>NC_140293.1:11074567-11217067 GCF_964030765.1 Micromesistius poutassou | reverse complement strand
GTGTGAGTGCGCCCTTAGAACTAGACCATGGTGGCTGAGAATCTTTTACCACACACACACACGCCTTGTTTTTCTTCTGTGGTTACCTCTGTGGGGCTGCGGGGGAGGGTTAGGTAAGAGGGGCGGGAGGGGGAGGGAGATGGGAGCCTAGAGAGGTCTGGATGAGTTAACATTCCAGAATAGCAACAGGCCGCTTCCTGTTTGGTCACGTGACCCTGGGGGATAGTCGTACACACAAGAGTGTGTGTGTGTGTGTGTGTGTGTGTGTGTGTGTGTGTGTGTGTGTGTGTGTGTGTGTGTGTGTGTGTGTGTGTGTGTGTGTGTGTATAGCCTAATGAAAGAGTCAACAACGAGCACAAACCACACAACGTCACGTCGATAGCAATCAATACAGCACACATTTAATCCAGCGAGAGTGTGTGTGTGGCTGTGTGTGTGTGTGTGAGTGTCTCTGCGTCTCTCTCTAGCCCATCTAATCAGATAGAAGCATTTCCTTCCTGGAATAAGATAAAACAATCCAGTTTAAAGCTGCTACACTCCATCTATGCATCTGCTCCCACTCTGGGCCTCGACACACACACACACACACACACACACACACACACACACACACACACACACACACACACACACACACACACACACACACACACACACACACACACACACACACACACACACACACACACACACAGTTTAATCAGGCGGGTGACTGTGTCCTGCGTTGTTAGCGCTACTTGAGAGTGATGGCAGCGGAGACTCTTTTTTTTTATAAAGGCAGCATTCTCTCGCCGTATTCATACGACCGGAACATTCTACAGGCCGCCTCCCACTCACGAGTATTCCCCTTCGCACGTTCCCACGGCCGAGAGAGGGGGGCGAGAGAGAGTACACTGACTGTGTTTAGATATGGTTCAGGAGCATGTGATAGGAATGTGCGTGGATTAAGTCCTTAGCATTGCTGATCTCAGCCTAAATGTGTAACCGATATGAAGGGCTCTAAAATCCCTGGCATTCCTCAATATCTTCCTTGGGTTTTCCAGAGCAAGGGCCATTTTTTTTATTTTCTACCAGTTTTCCGATGTACTCCACAACTGGGAAAGGGTTTAATTTCAGGGTTTTCCAGGTTGCATGTTCAGGGCTCCTTGGTCGGAAAAATAAAGGAAAGAAAAGCCAGTAAGACGATGATGAGGAGGATGATGATGATGATGGAGTCCTCTGTTCCTGGCGTTGTTTGTGTATTATTATGGTCTGGAGGCTGCTTTCATCGCCATGGATACCAGTCATGTTAGCACAACCTCATAGCAGTAGCACCGCGGACATGAACTCCAGTTGAACAGGAGGGCTCTGATACCAGCGTTCAGATATTCTCAGCAGACGTTATCCAGACCAAGAACGCACGGCGTAAAATCAATACCGGAGCACAATGTTAAGTGTTAAATGTTTCCACTAAAACCGAATCAAGAGAGTGCCGAGTATTTATAGCATAAACAGAGCGTGGTTCGAGGAGTGGATTCTTAGCAACACAGCACAAACATACACACAACCAAACCCAGACAAGATGACAAACTGTATTCTGCAGCAGTGAAGACAATAACATTAAATCATACCAAAAATAACCTATCGAGTACATACACAGCCCCCCCCCACCAGACCTCGGCGCCCGTTGCGTGCGGACAACATACACATCATGGACAATATGTTTAAACCGCTTTGGGATCAATGGCTTCTCTCTAGGTGTCTTTGGCAGAGGCTCATCTGGCGAGACAGAGTCACCAAGGCTTCGCTAGCAGGCGAGCTATCCCCCAGAGAGTCGGTGGGCTAGCAACCAGCCTCCACTTCTAGGAGTGCCCCCCCCCCCCCGGCCCTCACACCACCTCCTCTTACTCCACCTCCTGTATACACCAGAGGGTACGCTAGGTCTCTCTCACACCACCTCCTCTTACTCCACCTCCTGTATACACCAGAGGGTACGCTAGGTCTCTCTCACACCACCTCCTCTTACTCCACCTCCTGTATACACCAGAGGGTACGCTAGGTCTCTCTCACACACACAGTGGTGTTCACATGGGCCCATCTCACACATCGCCATGAACCATGATGAATGTGAAGTGAGTGAGTGAGTGAGTGAGTGAGTGAGTGAGTGAGTGAGTGAGTGAGTGAGTGAGTGAGTGAGTGAGTGAGTGAGTGAGTGAGTGAGTGAGTGAGTGAGTGAGAGAGTGAGTGAGAGAGTGAGAGAGAGATACATACATAGACAGACAAAGTGAGAGACATGCAAAAGTGAAGTCCTCAGAGATTTGTCTGCACAACATGCGAACATTGAGTGATTACCACAACAATAAGGCGTGAATGAGGAGATTAGGAGCAGATCAGGATGAGAAGGAAGACATTAAGCAGGATTACAATGGATTAGCATGTTGTCCCATTTGGTCGTTTTGCCCACTAAAAAGTTCCCGGCCCATCAGTCAACAGTCAACTCCTAGGGCTTGTACGAGTGTAGTGCATCATGGGATTTTTTGTTGCAGATACTCAAGAGTTGTTATAATGTAGAATAATAAATAAACATTCATATACCGTATCCTAGGCTAATAAAAACGTTGTTTTGCCAGGTCTTGCATCAGAACAATGTCACCCCATAATGATAAATAATTTCAATTACGAAACCATGTCCAAACCACCATCAGGTAGTCATTAACATTCTATACTTCTAGACTAGTGAAAACGTCATTGCGTTCTGACGTCAGGATGTACTATGGGATGGTTTACCAGGGCCAGGTTAGCAGTGATGAAGGCTCAACCACTCTGACAAACATTTAAGACTTTCAGCTGTTGGTCTAACCATTGTAATGTTTATCAAGGCGTATAGGAGTTATATATTGGGATGTATAGAAGGAGAAAGACGTAGAAGAAGATGGAATGAAAGAAAGAGAAAGATGTACAAGAAGAGGGAGAGAAAGAGGGCAAGATGAGTCAGCAGCTTATAATCAAGGTCGATACAATGCTGATTTTGCATACGCACGTCCGCCCAAATATGGCAGTACGTTCCTTCCTGCTCACTCGGGTGGGGAAGGCTAATTGCCGTTTCCATGGCAATCCCTCCACGAGCTCTTGGCGGGCTTGGTTAAAAGGCAAGGCGAGAGTGATGGTGTGTGGGGGATTACGGTAAGTGATATTAACACCATGGAGGACATTAACATAATACGTCTGACGGAGACACAGTCTCGTGTGTGTGTGTGTGTGTGTGTGTGTGTGTGTGTGTGTGTGTGTGTGTGTGTGTGTGTGTGTGTGTGTGTGTGTGTGTGTGTGTGTGTGTGACAGATGAGAGCTATACTGGGATCAACGTCAGTACAAACATCTTCTCTGATGGCCGCTTCTCTCATGCTCAATGTGCCATCGGTCAAACATTAAATCATGCGTCAAGTATTTAGCGCTCTTTTGTGCAAAATTAGACCTTCAAAGTAGAATAAATGTTTTTGCCGTTTCTGCGATTCTATATCTGAACCACTGTTTGAGACATCATTTAAAATTGACTATATTTTTCTTCTTTACAAACCATGTGGTGTGCTTGTGTGTGTGATACACTGAAGCACTATTGCCTACAACAAAACACGTGAAAGATTCAGATTGTACCCCCAGATGAGCAGCAGACGTGCAGCGACTCGTCTGCTTGGGACCCCAAGTGGCAGCAGACAAACCAGTCCGGTGGTTTGCATTAATGATGATGATTAAATCTGACAAGCGTCGCCACGGAGATGGAACACGTCCCGAGCCAGCGTAGGTTAGACAGCGGTCTTGTTCAACGTACAAAAAAGGCTTTTCGTTTTTAAAAGCCCCAGCGTGATAATAACAATCAACTTCACTCTAATGAGATGAGTTGGAGCCAACTGACTCTTTCCACGGTCGGCTATTCTGTGCACGTGACCGTTGCTAAGTAACTGCCCGCGCCGTTGCCAAACTCACACAGTTGGCCGGCCAACCACAGGTGACGTGGTGAAGGAGAGTCTCGCTCCAGTATGGCAGAGCGGGTGTTCTCTCTGAGCTCTCTCGCCCTCCCTCTCTGTCTGGCGCTCACCTCCAATGCAACATGTTAAGACGAGTGTGGAGATTTATCCGTGACTAAAGGTGTCTGACTTTCACCCAAAGCGACATACGGTGAGTTGGGATCAGGTCAATAAGGAGCAGCTAGGGGTCAGGGGTCATCTTGCTCGAGGAAGCCGACAGGTTTGTTTAAAGACAGCGGGGGATCAAACCCAGAATCGTTTGGTTTTGGGGACACACACACACACACACACACACACACACACACACACACACACACACACACACACACACACACACACACACACACACACACACAGAGTGAGAGACGGAGACATGCCGGCCCAGTCCCATTTCTCTCCCCTTAATAAGAAAACTTGCTCTGAGCGCCCTTAGCTGCAAGTCAGCTCCCGAGCTGGCTAGCGTTCAAGGGATGATTTTGAGGGGATAACAGCACTCCCCCTTTCTCCCTTAAGTATTGGGACACCCTACCCCTTCGTGGGAACGCGCAAAATCTAGGGTTAGGGCTCAAATCTAGGGTTAGGGCTCAAATCTAGGGGAAGGGGGAGAATTGGGACAGGGCCCAAGAGATGAGAGAGACCGGTCCCCATAGACCTCTGAAGAAGCCCCGCCTCCACTCCCAGTTCCCTCGGTCAAATGTCTACAGGAAACAACACGGGGTTTATGAATGATCGTACATAACAAACTCTGTAGGGGGCCGAGAAGTAAAAGCTGCGTCACGTTTTGAACTACAACCGTTTTCATCTAGTTTCAACTGGGTTTTTGGATTTTTGTTGCAGTTAAAGTAGCATTAATAATCGTAATAAACGTGACGCAGCTCTTCTCCGCCCCCTACAGAGTTTGTTATGTACGATCGTTCATAAACCCCGTGTTATTCCCCGTAGACGTTTGACCGAGGGACCCGGAGCCTCGGAGGCGGGACTTATTCTTCAGAGGTCTGTTCACGGATTAACTACTGTAGTCTCACAAAGGGTGGGGGGGTTGAACACAAGGGGCCAGCAGCTGATACCACATGCTTGGGTTCTGACAGTCGCGCTTATGGATGGGTAGACCACCCTTCACCTCCACCCCCTCCCACGACCGTGTCCAATGGAGTCCCCACGCGGGCAGACTGAGCAGCCCCTCGGAGCCACGAGAAACAGCCGGTCCCCACGCGGGTTAGGGTTAACCCTAACCCTAACCCTAACCCTAACCCTTAACCCTAACCCTCGTCTAGAGGGGGCCTGTTCTTCACCCAATGGGAAGTTCAATATCAAATGAAAAAAATATTTAGAATATTTTATAGAATCAATGATAAATGAATCGGAACTGTATAATTAATGTATTACCATATTGAATCATTAGCGATATCCGATAATGACAATTGTTAGCTCCAGCTGTGATTTGTACATTGGCAGCTGGTTAGCATACGCTACACGTGTACCGAGAATGCCCGGACATCACAGACTGCGGGAGAGGGACATAATCAGGGCATGACCCTCTGTAGTCGGTTGAAGCGGTCTGATTGGGCAATTTGAGTCGCCGGTGACCCCTGCCTTCAGACTGACACATGGCAGGGCGCATGACACACCGCACTCCTTCGCCGCGCCGCAGAGAATGACACACACACACACACACTTCAAAACCCCTCTTGTGTAACTTCTACTTTTATTACCCATCGTGATCCTTTAATACGGTCCCTAATGTTAACCACACGTCGTCATATTTTTTTTTACGGCCCCTGGGGTTGTATCGTCACTGCCATAGAACTACATAAACGGCTATTATATTTGAAGGGGGATTTTAAGATGTTCATGAATAACTGCCAACAAACACACTATACTGCACACATTATACTGTCGTGTGTACCCTATATCTTTATTACTCATGTCCAGTTAATACCTTCCCTATTGTTAACCATGCAAAAATATAGTGTTGTAAAAAAAGTACTGTGTTCAAACAACAAAAGGGTTGCATCATGCTTGACTTGGGATTAGGGATTGGGATCAAAGACAATATTCCTTTAATAACAATATTAATAACAATATTAATAACAATATTCCAGTAATATCAGCCTTTAAAATCCAACAAGACGTTAAAGACGATGATTTAAATCTTTTAAAATGAAAAACTGTTAAAATGTTTCACTCACACACACACACACACACACACACACACACACACACACACACACACACACACACACACACACACACACACACACACACACACACACACACACACACACACACACTTTGGGGAATAGGTGTGAAATAGTATGTGTGTAAACAGCAGACTTGGTAAAGTAGTGTGTCTGCCTGCTGTGTTTGTCCATTTCTTTCATGAACACACACTTCCTGTGACAGATCACTCCGTAACATTCCACGTGTTGACTCACGTCGCCCTCACTCCTCTTTCTCTCCCCTTTCTTTCTTTTCGCCAGCTTATTCACTTCCTGTTTCGCTCGCCCCACTCCAAGTCGTCTCTCTCTCTCTCCCTCAGCCAACACTGAGGGTACGCCCCCCATCAGCCCATAAACATTGTTACATTCAGTTTATAGACGCGGCTATGTCTGTTTATACGGTCTGCGGATTCACAGGCCCCCGTTCAGTCAGTTCAAAGGATAAAAAGCACCCTGGTGATCCAGTGAAAACTGGTTTGAACACGTTTGGGAATCAAACCACCGACACCAAATTAGCAAGGGAGGGGGTATTGTCTCTGCAGGTCCTTCAAGTTCGGGCTTATTCCCAATTTCGAAATACTCGACATGGTACTCCTTCTGTTCCGTTGACAAAGATCTCAGCGTTTTCATTGGTTGTTCCCCTCCCACCACTTTGGGAATAGAGGGAAAGCCCAACGCGGTAATAGAACTGAATTAAGGCGTCCAACTGCTAGCTTGAACTAGCCAGCTAGCTTGGTGGTGGAATCCAAAATGGATGCCAATACGGAGCATCTTGCTTAATATTATCCTCCGTGAGTGCTGAGTAAACATGGTCGGTGACCACTCTACTTATGGGATACTACATTATTTCAAGTAAATGCTCTAATAGATTTGAATATTGTCCAGTCAAGGCAAACACTGGTGGATACATTGAGATGCATGTAACTTCACGATACTCTAAGAATTATCCAGATAGAACACACGCACGGCCAGTCAGAACCCTCAGACAACCCATTCTAGAATGAAACAGAATGATGGAATGACGGACACAACTTAGAATCTGAACTTGGATATCTAGTCTATGGCCCTTTGCCAATTCTCCCCCTTCCCCTAGATTTGAGCCCTAACCCTAGATTTTGCGCGTTCCTGCGAAGGGGTAGGGTGTCCCAATACTTAAGGGAGAAAGGGGGAGTGCTGTCTTTCCCTTAAAATCATCCCTTGAACGCTAGCCAGCTCGGGAGCTGACTTGCAGCTAAGGGCACTCAGAGCGTTCTTGTTAAGGGGAGAGACATGGGACTGGGCCTATGTCTCTCTCTCTTTCTCCCTCTCTCTCTGTGTCAGTAGGTCAGAAGTGACATGTAATGTATTGCTGACTCACCCTCTACTCAGCCAGGATGCTTCTCTGTGACCATGTGTGTATGTGTATGTGTGTATATGTGTGTGTATGTGTGTATATCTGTGTGTGTATGTGTATGTGTGTATATCTGTGTGTGTGTATGTGTGTATATCTGTGTGTATGTGTATGTGTGTATATCTGTGTGTGTGTGTGTATATCTGTGTGTGTATGGGTGGGTTCCAGACAACGCCAGTCTTTCATCCCTGCTGTGCAACAAACGATCTTTGTAGGAGGGCGGCTTTGGCTTCCTGTGTGTGTGCACGTACACACACACACACTGGCATGTTGTCTTTGGGGTCTGGAGGTTTACAAAAATGGCAAAACAACCCATGATCTAAAGGTTCCCTAAATACTGCACACACACACACACACACACACACACACACACACACACACACACACACACACACACACACACACACACACACACACACACACACTTTATTTGGCCCTTGATCACTACTTCCCTCCATTGTGTGTGAGAGTTTTAAGACAACTTGCTGGCGAGCGCAATACACTTGGGTCAGAGCGGGGAGAGCACTTCACTTATCTCCTACAACCGCCGTGCACTCACTTTAACCCCCCCCCCCCCCCCAGCCATTACCCTGCAACACTGCCAACTGCTCATGAAGCAAATGGCTATAACACCGTAGTGAGCCATTCATGAATCGATAGCACGATTCATTGGTCATCGATGAATTAATTCATAGGATGATGTATCATTACAGATCTGTAAAGGTGAGGTATAGAAGAGGGTACCTCACTATACACACCAGGAGTTCACAACAATCTGATCCAGTTGGCGTGACTGCAACATTGTTTTTGACAGGAGATTCATCTTGTGGATTATTGATCAGGGCCTAATAACTGCCCTAATGTATTTGTCGATAAGACTTGTAAATGACAACATAATTTTTCTTTGCTTCATTTTTTTTAAATCTGACATTGGGTGTGCATATTGGATTTGGCAGACATACAGAGCGCCCAACCATTCTTAACACTATCTGACACAATGACAACATTGACTACTCATTTAAGAGTCCCTAGCATTGTTCGGAATAGTCAACGCACTTGAGTATGTTCGAGAAACCTAATGTCTTAGAAACATCATATAGGTCTTAAATTATAATAGTCAATAACAAATAACTACCTCTAGACCTTGTGTCAGCCCAATACGTTACATCCTGATTCACAAACACACACTTACGTTTCTGCTATTTTGTCATTCTTGTATGCCCGTGTCACACTGTCCCGAAATTGACACCTGATACACGATAAAGGAAATGTTCAAATTTGGCTCTGATCGTAAAAACATCCGGCCATTCGTGAGGGCATCTGAAGCCGTCGTATGACCGCCGGTGGAGTTTCTCGGGCTCCGGCAGCAACTTCGTGAGCGGTGCCAAAATCTTTGGCATGCCAAAGTTTTGCCGAAGAACCTTGCGAAGGTTCATTTTCGTATTGAATTTGTGTGTCCATTTTGCCCTTCGTAAGGCCATTGTGATGGCATCTTGTCAAGTCGTGTCATGTTTGTGTGATCGTCGGCGCCATCGCCTCACGAAAACAATGCGAAGGAAACAAGAAGCTGCCCGATTGTCTTAGGAAGGCACCACGACTACGTGAAGCCCTCGCAATGCCGTTGTGTAGCAGTCGTATTAGAGTTCGATGACATCGAGATGGAACCACGGTGTCGGCGAAGACAGCCGAATTTGAGTAGCTCAAGCGTTTTCGATGTGTCATGGTAACGTGGACAGATAAAAGGCCAGCCTCAGAGCATCTTACTCAGTCAGTCCTGAGCAACTCTACAGAGCAGAGGCGTGTGTAACTCCCAAAGCTTCAATCACAATTAATCACAATTCAGTTCCTGGTTATTAGGCCTATATCAAAATGATTATATAGATATTGTCTTGGCTATTTTGACCGTGGGTACAGCAGGCAAGGTCAGCTCGACTCGCTTCCAATAATTAAAAAAACTTGTGACTTCAAAAAATGATTGCATTTATTTTACAATTTAAAAATGAACAAAACTGTCCTCTAAATTAAGGAAATAATACTGGGAAACGAATAAACCATTATAAGCAACGAGTGAACTTAATAAGCGGTGTTAATACTTTTTTCAACTACCGCCTCTTTCCCTTGACGTTTCGTTTTCACCTGACAAACACACACCAGATACCTGCGCGCAAAGCCCGCACACAGACCCTACAGGTAGCAAAAAGCAAAGCAGTCTCAGCATAAACAGTATTATATAATATCAGTCCTGCAACGGGTCGGGTACCCGCATAAAAGTTGCTAAAACAGGCGGATTGTAACGTCTGTTTTAGTCAACGATACAACACTTGTCTCCCAGCTGCGAAGAGACCTCATCTGGTTCCAACAGCTGATCATTTGTGATCATCTGATCATCTGACGTGGAGCAGGGACTCCAGCGATGACACTGCGCTGCCCGAGACTCTGCATAAATCGAGTGAAAGCCACCCAAAGGAGATCCTTTCTATTTTTGGTGCGGATTTAATTTTGATCACAGATGACAGGTCGGATCTGGTGCTGAACTTTGCAGGTGCGGGTCTCAAAAAATGGATATGATTCATAAATAAACAAGTCAGACACCGTTAACAGAAAATCAATAGCCTCATTTGAACGGCTGCGACAAATATAATATATATCGATTATATAGATTATTTAAATATCAGATAGATGATTATATGAAGGTGTTATACCAACGGGAGGTCACGTGACACCTTCGTGACCTAGTTCAAACGCATCGTACCCTCAATACGACGTCTCGTGTGTGTGGTTCGGGTGCCATCGTTTGACCTTCTGTAGGCATTGTACTTGCTTCGGCTGTTGACCAAGTTCGGGGCCATCTTCGTGCGAAATTCAAAATTCCACATTCGTGTGTTTATCTGGTGTCAATTTCGGGACAGTGTGACACGGGCAGTAATGAACTGCATTCCAGCTGGCCAATCACACCTCTTCCCTGACGCACTGCCCAAACTTTTACCCTAGTCTCCTCCCTCCATTGGCAGTATGTGTGTGTGTGTGTGTGTGTGTGTGTGTGTGTGTGTGTGTGTGTGTGTGTGTGTGTGTGTGTGTGTGTGTGTGTGTGTGTGTGTGTGTGTGTGTGTGTCAACGTAGTACACACTCATGGCAGGAAGCATGGCAACAGATTTTGCGGTTGTACCGCCAAATGTTTAATTAAATTCATTCTTTAATCGGCGAGGTGGGGGAATCTCCTGCATAATAAGGCAGCACTCAAACTGTTATTATTTATATAAAAAGATTGAATAAAGAGCGTTTTTGTAAAAAAAAAAAAAAGGCTGTTATAATATCAAAAGAACTGCAGTGAAAGACTGTCAACTTTCAAATGTTAAACCAGCCTGTTGCCATGGAGATGATGGGCAGAAGAGTGTGGATTTACAATGGGAGAGGGGTCTGAATTCCCTCCTCCCAAACATCTAGTATGTTAACAAAATCATGAAACAGGGAGTTTGGTGTATGGCCTAATCCCAGAGAGGCCCTCCTTACACCCATTAAGAATCAGGGGCTCTATCAGAGCACGGATCATATAGAACGCAACGGAACAGTGATACTCCAAGGTAGAATAATGACCAACTGACTGTGACTGTGGACGGCCTGTGGATAAATGTATATGCACAATAATACAATAATTCAATTAAATCAGTTATAATTGTGATTACTCTGTGACACACCTACAACATTTAGAAATGTCTCAATTATGAAACACCACCTTCTCCTTCATCTTACGCTGGGAACCAGGGAGGCCCATGTCACTTTACACTAAAGCACACGGTTCACAAGTGGTCTTCAAAGTCTCTCTCCCTACTTGAAAGATTTGAGGTTTTCCTCAAAATGTCATACGAAGGCCCATTGTGTGTGGTGGTAGACAGAAGACGTGCACGTGCATTGTTATAGTGCACGGCTGAACAAAGAAAACAAAGTAGAGATATGGATTGTTGCCGGAGGCACATCAAACACACAAAATAAGAGAGAGACAGACAGAGAGAGAGAAACAGAAACGGAGACAGACACAGAGAGATGATGAGAGGCCGAGAGAGAGACTGACAGATAGACAGAGAGAAACAGAAATGGAGACAGACAGAGATGATGAGAGGCAGAGAGAGAGACAGACAGATAGACAGAGAGAGAGAAACAGAAATGGAGACAGACAGAGAGATGATGAGAGGCAGAGAGAGAGACAGACAGATAGACAGAGAGAGAGAGAGACAGAAATGGAGACAGACAGACAGAGATGATGAGAGGCAGAGAGAGAGACTGACAGATAGACAGAGAGAGAGAGAGACAGAGAAACAGAAATGGAGACAGACAGAGAAGATGAGAGGCCGAGAGAGACTGACAGATAGAGAGACAGAGAAACAGAAATGGAGAGAGACAGACAGAGAGATGATGAGAGGCAGAGAGAGAGAGACCGAGAGAGAGACAGACAGAGAGAAAGAAGAGAAGAGAGAGAAAGGGAAACAGCAGAGAACACATTAGAGAGAATCCCACGCGTTGCGTTGCCTGAAAACAAAGAGGTTCCCTGCTAACACAGACTTAATACGGCAGGAATGGCTCAACGAGAACAAGCCTGCAGCAAGTTAATCTCTTTGTCATCCAAAGCTGCAGAATTGGGGTTTAAATAAGTGTGTGTGTGTGTGTGTGTGTGTGTGTGTGTGTGTGTGTGTGTGTGTGTGTGTTTGTGTTTGACAGGACAATTACTGTTTAAGTGAAGTGAGGGACAAAACTCCTGTTGGTTGAGGGTCTAAATAATGACATCATTCCTTCTCCAGAGCGACATGAGTAGCCAGGTGATCCCATTGTGAGAAATGGCCGCCATCTGTCTGCGGTCTAGACCTCCATCTTTGCGAGACTTTCGGGACGAATGCAAAAAACAAAAAACAAAAAAAATAGGCATTTGATGGAATAACGCATATATGCAAACAAACAAAGCCTCAATTGATAATTGATAATAACGAATGAATAACCACGTTAAAAAAGTGCTGGCTGGATAAATTGGTGAATGGGTGAAAAGGTTACAATGAGTGAATGAAGAATGAATAAATGCATAGTGTACGAGTACATTCGGCCAAATGACTTTTCCCTCCTTAAACTTTGGCACCACGGGGTTCTGTGGGCAGTGGCCGTTCACAGGATTCCCTTCTGAAGGATGCATTCATTATTCATGGTCTTTGCTACCCAGTTTCAGTTGCGAGAGAATACATTTCACCCAAAACAAAAACATCAGCCTGTATTGGGAACGCAGTCTCACATCACACCCGCGTGAAAACAAAAGAAAATGCCCTACTTTATTCAAATGACCTCCGACGGCATTTGAATCCCAGCAGGGTGGCCCTTGTGAGCTCATTGTTCTGGAGCCTACATCGGTATAGACGGCCCATTTACATGTGGCATTCAAACCAGAGTGGGTGAGACGGCCCGACCGCGCGCTAAGACCGAGAGAAGAAACACTTTCACAATGAAGGTGGAAGTGGACGGCTTAATTGAGCTAGCCGCGTTTCTAAGGCCTTTAATTGTGAAATATTTCAGTTATAAGGAAACAAGACAGTGAATCTCTTCCTGGGTTTGGGTTTGAAGGGGAAACGCTATTCTCTATTTTCGGACAGCCTCTTAGACGGTTCATATAGGTTATAGGTCGCTTCATATGCATGTTTTGTTCCTGCAAAGATCCCGGAAAAGTTGGATCATTTACGTAATTTTCCCCAATCTGACCAATGGGGAACGCAAATCTGTTGACATCAATGATCCAACTTTTCAGCCATTTTTATAGTTGATGTTGCATCAGAGGCCCCTTTAAGGAATATATCGGCTAGTCAAATAAATCAAGACACCGAATCCCTGCCTAAACCGGTTTAATTGCTGGTGGTTTGGGTCGTTAAAGAAGGCAGAATGTGGAGCGTTGTGTAATCTTCTCCAGGTGTGGATGTGCAGTCCTGCCATTACCCAACACGTGCATCGTCTTCCCAACCGACATCGGTCTGCGTGTCACTCATTCCCGTCCTCTTTATCCGAGTTGGACTCCGTCCCTTTCCCTCGCCTACCGAGAGCTCCACTACTATACAACCCTTAAGTAGCTGTGTCTTCGCTCGGCGCTAGGAATAGAATATGGGTCACCGCCAGATAAGTAGCCGACACGAGCTAGCTGGCTTACCGCCGCCTGACGCCGCCGCTGCCGCCGCCCGCCCCTCGTTGCCGCGTCCCCGCGGATCGTTTGACGCTCGCGGTGTGAACAGGGCGTTAAACATCGCGCTAGTTTGGAGCAGTGTACGGTCAAAGCTTTTTTTACCCTATAATTGCAGCTTTAAGGGATATATATAACATAGGATATAACTATACCGGTTGGAAGGAGGAAATTAAGTTCCGCTGAAGGAAGAAACCATATGAGCACATTCTGCTGGAAATCTGCAGGTGAACCCCAACCCCACGATATTTTAATTCCCGTATTTGTGCTTTCTGGGTGGTGTGTTGCTTGCATGTGGCCCATGAACGAGATCAAACCTCACTAGGCCAAAAAGCAACAAAGGCTCTTTTTCAGTGGCTATTCATTCACACTGGATGCTGAAAAGGACTGTCAATGTAGACGGCCGCTAATAAACGGATCGATTATAGTCGCCAGCCCCTATTACTTAGCGAGACGGTGGATCCATGCGATCGATCGGTTATTTATTTTTTGGTGAGGCCCGATTATTGTCAGAATCTTACCTCACAGTCGTAGAGGTCCGTGAGCTGATCGATAATCCATTCCTCCAGGTTCAGTCTCTTTCGGAGCTCCTTTCGGTCGTATTTGACCGTGACGCGTCCCTGCTTACGGACCGGTGTCTCCGGTTCTTCCGTGGTGCCGGTCGGCGTCTGGAAATATACCCGGGGTTGCGGGCTCGTCTCCGGGCTTGTCACAGCAGCCATGATCGGTCAAGTATATATATATATATTTATATATATATATATAAAAAAGGAAATCCCTGTGAGCGGCTGAAAATACAAAGAGGAGCGAGTTGTAGACCTGTTGTGTGTGGACGGTCTTGTCTTGTGTGGCAGTCCCAGTTAGACCTTTGGTTTAAATCCAAAACCCAATGGACATGGCATTCGTCCCCTTTTCAAAAACAAAAAGGACGAACAAAAACGGATTTAATTTGCAATCTTAGTGTATTCGAGTTGAAGGAATGCTGACTCGGCTTCATGCAGAAAAGCCAACAAAGTTCCCGACGCGAGACGTTCACCGAGTCGGCTCTACAAAGACAAATCACACGCGCGGCTGGCTCCTTTCTTCCGCTCTTTCCTCCTCCAGGGTTGCCAGATTGGGCGGGAAATCTGGCCCAATCTGGCAACACTGTCCTCCTCCTCGTGCCGGGGAGATGCGTGCGCGAGCTTTGCGAATTCGACGTTACGTGGTCACACACACACACACACACACACACACACACACACACACACACACACACACACACACACACACACACACACACACACACACACACACACACACACACACACACACACACACACACACACACGTTGGTTTTCTCTGCGCTTCACAGCCTTTTCCACTCCTTCTCTTCTTGCTCACTAGATTGTTCCCTTTTCTCGCCCCCTTACAATCTAGGATTTCCCTTTTCCCTCCCCCCTTTCTTTCCCCCCATTGGCATTGGGTCCTCCCTCCCTCCCTCCCTATGAATGCTCAGCTGCTGCCCGACACACACACACACACACACACGCGCACACACACACACACACACACACACACACACACACACACACACATGCACACACACAGTGCCCCTACAACATAACCGTTACTCTATCCCCTCCATAAACACTTTAGACTGAGCTGTTTCTAAACAGACCGTTGTCTTTCCGTCTCTGGCCTTCTAAACACAATAGGGATGATCATTTATTCATTCGATAAATAGTCCTACCCAAGGGCGTCCCTGAACCTTGAGGACATGAGAAGCCGTTACCGAAGAACACACAGGCAGCGTACACACACAACACACAGGCAGCGTACACACACAACACACAGGCAGCGTAAAGCCCAATCACAAGCTACAGTTTGACAAGAGCACGTTGAAACTGCCAGCTTTTGTAGTTGGAAAGCAGACTGTTTTGGAGTGTGTGTGTGTGTGTGTGTGTGTGTGTGTGGACATGTCTGATACGCATGTCCGTCCGAGCAACCTTTAACCATGGCAACAAGACCTAAAACTGAATTATTCAGAAAGCTTGTCTGAAACTTACAGTAGAATGAGCACACACACACACACACACACACACACACACACACACGGTAAACGTTAAAATATTCCTCTAGCTACCATTATATGTCTGCCCACAAGTCCTACACTCCTTCCAGAGAGGATGGAGAGAGGATCCCTCTTCTGGGCTCCTTCTCCTGGTGTCTTCCCTCTGGGGGACTGGGGGGTGTTTCCATACAAGTCATTGAAGAGCTGAAGGTTAGAGTCATTACTATAGTGTGGGGCCTGTGAGGCTTTGATGACTGTGATGAAGAGCTACATGAATGTATTGAGTCGCTGCAGGGACTGAAAGGAGGAAAGCAAACATAAAGGAGGTGAATCATGGGTAGTAGTGTGTGTGGAAAGGACACTATTTCACAAGTGTGAAATATCAACGTACAGACATGCTTGTGCATATCCCTGGGAGAGAGCTAAATGAGGTCGCCATCGCAGGAAGCATTTCACAGTTAAGATTTCACCAAAATTACCCGGAACTAGTCGCACAAACTACATTTCAAATTTTGAATTTAAAACCTGTTGCGCAAAATGATGAATGGCAAAAACCTGGTTCGCCTGAACCTGAAGAAATTTTGCCTGAAGAATTTTGACTTTTCCGCAAATTTCGCTTGATGCTTGGTCCTGACAGCCTATCAGCCTTCACTCCCTTGAGTCCAGATTGAACTGCAATATAGAGGAGAAACTAGTTGTTGCAGTTTGCCGACTCACGGAGCTCTATGATATCTATATTATATAATATTGTAGCGTCGGAGAAGGAACCACACGGAAGCAGGGTTTCAAACGTGAACTACAGTCAACTACGAGAACTGCCTTTTTATTGACACACAGAGAACACACAACCAACACAGGGATCATCCACCACCCTAATCATCTTGGTGGCGGTGCCACAACTCTATCTGTACACTAATAACTGCACCCCACCTAATGTCCCTACCGCAAAGTACCCAGGAGGGTTAGCCCTAACCCTAACCCTAGAAGGTCTAACAACGGTCCGAACCCTCCCAGGATCCTTTGCGGCTCTCGGGACCGGCTTCCACGCCCACAGTCGCCACAATATAATATATAATCATATATTATATATATATAATAATATAATAATAATATATATAACATCACGTCCAAAAGCTGTGTGCGCCTCGGGATGATATTATTAACCCTAAACAACGGCGTTGGGTTCTGCAACGTCTCTGGTACTTCCACAACAAGTAAAGACTCGCAATGGTGGTAATGTCGGCCATGGTTGAGAGTTGTGTGTTTTGAAGTTTGCGCGATGAAACTTGTGTCAGACGTCGATGGGATTGTTGGGCAAAGTCAAAGCAATGACCCAAAAGTTACTATTATTAACACTTTGATTTCACTGCGCCTGCAAAGGAATATAACAGTGAACAATTGTTCAACAATGCACTCATTAAACAAAGACAAGTTTCCTTCGAGTGGGAAGGCCATTGAGTGCATAAGCAAAGTAGTGTCCCCATTTTGCATGCAAAATTGCACAACGCTGACAGCTTACAGGCGGACCACAAGGCAAAAGTTGCGGAAACGGTGCAAAAGTTTTACTCAATATAAAATAATCAACCATCATCTGTCAAGGTGTTGCTTGTATGCACAAATGACAATAAATATATTTCTTGCGGCCTCCATGATCACCAACAAACACAGAACCTATGTTCCACACCCAACAGATGGTGGCGGTAATCCTGTTGGTGTACTATATATCGCTGACGAAGAACTTTTAGATTCCGAACGCAGTGCACATGAACGGTCGTTGTCGGGAACACGCGTAAGCGTGAGCGTCATCACTGACGAGGCGTCTCGTTATCACCAGACACCTGAACGTGCCTGTATTCACGTTCCGCAGTAGGCTACAAGTAAACATTGGTTTTGCAGCGCTGACTGCTATCAAGATGAATGATCAACACATATAACAGAAAGTGATAATTATATGTCGTTAAGAATGAGAGTAATAATGCAATAAGAGGACTTTGTGTGATTTATTGCATATCATAGAGAACAAAAAAAAAGATGTCTGTTTGCGGCTGCAGATGTTGAAAGATGCAGAAGTAAAATGCTTCAGTACGAGACTAATCAGAGATGATCAGCGCTGAAAGCCCCGTCCCCAAAGCTCGAACCATAATTGGGTGGGGATTTTAAATGGCTGATTTAGAAACACATCAAGAGACTTAATCTCACACATTCGTGAAAGACGCCGTGTACAAAACACTTGTCCACAAATATAAATATTTCTGTCAAGAGTATTTTTTAAATAACTTGTGTAGATTATAAAAGGTGTGGAAAACAATCTGACAAGGGCAGAAATACAATCTGACAAGGGCAGAAATACAGATTTCTTGTTTTTCTAATTAGAATAAATAATTAAAGAATATAATTTATAGTCCGATTATACTCTTGGATGACTAGTGGGAGGATATCTGTCAAACCGCGCCCCTGGTGGTTTCTGTATTTCTTCAGTATTTCTTCAAGGACTCAATAATAGGCTAAACGTTTTTTCTCTTATTGTTTTAAATTCGACTACGGCCTGTGAAGTGGTCTCTTTTCTGTTCCCAATGCCTCTTATTTCTAAATTTCAGTAATTTCAATGGACGTATAAACCTTATCGTCTTCTGAAGTTCCTCATTGAAGCAATTCCCGGATGGCAATGATACCACTGTAGACCTACCACTAGGGGGCAGCAGATCATAAAGGAAAAGTGGAACAGACAGAGACGATCAAAGACATTAAACAATAATGGAGAAATGGCTTCCGATACAGTGTGGATGTGGTTTACAACAAATCACCAAAGAAAATGAATTATTGTTAAGCAATTCTAGACAATTTCAGCATTGACCTTGAGGATTAGTTCCCACAGACTAATTTTGGAAACTAATATATATATCAGCCAAGCAGGCTCATGTTTGGACGAGACATCCATACTAAGTTACCAAACCTGGTGGAGGAAGACACCACAAAGAATACACAGACAAAATGGAAGACTATGCTGACAAGACAAATAGCGGAACACAACTTCAAAGTTGGAAACTTGGTGTACATTGCCAATTACTTTTGTGAAGATATTCCACACACATTTCTAGTTGCACATACAGAGTTGGCGTGGCCTTAGACAATGGGCCAAAAAGATTATGAAACTGAGCACCACACGTCATGGCCCACAGGCTGATACAGGCCCAGAACAAAATGACTTGGGGTGCATCTGAGATTAGAGGGGGTGCACCAGTACTATACTCAAACCAGCGACCCAGCTTCAGTTTTTCGCTTTTTACACTAGGCCTTTCTACCAGTAGATTGACAAGCACTTCTGGGTAGTTGTACTCACATGTTGGGACAATAATATGTGCTTAAAAGCTGGTACACATCATGTCTTTGTGATGTGGAGAACATTTCAGCTGCAACATTAGCTTATTGATATCCTAACTTTTGATATGAGAAAGGTTTTTGATATGTGTGAGGTGTAAAAAAGAACAGAATTCTACCCTGAAAAAAAAAAACACATGTGACTGCAATGCAAAAATAACCCACTTTTTAATAAATTGTGGCAGGATATTTGACATAGCAAACAATTTTACATTGTCATTCACATTGTATCTTAAAAATAAAACACATTTAAGCTGTATTAGTCAAGGAAAGAACAAGGAAAGAGCCCTTTCAAACTTTGAATTTGTCTGTGTTTATATAGTGAACCACTAAATGTCAATACTCTTCAATGTCAATGTCAGTGCTTCTTGTACTGCCTTTCTGTCTTGCATTTTTAGGTTTAGTTTTCCAACTCCTGCTACCCAAACTTTTAATGCTGACAGATAAAACCCAATTAGTAATGTTACTTTCACAAAAAGTAATCAGTAATAAATGGTGCCTTTCACAAGATTGTAAATAAATACAATCATGACACAACTGGCAAATATGGGTTAATCTTCTGTTTCTGTGCATAATGCTTTAATGAATTACTAAAATAAGCTAGAGTGAATTAGCGTTGCTAGCGCTAGCCTCGCTAGTAACGTTGAAGTTGACAGAAGCCGCAGTAACGTCAACTGTTCCGTGATCCAAATTGTCTCCATCCTTCCTGCTCTGGTTAATGTGTGACGTTGATTCTGCTGTGTTCTTTTTTAGCCATCTTCGGATATCCATGATCCTTTTTTCAATAGAGGGTGCACACAATTTAATTGGGGGTGCAATGCATTATGCACCCCCCCCCCCCCCCCCTGTAGTGATAGGAGTGACCTTTCGCCTTAACCAAAGGTCAAACAGCTACAGGGCCGGATTCTACGATACCATAGGCCCGGCCAGCTAAAATACGCAGAACATCACCAAGATATCATCATCATCATATCATCCAAGATATGGCAGACCACTCAGTCCAAGCTGTGGAAAAACACTTAGGAGGAGCCACCTGTATGAATACACACCCTAGATCTGTGGACAATTGGAGTGGCTCATTAGAAGAGTGGTTCGAATCTCCCTGTGCACATACTTAGACCTCCTGTAGCCGCTTGCCACACTGTGCTTTCTATCTTACTTGAATGAACAGTAAACTCAACTGAAGCCTCATCCTTGAAAAGATCACTGCAATTTGGTGACCCTGACGTGATTCCCCAAAGACAACGCAGAGGCCCGGGCGGGTGGCCGAATGCTCTCAAACTCTCTGACGGGATTAAACTAAAAATCAGCATAGTTAGAATATAGGACTATTAGGAGGGAGAGTTTGGAGCGGTGAAGCCCCAGCCACGCACTGAAGCGTTAGGAGAATCAAGACTTATTTTGAAACCAGTAAAATAGTCACGCAACCTAAACCCTTAAAACCTAAAAACTATAGGTTTTTATACTATAACTAAATCATACAAAACCCAAAAGTACCAACTGGTGAGCGGGTAGTGAAGAACCATAGAAAGTAAGTAGAGGTCCTTAAGGTTAAGCCGAGCAGGTACTCGAGGACACTGTGTTTTATAGATTAAAAAAAAATAATAATTGTGTACACTGTTTAAAATAATTGTGTAACTCTTTTCGTAAGAGGTAGTGTAGTGACGGCTTTCCAATAAAGGCCGCTAAGAGGCTTACGTGGACTCCGTGCAGTTACACATCATTCCAAACAAATCAAAAAGTCCAGATGTGAGTATAGTTTGAAAGTTTATTTTACTGAAAAGATGGACTAACAACTGATTAAATCAAATAAATAAAAGGCGATGATGTTGACGACGGTAAACAGAAAATATCAGGAGCGCAACTAACCCCCTTTCGTAACTCCTGCTGATCCAGAGCCCGTCTAGGGAGTTCCACTTACTTTACATTCAATTACTTGCAGTAAGTGACAGCCTGTTTACAATTCCCCAATCTGTGGCGCTACTTATTTGAATGAGTGAGTCAATAAAACTCCCTCAAGATCACTTGGTCTAGTTTTTGCTTATTAAGTACATTTGGTATGAATGATAATGTGTCATTTCATTTGATAATCACATTTAACTTAAATTGCAGTGGATTTAAAATAGAATTTTAAAAGTATAATTAAAAGTATTAAAAGTATGGTTAACTCACCAATACTATGCGATTAATCGTGATTAAAACTTTGAATCGTTGCCCAGCCATATATATTATATATATTACATGTGTTCAGCTAATATTCAGCTGAGTGTATTATCTTAGCACCCCCTTTTGAATGCAACTTTCAAATTACACCCTGGAATTTGAGGGTGAATCCCCGTCGACTCCCATTCATTCTGCACTCGCCCGCGAGCGCCCTCTCATGGACAGATGTGTTACCGCAACCAGTTCAGAAACCGGTAGTCACCAGAGGGTGCCAGTTCTCTTCATATTAGACATTCTCTGGTGGATCCCAGTGCACAGGTATATAGATTAAACCCTGCCCATGTGTCAATCAAACAGAAGTGACATGAACCTAAACAGTGTGAGCAACCTATCAAAATATCCCAGTAAACAAAACAAAACTAAACTAAATATACATTTTGGCCCCTATGGTATAAGAGGCCCGAGCTCCGTCTGCGCTAGAGTCCTGAGATAAGGCCTCAGGGTCACTCAGTGATTTACTCATTTTTTCTAGTAGTCAATGTTGATACGCGCCCTGAATAGAACTTAGACGTTTGTTTTGTCCAGAGGTTTTGTTTTACGATTTGCTAGTCAAGGAGTGAAACCGTATTCGTATTTAATCACTGGTGAGGTTACATGAATCACTAGAGTTTTTGTTTTGATTTCAGGCGTGGAATCATCAAGTTGTGGGAGCTGTAAATGCTTACTAGTGGTTTCGGACAACGAAAAGGTTTACGAGCGACCGTGGGTTGTCTTGGACAACCTGAGAGGAAAAAAGTGAGCCATCACCTGGTGTTGGCATACCGAGCTCCGTGGACAGTGGCTATTTTTAGCACAAAAGAGCAGGGTTATCGTTGTTGAGACTAGAAGGTTTAAACAATTGGGATTAGACCGGGCCCGGGGAAAGGTAAAATTGAAATTTAGAAAGTATATTGTTGAAAAGTTTTTAATCTGTTATAATGGACATGAAAAAAAAACATGTATTGATGATATTGCCTGTGAATTATTGCTATGTTTGAGCCCCCTCCCCACGGCCCGCCCCAACCCTCCAACCCCTGACTGTACGATCCAGACCCTGATAGAAAGCGCCCCCTCCCCGCCCCCTCCAGACAGTACAGGAAGAGTAACAACATTCATGCCATCTTTTTTATTTTTGAAAGGTTCATTCATTCATTCACACTTTACTTACTATTACTCATTACTGATTACTGATGTAACCATTTTCGAATCAAGCAATATTTGTATGATTATTTCTGTTGTTTATTGATTAATAAGACAAGTTACAATGACATAGTAAATGTGTATCGATATCTAATCATTAAGACATTATTATTATTATCATTAAGACATTACAAACCATAGTTAATTATTATTACTGTTGGAGGCTGTGACAATACATATAGAGAAGAAAAAAAGCACAGTAAGCATCTCAGGCTATTTTATGGCTGAACTTGAAGTCAGCAGATGAAAGATTTCCCGAACAAGGATTATGTTTAAAGGTTAGGCTAGAGCAAATGGACCTGGGTTACTCAACATCTTAAAGCGCTAGGCTCATTATGAAGAGTAGGATTGTCAACAACCGTAGCATTAGCCCCGCCCCAGACCGGACTATCGTGACACTACCAGATTCACCCTGACTCTCTCTCTCTCTCTCACTAACCCATGTCTCTTGTAGCCTCCAGACACAGGTCACCACAGCCTGCAGCTGCACCAGACGATACAGCCCTGAATGTTTTATATTTTAATATTTAATATTTGATTGTTTTTGTATTATGGTGATGATTGTGAGGTATTGCATGGTGCTGTTGGCAAGTAGGTTGGTATAGACACTTATGTGTCCAAGGAGGGAATTGTGAAGATATTCCACACACATTTCTAGTTGCACTTATGAGTTGGTGTGACCTTAGACAACGGGCCAAAAAGATTATGAAACTGAGCACCACACGTCATGGCCACAGGCCAGTTACAGGGCCGGATTCCACAATACCATTCGCACGGCATCTAAAATACGCAGAACATCACCAAGATCTCATCATCATATCATAGACCTACTACAGTCTACTACTGCCTACCTACTGTAGTTACTTGAATAAACGGTAAACTCAACAGAATCCTTGAAAAGATCACGGCACTTTGAACTAACGATGAAGATGGATCCAGGATCAAAAGGAAGATTAAACATCTTCGCCACACTTCTGTGGTAATGTACCTTGATCTTGCTATGCCAGCAGAAGCACCTGAGGACACCAGAGTTTTGCACATGCAACGCTCCAAGCACTACAGCGGTGGTTTCCGCCCTTTGTAGACAGTGACAGACACCCATTTATAATAAATCGAAACTTATATTATATCAGTTTATTTTTGGTCGTTACAGTTCACTTGTGTTGACTATTATCAGAGCTGCCAACTCTCACAGTTAGGGTTAGGACATACGCTTTTGCCTGTTTACACACGCCACACAACCAATTACCAGTGTGGCGTGTGCGTGTGTAAACAGGCAAAAGCGTGAGAGTTGCCAGCTCTGCACCCATTTATAATAAATCGAAACCTAAGACTCTTCTATCTGTACCACTACCCTACATGGACATGTATGTTGCCAATGGTAGATGACACTATATTTTGAGAAGGAGCAGTCTTCGGATCTTTGTAGCGTGGGCGGATCTGTTCATAATGAGAGGGCGGGATCCATAATCACGCAGCGATGACTTAAAAAGAACCTTTGCCTCAAACATAATTCACTTCTCAGAAACTCTTGACACGGTGCTGCTCAGTAGAAGTCGACGGACATTTTGATGTTCAACCGCGTCTCATCCTTCAATCACGTGAGTTTGGACGGAAGTTTAAAAATGTTTGAAAGACAGCCATTTACGATGAAGGAAGAACGAAATATAGAATATATTGAAAGCTGGCCAATGCTTTGCACCAGCTATGCATTAGTTCAAACTTGATATGTAAATTGAAAAATGTTTTTTTATAATAGGCTAACCTTTTTTTTATATATAGAGTCAAGCAATACGAAAGTCGTAGTGTGAAGGATTAAAGTATGAATATTAAGCTTAAATTTGACAATAAAATTAGGCCTACCCTCTGCATTTTGAAAAAAAAAAAAAAAAATCCTCACCTTCTTTGGTAAATACTTATTTCACCACCAGAAAACCAGGGAAATAGGCAAAACTAATGTGGGACTGATTCTGTGTGTGAGTATATCTTTGATTTTGTATTTTGTCGTATTTTGATCACTTTAGTTTCCTTTTCGGTCGGAAAAGGGCTGAAGAATCAGCTCGAATTGACAGCATGAACAAGGAGGTATAGTAACCAACCAATTCATTTTCGATAGTCTACCTAGTACATTGCCTTTTTTATATACACACACACACATATATATATATATATATATATATATACTTTAACATTGAAATTATATATTCTAGAAACAAACTGTTGCAGGTCATCTACCAGCCATCAAACTGCACAGCTATATATATATAAACTGTTTGTGAACCGGTCAGTGAGCTGAGAATATATAATTTCAATATTAAATGGACTGCATTTTATCCAGCCCTTTTGTTGCCTAGAGTTATATCAAACAACATCCAGGTCAGACGGACATCACGTCAGGACGTGTCCCATTTGCCACCAACTCCAATTTGGCCCTATGTTAAATTAACATAGCCTACATAAATGATGTGTAAATTATATATATTATACCTAGCAAACATTTGAACAGACTAGTTGCAACACAGCTGTCTGATAGACGTCACGTCAGGACGTGACCCATATTTCAACCAACTCCATTCGTGCTGTAGGCTATATGTGGAATACATAGGCCTATAGCCTAACCCTGATCTGTGTAATATTATACCTGTATTGTAAAATTAATGTCCAACAAACATTTTAAAGAACCGGTTGCGGCACCTCTAGGATGAGACCCAGTGTCGACCAACTCCAATTTGGCCGTATTTAGTGAAACAATATAACTTGGTTATGTGGAAACTATATACATTTCAGTAGTACAAACTCCTCTCCATACAGCCGAAGCTCCCTCTCCAGTCTGTTTACGGAGAGGGCTGGACCCACACAGACCGGTTGTGGTCACGTCATTTTAGCGTTGGTCTCATTGTTGAAAGATATGATAAACAGTTCTCTTGTCTATTTAAATTGGTAGAAAGTCCCTTCAAAACATCTTCCCTTCCAACAATGGTGGGAGCCAAAATAAAAAGGTGTTTGCTATGATTTCTAACCCTTTTTAAATATAAAATACACAATCATATTGGAAATATACTTAAAACAAAATGGCGATTAAATTCAGCACTCACAATCTCATATTAAAACTAGAAATTGCATTTCCTGCAGAAAATTTAGTGAGTGCTGTAGTGCAAAGTGAGGTTAAAAATATGTTTTAATAAAGCCACATTGTTTAAGTCTAAAGAAATGTGGAATAAATTATGTTTAAAATGGTTGCAAACAAATACAGTTTAAGAGTTAAAGAAATACCTAAAGTGAAGTTTGAATACATTTGAGATAAAATATAGAATAACTGAGCTCTGGTGAAGTTTGAAATGGTTGAATTTCAATGTGTGCGTGTGTGTGTGTGTGTGTGTGTGTGCGTGTGTGTGTGTGTGTGTGTGAGACACAGTAACCTGCAAGCCAGCTGAGGAGGCCCAGAAGCACCAGCAGCAGTATGAGGAGATTGTGGCCCTGGCCAAGAAGAGGGGTAAGATCGCATACCTTTCAGAGTAAAAGCCTCCTCCACCCTCCCAATAGCACCACTTTTATGCTCAGTGGAGCAGTGCGCGCACACACACACACACACACACACACACACACACACACGAGGTAGGCTACTACTGAATTGCTACACAAGAAAATGCATTTTCTAGTTTTAATATGAGATTGTGAGTGCACACACACACATGCATACGATAAATCAACACATGCATTGCCCGAAACACAAAGCACGTGCTTTGGTACACGGCGTGGCCGGGCAAACAGAAACTGGTCTTCAGCCACCACTGCAGGAACAGCAGCGTGACGCTTTTCTGTTCCTGAACTGCTGATCAGGTGAAACAAGAACAGCTCCTTTCTAATGTAAACGTCTGTAATTGATCAAACAATGCTCATTGCGGTCATGACATGGCTGTTGCATGTACGGTTTGCATGTACGCTTTTCCGTTGTTTCTAGCAAGTTGCATGCTGTTAGTGGTCAGTGTTGTGCAACATTTTTGTGCAAAATTTGTGTGTGCCTCTTACACAAAGATGAGAGCTACACGGAAAGGGAGTGCTTGTTTAATGACCGTACAAAATAACCTGCAAAATAAATAACACAAAATAATAATTATATTAAAACCAGCACACGTTGATCAGGGAGGTTGACAGGACGTTGATTTCTTCAGATGTTTTGCAAACTAGTCATATATACAACCGAAAAAAAAATCTGACAGACAAAATCTGCCAATTCAACTTCTATAAGATTCTATAAGATGACAACAGCAATAGGTAGGAAACAATTTACTTCTTTAGTAAAACTCAAAACAATCCCAACAAGTTTTAATGCGATACAAATATATCTGACTGCAGTGGGGATTTTTTGAGTGGGGGAAATGCTGTTTTAAAGACTTCATCACAAGGAGTGACGCGTATGCACACACACGCCCACACCACACACACAAATTAAAAAAGGTCAACTACTTGCTTACTTGAAACATTATACAAATTATCAACAACATTTATAATGTGTGCGGCATTGCTTCATATAACCACACAAATCATGCCAATTCATAACAATAGCACAACACAGGATCCGCCAACTAATTCACACCAAACGCATACAGTAAGTAGAGTATGTATAGCTAATTACAGGCCGGAGTAGCTCCAAGATGGAGGCGGCCTCATATCTTTGCCATTGCTGATCATTCAACATCCCTTACCTTGGTTTACTGTATCGAGGACGAGCTGCTGTTAGTTTTAAGGTAAATAATGGTGGTAATTATGGTAAATAAACTGGGGGGGGGGGGGATTGGCCTTTTCTATGACAAAGAAGACACTATTGGAGAGGTTTGCTTGATGTCTATACTTGTTTTTACCATTGGCAATAAAGTGTTAATATTACAACTGTAAATTAAAATAAAGTCATGCTCGAAGAAGTGGTGGAACGGCATAATCGGCTTGGTTCTAATCTTAAAACTTTATCTAACGATTTTCTGAAAAGTCAATGAAGAAAATGAACAGGAAATTTACTTCCACAGCCGTTCCAAAAGGGTGCGGTCACTGTTCCGCTCTATTACCTTTATATAACCATCCACCGTGTCTTAGCAACTACACTCGTTGGGAACCGGTAGAACCGGCCTTGATGGACGAGCGGGCGGTGATTGCAGTCAGGAACGTACCTTGTCAATGACAACAATATATACACTTTATTAAACACACACACACACACTGTATGAAAAAAACTTTTATTAACAATATAAACACTACAATAATGACAAAGGTTATAATATGCAAGAAACGGCTGAACTATTGGGTTGGATGCCATCAGAAAAAAGTTTGCAATGGTTTATGGTTAGTCCCTTCACTCGTTCACATAATAATGTCCACAGTCTTGTACCTTTGCCTTTCTTTCCGTTTTCCAGATATTTTTTTGCCACAACTAACTTGACGGATAATTGGCTTGGTTCCAGTCTTAAGTCACTGTCAGTCAGTCACTGTTATGCTCTATTGGCCTTTTTTATGACAAAGAAGACACTATTGGGGAGGTTTGCTAGATGTACTTGTTTTTACCATTGGCAATAATGTCTTAATGTTAAAATTGTAAAAAAACAAACAAAAAAAACCATTTAATTTAAATCTTTTTAAAATTAAAATAAAGTCATGCTCGAAGAAGTGGTGGAACGGCATAATCGGCTTGGTTCTAATCTTAAAACTTTATCTAACGATTTTCTGAAAAGTCAATGAAGAAAATGAACAGGAAATTTACTTCCACAGCCGTTCCAAAAGGGTGCGGTCACTGTTCCGCTCTATTACCTTTATATAACCATCCACCGTGTCTTAGCAACTACACTCGTTGGGAACCGGTAGAACCGGCCTTGATGGACGAGCGGGCGGTGATTGCAGTCAGGAACGTACCTTGTCAATGACAACAATATATACACTTTATTAAACACACACACACACACTGTATGAAAAAAACTTTTATTAACAATATAAACACTACAATAATGACAAAGGTTATAATATGCAAGAAACGGCTGAACTATTGGGTTGGATGCCATCAGAAAAAAGTTTGCAATGGTTTATGGTTAGTCCCTTCACTCGTTCACATAATAATGTCCACAGTCTTGTACCTTTGCCTTTCTTTCCGTTTTCCAGATATTTTTTTGCCACAACTAACTTGACGGATAATTGGCTTGGTTCCAGTCTTAAGTCACTGTCAGTCAGTCACTGTTATGCTCTATTGGCCTTTTTTATGACAAAGAAGACACTATTGGGGAGGTTTGCTAGATGTACTTGTTTTTACCATTGGCAATAATGTCTTAATGTTAAAATTGTAAAAAAACAAACAAAAAAAAACATTTAATTTAAACCTTTTTAAAATTAAAATAAAGTCATGCTCAAAGAAGTGGGGGAACGGTGTTACCACTCGTCCAACGCCCATTACACCCCTGACTGACTGTAATGCAATGTTAACCCATACAGTAGGCCTACGCCATTTGACTATTTGTAAAGATTAAATAGTCAACGTAAATATCAAATAGGCCTAAAAAGTATTGTTAACACTTTATTTGAAGGTGTCTACATAAGTCACTACGACATGTCATAACCACGACATGACACTCATGAACTTGTCATAAACGTTATGAACATGTTCTAAACGTTTTTGACTTTGGTCATTAAGTGTCATTCGGTTGTTGTTTTGACAAGTTGACATTGTTTGGGTTGTCTTGATTATGACAAGTTGACATTAATCAAAGTGACATTACCAGAAGTTGTCTTTATAATGACAAATTTACATTAACCAGGATGGAATTACCAGAGGATGTCTCTGTCATGACAACTTGACATAAACAGAAAATGCACCTCTTTTTGTATTCATGAAATGTTGACATAATGATTATTATAATAAGATGTGCAAGGTTACACACCAATTCCAGCACCTGGTCAGATAGATGGGATAGGGTTATTTCACAAAGATGGCTGTCATGACACCATTATGACTTGAATTATTTGACCTCAAGTAAAGTGGTACCATTTTGATTAGTCATTAAGATATCATGAAGGATAGACACCATGATGACAGTGTAACCAATAAATTGTTCTGCGCTGTGTGGAAGAACTGGACCACAATGGAGGCTGGCTGTTCACATTTATTTAGATCTGCATGAGCCAAAAGAAAAGTGTCTGTGAGCATCTAGTACCCCATACATGGGTCAGCATTCCCCTTCTCAGTTAGGTTAGCGCAGACCGCTAATATATAGAAATATATATTTAACAAAATAATATGAAAATAAATAAAACAAGATACTTAATGCCATTTGCTGCAGTCCCACAAACGTAAATATGACCAGCATTGATATTACATATAGAACAGATAAAACATTCATACCCGCATGAGCCAAAAGAAACGTGTCACTGAGCATCTAGAACACCGTACACGGGTCAGCATTCCCCTCCTAGCAAACAAACACACGGGGAAACCCTGTAGCACTTGGATGCATGTGTATACAATAAAACTCTTAAAATGTGCCTTTACAAAGTGTAGGTTGAAATGACAGCGCTGCTGCATGTTGTTCACAGCCTTAATTCTAACACCTTAAATTGCACATTTCACATTTTCATTGTCTACAAAAAAAATTACATGCTCAAATATGACGACAAAACCAACAACATCCCTCACCTCAGTGAGGGATAGACGTCGCAAAACACAGACGTTTCTTAAAGCAGAAGCTGAAGACAGGTATAGTAAATACATTAACATTGGAGGTTTTTTTTTGTGATTTGTTACTGTTACTGACTGGAGATCAGTAAGATTCGTATTTATTTTTCTTTTACAATTCAATAGTTAAATAAAGATGTTATAATATCAATTAATGCATCAATTCATCTCAACACATAGGCCTGGCCTAAAGGAAAGAGAGCAGTTTATACGTTGACTGCTTCAATGTTGTGTTGGTCATACTATAGAATAATTTGTTGCTTGTTTAGTGAATAATACAGAACATAAGGAACTTTACTTTTAAGGAAAATCACACACTAAATAGCAATCGCAATATTGGTCGAAATAATCAATTCGATTATTTTCCAAAATCGTTCAGCCCTAACATAGCATAAACATATACTGGCTTCATGATAATCAGTATTTGGTGAAGTTTCAATAAAACAAAAACATGTAATTTCACCCTGGGCCCCGTTTCCCGAAAGCATCGTTAGCCTAACGACGTTGTTAACACCGTCGTACGATCATCGCAGAATTTTCGGACCGTTTCCCGAAAGCATCGTTACGTAACGACGTCGTTAAAACCCTCGTAGCTAACGACGCCTACAGGGGTACTCGTTAAGCACTAGGATGCATCGTTACTATAGCCTCAGTGGAGTCACCAGCTGGACATTCCGTGTATTGGATGTGTTTTATTAAAACACGTCATCCAATACCACTGAATGTCCAGCTGGCGCTATTTCGCAATACCCCAAAAACAGTGGTTCCCGCATATATATTATTCGTAGACTACTGTTAGATTTAAACAGCAAAGACAGACATGTTAGAAGTCAACACAAATTGCAGCAATTTAAAATTCCAAAAATCCATGCGCAGTCAAAATGTAGGCGATCAAACGCCACGTCACAAGGCAACCCTATCACAAGGCATATAATAAAATCAAATGATTCCGTTGCTCGTGTTGGAGGTCGCTTGCGAGCGGCACTTGCTGTCTGATTTTAATTCAACCATCGTGGTTAAAATGTCCTCATATTGATCAATGACAGAAGACATACTGTATATGAATCATGCTGAGACCAGCGGGTGTCGGAGAATTTCTGCAGGCGTTTTTTGTTCCGATTGTTTGCCATAAAGCACTGTAGGCGCGTCGGTGAGGCTGTGATGAAGTTCACTATTTATTGGACCGTGTCTAGACAGTTACGAACATCCCTGACCTTAGTGGAGTGCACAATCGCCAAGTTGAGAGCGTGGTTTCTGCAGTGAACGTAGACTGCTGCGGGAAACTGTGCTGCGAATCGATGCGTGCCATTCCCGCTTACATTGCCCGCATCATCATACCCCTGCCCAACAATATGGGCAGGAATCTATCTAGACCAGCAACAGCAATAGCCGTTTCAATGCCTCTGCGTTTGAATGATAATGAATGAATGGAACGTTGCATTTTTAATGTTGACACCAAAGTTTCTAGAGAGTGCGCGGCGCGTCAATCACTGAATGAATGAATGAAACGGAATGCAGGAATCAGAGAAAGTCTGCCCTCTTTGCGGCGCAAAGCATGTTTCAGAAATCAGCACATTTGAATAAATGCTATAGGCCTAGTTGTCACACAGACACATGCTATTTTTTATTTTTTTAATATGGAATTATTTCAGGGGAGAAAATGCCGTGAAACAATGTACGCACGGTGCGTTCGGGATTAGGACTGATATAGCATAGGTCGGCCTAGACCAAATCAATTGTGTTTTAATATTTGTAGCATTCATATTAGTCTATTCTTTTCGTAGGCTACTCTGCTGTTGGCCTTGATGGGGAGATATTTTTTTGCTGCCACAAAATCTAGTTTAATCCAACAACATTCCTGCGTCTCCCCCTCCTACCGAGCCCATTTCAGCACCGTGTCAGTAGACAGCTACAATCCTACGACGTCGTAAGAGCAGAGCACGCGCGTTCATGTTAAGATGAGTTTCAGGAAACGCTCCCCTAAAATTAACGATGCATCGTGAGATCCATCGTACGATGGATCCATCGTTATCGGGAAACAGGGCCCTGGTTTCATACACCCCTCCTGAAATTCACCAACATCATGATTAAAGGATGTTTTGTCAGGCTTACATAATATCGCTGACACAATCTGGCACAAATGAAAGATGGACCTAGTCCACCTAGTCAACTTCAAAGTTACCTTACATAAAAGATTCAGGAAAGAAAGAGGTAGATCAAAATCTCTATATTTCCCTTAGTTTAATGTGATGCCTTGTACGTCACACAACATTTGTCTTGTACGTCACCCAAATTACTTAGTCCATAGACATTTTGAATTGGTCGAATTGATCAATTTATTACCATTAATTTATTATTTATTACAATCAATTTATTACTATATTACCAACGAATTGGTCTGTAACCTTGCACATCTAAGTATAATAATTATTATTTCATTTCATGAATACAAAAAGAGGTGCATTTTCTGTGAAGTTGTCATGACAGAGATATCCTCTGGTAATTCCATCCTGGTTAATGTAAATTTGTCATTATAAAGACATCCCAAACAAATGTAATGTCAACTTGTCATGACCAAGACAACTTCTGGTAATGTCACTTTGATTAATGTCAACTTGTCATCATTTAGACAACCCAAACAATGTCAACTTGTCATAACAACAACCGAATGAAACTTAATGACCGAAGTCATAAACATTTATGACATGTCACAACTTCATGACAGTGTCATGTCATAGTTATGACAGTGTCATGACACTCTTATGTAGACACCTTCAAATAAAGTGTTAGCAAAGTATTACATTGGTAAATTATTTAACAAAGGGCAATTGTCAGAAGTGAAATATTTATTAAACTAAACTTTATTAAACTAAAAAAAACCTTTATTATTGATAATTGTGTTTAATGTTTAGCCGATTGCGGGTAGAACATAGGTTGCATCCTAAATTAACGTGATGTCCACGGAGGCACACAAGCAGCCCCACCACGACAAGGTAGCAGCACATGGGGTTGAATGCTATATCGGCGGGGGGTTTATACCCTCAGCAAGTTCAACCATGCCGGGCAGGTTTCTAGAGTAGAGGCCAGACGAAAAAGCAGCAACTGGCCCTCCAGGTTGGGGGTTAGGCGTGGGGTTAACTACCCCATCCTGTAAAAAACGCTCGTTACAGAAACTGAAACGCTGAAGAATAAAAACCAAATTACACACCTGGCTGAAGAAGGTGCCCCAGCAATGGGGACTATGAGGCTTACCAGCCAAACCAGTAAGGGCGCTGGTAAGCCAATACATCTTCTGACGCCAAGGACACCCATCCCCGTGGGGACATGGAAAATCAGAACCTATTCCAGGCTGGCAAGGCTGTAACCATTGCCAAGGAAATGGAGCGCTACAGCCTCTCAGTCCTGGGCCTGGCAGAAACAAGATGGACGCAGTCGGGTGAGGTCAAATTGACTAGTGGCCAGTCCATTATCTATTCTGGACACGAAGAGGAGGCAGCCAACCATCCAGGGAGTGGCCATCATGATGACGAAAGGCACTAGAAAGGCCCTAACTGCATGTGTAACATATTTCAGCCGTAATATCCTCACATAGCCACAGGGAGCAGCACCGAGCACATACAATAGTTAAGAGGTAATATTCTCACATAGCCACAGGGAGCAGCATCGAGCGCATATAATAGTTAAGAGGTAATATCCTCACATAGTCACAAGGGGGTATGCAGTAAAGCTGCAACACTTGCACATAGTCAAGAGGGGGCAACAACGGACACACAGATGAAGTGAGCAGGTTTAAACGTAGAAGAAGCCTACCTCCACCTATCTATATAAGCATGACTTGGACTTTTGGAAGGCAGAATCTCTTGGGCGGCGTATCGTAGATATAAAGCTTAGAGACGCTCCGCGCGTGTTATATACTATTCCTCTCCTTTTGTTTCATAGACAATAGACAATAGACCAAAACCTTTACCAAATAAAGTGAGTTAAAAGCGATCCTGTCTCAGCGGCCTTTCCTGGATTAAAAACAACATAACACATGGAAATCCATCAACTCTTGCATCATCTCAGCAACCTTCAATACCGGCAACAGGAAAGTGAAAGCCAATATAATCCAGTGCTACTCACCCACCAACAACGCAGATGAGGAGATCAAGGACAGGTTTTATGACAGCTTAAACCACGCATAGTAACTAGGATTTAGTTACTATGCAACAAATAGCTGGAATAAACTCCCTGAGGATTTAAGACTTGCCCCAACTCTGACAGCTTTTAAAACAAGACTGAAGACTTTTATGTTTGCTTTAGCTTTCTGCTAAATCTTAAATCTACAATGCTTTTTCAACTTTGCCTTTATTTTCTATCTATTTTTTATTTTATTACTAACTTTGCCTTTATTTTCTATTTTTACCAGAGAGATACATGATCTGATACCAGAGAGACTGGGTTAGAGTCCTAGAATCTGGGTTGGAGTCCCAGAGAAAGGACCAAGTTCCTTTAGGTCTGGTCGGAGTCCCGACGTGGGTGAGGACCAAGTTCCTTTAGGTCGGGTTAGAGTCCTGACGTGGGTAAGGACCAAGTTCCTTTAGGTCGGGTTAGAGTCCTGATGTGGGTAAGGACCAAGTTCCTTTAGGTCGGGTTAGAGTCCTGACGTGGGTAAGGACCAAGTTCCTTTAGGTCGGGTTGGAGTCCCGATGTGGGTAAGGACCAAGTTCCTTTAGGTCGGGTCGGAGTCCCGACGTGGGTAAGGACCAAGTTCCTTTAGGTCGGAGTCCCGACGTGGGTAAGGACCAAGTTCCTTTAGGTCAGGTTAGAGTCCCGACGTGGGTAAGGACCAAGTTCCTTTAGGTCGGAGTCCCGACGTGGGTAAGGACCAAGTTCCTTTAGGTCGGGTCGGAGTCCCGATGTGGGTAAGGACCAAGTTCCTTTAGGTCGGGTCGGAGTCCCGACGTGGGTAAGGACCAAGTTCCTTTAGGTCGGAGTCCCGACGTGGGTAAGGACCAAGTTCCTTTAGGTCAGGTTAGAGTCCCGACGTGGGTAAGGACCAAGTTCCTTTAGGTCGGAGTCCCGACGTGGGTAAGGACCAAGTTCCTTTAGGTCGGGTCGGAGTCCCGACGTGGGTAAGGACCAAGTTCCTTTAGGTCAGAGTCCCGACGTGGGTAAGGACCAAGTTCCTTTAGGTCTGGTTAGAGTCCCGACGTGGGTAAGGACCAAGTTCCTTTAGGTCGGGTTGGAGTCCCGACGTGGGTAAGGACCAAGTTCCTTTAAGTCGGGTCGGAGTCCCGACGTGGGTATCAGAGACTGTTGATCTTAAATACATTGCACTTTCTAAAATGCTTTTTTAAACTTTGCCTTTATTTTCTATCTATTTTACTTTTTTTACTTAACTATTATTTTCTTTTATTGTATGACAATGTTTATATGTGAGGCACTTTGAGTCTGCCTTGTGTATGAAAAGTGCTATATAAATAAAGTTGCCTTGCCTTGCCTTGCTCTGTAATATTGGAACCCGGGGCCATCATTATCCTGATGGGGGACTTTAATGCAAAGATTGGAGGCCAAAACGAGGGATATGAGGCGTTGATGGGTAAACATTGAGTGGGGACCATGAACAAAAATGGCGAGATGTTTGCTGAGACCTTAATGAACAATAATCTGGTGATTGGGGGGAATGTATTTCCCCACAAGACAATCCACCAGATCATGTCACGGAAAACCAAATCGACCACATCTGCATCAACAAAAAGTTGGAAGAACTATGGAAGATGTCAGGACAAGATGGGAGGCAGACGCAGCCTCAGATCATCATCTCCTGGTGGGGAAATTCAAGCTTAGGCTGAAGAGATATCAGGGAGCAAAGGGTCAATGAGAAAAATACAACACCGACTACCTCAGCAATGCTCTACGAAACAGTTCAAGGATATTCTCTCAAAGAAAAGTGCAGAGATACAGCTCAGAAAGAAGGAAGAATGAAGAGTGGGAACACCTAAAAGCTGCTTGGAGCTCAATATGCGAGGAGGCCCTGGGGAGAAGATAATCACAAAGAATGGATAACACCAGAAACCCTCAACATAATCCAGCAGAGGAGCAGTGTGCAAATTAAGGGGTAGAGTGGTGACATGAGCTCCCCTGGAAACATGGTTTGTGAAATTTTGGGGGAGCTCTAAAATATTGATGCCCAAATGCTATTTTGGGCATTTTTTGGTAACACTTTATATTGAGGTCCTTATAATATGCCTTATAATATACGGTGAAGGTTACAGAAACTTGTTGAAGCGCTCCAGAACTTTCGGTCTTATGAAACCACACATTTAGGGAATGCATTGGACGAGCAACATCGGACAATGAGGAAACATTCCAAGCAGATTTGGAAAGGAAAGATACATCACTAGCTTTAAGCTGTAATGTTTCTAACACCCCTATTAGATAAGAATGGAACAACCCGTTGGCTGTGGCAGGCCAGTTGCATGTTAACGTGCCAAAATGAGACCTGATGTCTTCACATGTGAATTTTTGTTGCATTAAAGCAAAATTTGGTCGTGTCAACGCAACATTTGTACGACTTTATTTGCACTAATGGCCTTCCATACAAACTCTGTCTTAACACACAAAAGTTGGTTGTGTTAACGCAACATTTACCCACCAGTATATTCAGAAAGCCTTTTTCATCAATTTGTATGATTGATAACTGATATATTCTTTGTTATATATAGATATATTCATTTTTATACACTCATAAACCTTTGACATAAAAAAAGTAAGACTGAACTGATAAGACTGTAAGCATTTTTCGATATTATAGATATTTGGACAATATGAGCCTGGCCCTAAAAGGTAGGGTCAGAGTCAGTTATTTTTTTAATGTTCATATGCCGCACAAAGTAATTGTACTGAATGGATTATTTTTGCTCACTCTTGTTTAAACTGAAGGACCCCCCCGATGCTTCTGATTCACTTTCTGAGGGATCAGGCCATTCCAGTAGAGAACATCAACCCAATGATCTTCTTAACGGTAAGGTTAAAGGGACATAATATGCTTGTGTCTATAGACACAAGCTTACTTTTATGTTTTGTTTTACTGATAACACATGCTCCTTCCATCGACAGAGTAAACCTTTAGTATCATAAGGATTGATGATAGAAAACATAGCAAAGCAGAATCTATCCACCTTATTCCAGGCTAAACAATGCTCGCCGCCATGGCGACCAGGGGTTTGTTTCCAAAAAGCATAGTTGCTAACTTCCTTAGCAACCTACCTCTTAGGGACTCAACAGTTAATAGGAAAGTGTTCCCCAAAACCATTGAGGTTGGATGCAGAAAGACCTGACACCATTCTAAGTCAATGAGAGAAAGTGTGATTTCATTTAGCATCTCACTTGTTCATCTCCATAGTATGTATTTTGAGAGGTCCTGTTTGACTGTTGCTTGAAAATGTAACATTAATGAGTTTTGGCCATTTAATGCAAGGCCGCCATTCAAGTGAAACACATTTCACTTACTCAGTAAACTAACTGGTTTAATTGTCATGCATCTTTCATTTGCAGAAGGTCCATCTTTTGGATCAATAGAGGTTCATCATGCTGGCACTAACATCAGATGTTTTCAGACATATCCTCCGCATTTTCACAGCATTTTCACATTGATCTCATGCTATTTCACAGGAGATTCGACCAGAGGGGGATTCAGACTAGACTTTATATGCGGACATCTGTGTCGTTCAGACATCAGTAGAATCTTGGGATGCTTTAGGGGGGTGGGCTTGCAAGGGGCGGGGTATGACGTAGGGTCTAAGTTCGCAAGAGGCGGGATAAGTGTGGCCGCTGTCACTCTAGTTTGTTTGACAGCATGGAGGCAGAACGGGCAGAACTCATCGCGATCATCTTAAATGTTGCTGCAATAATGCATCATATATTCTCTTGCATCCACAACATCCAAAGCATCGATGAAAGATTGGAGCATGAGTTAGAGACACGAAGAAGAAAGGCGTCGAAACCGACTGTGTTACCGGAGAAAGAAAGCATTTAACCTGCAGCGACGGCAGGGAAAGATCTGGGAAGGCCGGAACCCTATAACGTTCAGCTAACTGTTAAATAAATAATAAATTAATTAAATAATAATAAAAAAAATCATTTTCTATATACGCGCACAGCTGTGATATATATATTTTTTTAACCATTCAGCGAAAAAAAGGCAACAGGCTGATTATAATTTCTGGTGCCACTCAATGACATGCAAATGCAGGCCAAAACGTCATCAACACGCCCACTCACGGGGTGATAGAAATGCCGACTTTCTACGACTCAAAAAGACTACCTCAGGGGTAGTCTTTTTTCAGGAGAATGTCAGGATACAAATGTCAGGATATGTCATTCAGACATACGACCCATCAGGAGAATAGCAGGACTTACACGTATGTCTGAAAGCAGCTATCATTACTTTTGGCTGGGCTCCAACCGAACAGCAAGTGGAATCTCATTATCAACTATCCAGATTACAGATTCCTGCAAAGTAGACAACGGGGACCTTTTGCCTGGGACGTAATACACTTTCAGTATCATTTGGATTGCTGACGGAAAACATACAAATCAGCATCTGTATCGGTCTGCACTGGGCATGAGATCAATCCCACTGTTAAAGTTAAACACTGATTCAACCAGAAGGTAGCATGCTACATGAATATGCTTGTTTGTTTTTCATCTTTTACAGAGGCCGTTCCTCCAGGAAATGTCCAAGTTTCCCATGTCAGCAGTAGTACGGTGTCTCTTACATGGAACACACCTGCTGGTGAGGTGGGGGGCTATGTTGTGACCTGTTTCTGTGATTCAGAGACACATGGAGAGCAGACAACAGATTCAGACAGTGTGACATTCTCCGATCTGAAGCCAGGGCTCAAGTATGACTTCCAAATTAAAACACAGCTGAAAAGCGGAGGACTCAGCCAGCCTGCCTTGACATCTGCCCACACAGGTGAGTTATTCTTATAAGCTACTAAAACCTTTTCATACAAGTTTCATACTACTCTTTTTGCTTATTGTTATCAGACTCTCCCCTCTACTTTAAGAAACGATCATATTCCTAGTTACTGGCAATATAAGATAGCTACACACACTAGTACTATTACTGGGGGCCTTAATAAACAACATTCATAATAGTACGTAAACTGGAGGTGGAAAGTAGGAAGGGGAAACTCGTCATCTCCGACCTACGTGCGTTCGAGCTACCAAGTCGGAAGAAGGATGGACCCTTAACTACAAGAATCAAAATGTATTATTATAATTATAAATGTAAATTATCTAGTTCTGAAAATAAATGTTGTCGACAGTCAGTGAACCGACTATACGTTGCTCTCATCTCATCGTAAGAGAACCCTTCAATAAGAACAAGTGCTGTTAGTAGTTACAATGCTAGATGCTGTATCGGTATATCCTCAGTATCGGCCGATACTCAAGTTCAGGAATTGGTATCGGGAAGAAGAAAATGGTATCAAAACATCTCAAATTCTATTCCTATCTACTGGCAATTTAAGATAGCTACACACACTAGCACAATTACTAGGTGCATTAATAAACAACATTCATAATAATGAACCATATTTACTTTTGGATCAATAGAGGTTCATCATGCTGGCACTAACATCATTACTCTTGGCTGGGCTCCAACTGAACAGCAAGTGGAATCTCATTATCATCTTGTATACTCTTGCAAAATCAAGTCAGACAAAATTAGACATGTGGGACCTTTGGCCTGGGATGCAATACACTTTTAGTATCATTAGGATTACTGACGGAAAACATACAAATCAGAATCTGTATCGGTCTGCACTGGTAAACATGCTTCATAGCATGAGATCAATCCCCCTCTTAAAGTCAAACGCTGATACAACCAGAAGGTAGCATGCTACATGAATATGCTTGTTTGTTTTTCATCTTTTACAGAGGCCATTCCTCCAGGAAACGTCCATTCAAGCAGTAATACGGAGACTCCCACATGGGAAACTCCTGCTGGTGAGGTGGGGGGCAATGGTGTGACCTCTGTCCGTGATTCAGAGACACACGGAGAGCAGACAACAGATTCAGACAGTGTGACATTCTCTGATCTGAAGCCAGGGCTCAAGTATGACTTCCAAATTAAAACACAGCTGGAAAGCGAAGGACTCAGCCAGCCTGATTTGCCATCTGCCCACACAGGTGAGTAATTTTTATAAGCTATTAAAAGCTTTTCATACAAGTTTCATACTACTCTTTTTGCTTATTGTTATCAGACTCTCCGCACTACTTTAAGCTACTATTATATTCCTATTTACTGTCAATATAAGATAGCTACACACACTAGTACTATTACTGTGGGCCTTAATCAACAACATTCATAATACTACATAAGTTGGAGGTGGAAAGTAGGAAGGGGAAACGCGTCATCGCCGACCTACGTGCGTTCAAGCTACCGAGTCGGAAAAAAGATGGACGCTTAACTACAAGAATATAAATGAATTATTATAATTATAGATTATAAATATAGTTGCAAGCAACCATGAAGGGGTCCTACTGTATGACCGTATGACCGACAGTATGACCGTATGACCGACAGTATGACTATATGACCGACAGTATGACCGTAGATTGCCAAGGGCAGATTGGAGTATATTTGGAGAAATAGTCTTTCGTACGTGGAGGTATGGTGAGCTTGGTCTTTATGGTGATATGGCATTGGTATACCTTTAAAACTGGTTTACCGGAAGTTAACATATCAAAAACAATCACCAACCATGTTTCTAAAGCCTACTGTGTCAAAATCCACTGTCAAACGGATGTTTGCAAAATTACGTGTGTACCCCTTTAAGGCCCAGCCTGCATTGTAGAGAGTCTGCGGTTCAGAAAGGCAACTTCAAACAAATTAATCCAATTTTTATTTTCAGATATCAACTTGAAATTTGGCATGGGTATACTATGGAATCTACCCTTTGTGGCCATATTTGACAGCTGAGCCTACATGTTTTTGATGCAATGTTAGAGCTGTTTAAACATCGGAGATATGCATATATTTTACTTTAAAATGTATCTCTGCCGTCGTTTGCCTTATTGCTATGAATTTAACACAATATAGTCCCACAGTCACCTGGTACATGTGTGCCAACTTTGCAGCTTTTCCCACTTTCGGCACCAAAGGAGTTAATGTCTGGGTGTTTGGTCAACTTGTGGTCACTGCACTATATCCAAATGGTCTAACTGTATGAGTGGTGATTTGAAAGTTGTTCATCATGACAAATGCTGCATGTATCACAAGTTTCATGCAAATTACACCTTCCTAGTGGTAATGGCAGCCTGTTGAATTCCTGAACTTCAAGGCCTTGTTATAGCACCACCTATGTGTTATTCTGGCCCATCTTTTGATTCCCTTACTAACTTTACGAGTTCTACAAGCCTGCCAATTTTTATTACTTTTGGAGCTAAAAAATCAGGTTAAAAATAATAAATAAATAATACTAACAAATACAAAAGGGTTCCTACGGATTTCGTAGGACCCCTAAAAATAAAATTAAAATTAAAAAAATATATTTCATTTAAATAGCGCTTTTATCCAAAGCGCTTTACAGTGTTGACTGACATTCACCCATTCATGCACACATTCACACACCGACGGCAGAGTCAACCATGCAGGGCGACAGCCAGCTCGTCAGGAGCAATTAGGGTGAGGCATCTCGCTCAGGGACTTGACTCTCAGCTAGGGGATAGAACCAGCAACCTTGCGGTTACCAACCAACCTGCTCTACCTCCTGAGCTAATGCCACCCCATATTATGAATAAATAAAAACAAATGATCTATTTCCGAAAATACGTTTTGTCGACAGTAAGTGAACCAACTATACATTGCTGTTATCGTAAGAGAACCCTTCAATAAGAACAAGTGCTATTAGTAGTTACAATGCTAGATGCTGTATCGGTATATAGATCGGCAGATACTTGAGTTCAGTAATCGGTATCTGGAAGAAAATAATGGTATCGGAACATCTCTAATTCCATTCCTATCGCCTGGTAATTTACGATAGCTACACACACTAGCACAATTACTATGTGCCTTAATAAACAACATTCATAATAGTACATAAACAGAAATAATCCATATAAAATGACTTTTGGATCAATAGAGGTTCATCATGCTGGCACTAACATCATTACTCTTGGCTGGGCTCCAACTGAACAGCAAGTGGAATCTCATTATCATCTTGTATACTCTTGCAAAATCAAGTCAGACAAAATTAGACATGTGGGACCTTTGGCCTGGGATGCAATACACTTTTAGTATCATTAGGATTACTGACGGAAAACATACAAATCAGCATCTGTATCGGTCTGCACTGGTAAACATGCTTCATAGCATGAGATCAATCCCCCTCTTAAAGTCAAACGCTGATACAACCAGAAGGTAGCATGCTACATGAATATGCTTGTTTGTTTTTCATCTTTTACAGAGGCCATTCCTCCAGGAAACGTCCATTCAAGCAGTAATACGGAGACTCCCACATGGGAAACTCCTGCTGGTGAGGTGGGGGGCAATGGTGTGACCTCTGTCCGTGATTCAGAGACACACGGAGAGCAGACAACAGATTCAGACAGTGTGACATTCTCTGATCTGAAGCCAGGGCTCAAGTATGACTTCCAAATTAAAACACAGCTGGAAAGCGAAGGACTCAGCCAGCCTGATTTGCCATCTGCCCACACAGGTGAGTAATTTTTATAAGCTATTAAAAGCTTTTCATACAAGTTTCATACTACTCTTTTTGCTTATTGTTATCAGACTCGCCCCTCTACTTTAAGCTACTATTATATTCCTAGTTACTGGCAATATAAGATAGCTACACACACTAGTACTATTACTGGGGGCCTTAATAAAAAACATTAATAGTAAATAAACAAAAATAAACCACATAAAATTACCTGAAATGACGTAAAGGATATTAATGACATGATGCCTTAACAAATTCCACCAAAATAACACTGTGCAAATGTTTAAAGATTATTATTATTATTATTATTATTATTAATAAAAATTTATGGACAATAATGGTTAGAACGTTGATATCCACAGAACCTGACCTGGAGGGTTTTCTAGAAAAGCTTGGCTTAACAGAGAACTACAAGGAGAAGCTCTCACTGAGCAGTGTCCTACAGATTGACAAGAAGGCCGTCACAGAGGAGGCGGCTAAATGTCTTTCAGATCTCCCTTGGTGCTTTCTCAAGAAGTTAATGATGGTCAATGCGACTGCTAGAAATGTGAAATTTTCTGCAGGCAGCGAGTCAGTGGAGGATCATCCTCATGGCAATGCCGATTTAGATTTTGACACCATGATGGAAGATGAAGAGTCAGGTGAAGCACTGAACCCATTAGACCTAATCACTGCTCTCTTTCTGTGCTCAAATGGCCTCCTTCAGCAGAAAATGGCAGTCAAAATGTCCATGTGTCAGTTTGGGTTGCCTCTACTGCTTCCTGATTGTGGCACACAGAAGCACACACTCATGCTTTGGGCTTTGAGAGGCATTGTTAAAAAGTACAGACCTGAGGCACTCTCGGACACCAAAAGCTTTATTGAAAAATCAATTGTTGTCCAAGAACTTCCGATGGTGTCCTTTGTGAGACTGGGTGAAAGTTCGTTATCGAAGTCACAGATTCTGAATACACTCCTGAGCAATCCCCAACACTACAACGACACTTTTGTTCACCATAACATGGAATGCGGTGATGTTCCAAGGGAAATTGCAGATGGACTGGTGGAAACAAGTTGGTATTTTCCCTGTGGTAACAAAAACATTGATATTTTCAATGAACCAGTAGCTGTAGCTAATCTCAGAGGAGATATTGCTCTCTGTGAATTGCAATATTCATTTTTATGCAAAACATCAGCTGCAGTTTTTGTGTTTCTTGACAACTTTGACAGCCGATACGAACTACTCAAAAAACAACACGGAACAGAGATTTTCTTGATTGTCAATGTGCATAGCAAGAACTTCAACCAAAAAAGGTACAAAGAAGTACTGGAAGAATTAAAATTTCCAAATACCAAAATCATTTTTAAGCTAAATAAAGTCAACAACGCAGACTTTACCAAAATCCTACAAGAAATTGTAACAAATGTTGTTAAAAACACAGAGAAAAAAAAGAGCATAGAGCAAATGGCTGACATTGCTATTGAGCTTGGAATAATGGTTGATGAGCAAGCCCCAGACTGTCAGAACGCTGAGAAAAAAGCAGAAGCTATCACCTCAAAAATAACAAACACAGCACAGTACAAAAAGGGAGAACTTCCTCGGCAGGGCTCAATATGGAAAGAACTGACCCGTTTAGAGAAGGAGGAATGTAGGCTTACAAAAGCTGGGGATGAAGACATAGAAAAATACAAATGTGGCCTAAACCAACAGAAAATACAACTCCGGGAACAGCAGAGGGATTTGGACATCTCAATTGATATGATCAGTTTCATAGAAGCAATCTCATGTCCAGCTGTTGAACAGGCTTATTTTTTAAAATGGATGCAAGTTAAACTTGACAACTTGTCCCGAGAACATTTATCATACCTCAGGGAGCAGTATAAACTCAAAAGTAAGAATTTGAGCAAAGAAGAACTTAAAGACATTGATCAACAACTTTCTAACAGCTCTTTAGGCATTGAAAACTACTTTCGAGAAATGTGTCAAATCTATGAATCTACAGTCTCCCTCCCTGAATCCGATGTGTTTCGTCAACAATTCATGCATCTGCCCAAGTGGTGTGCCCAATTACTCATTGACGGATTTCCACTGGAGCTTGTGGAAGGAGAAGCATCAAGCATTCCTTTAGAATGGGTGAAGGACGTCTTTTCTGAGCTGAGAAAAATGGTAAATCCAGAGAGCAAGATAAGAGTTGTCACAGTTCTTGGGATTCAGAGCACAGGAAAGTCCACTCTTCTCAACACCATGTTTGGAGTGCAGTTTGCAGTCAGCAGTGGCCGATGCACTAGAGGGGCTTTCATGTTGCTCATCAGAGTGAACAAAGAGTTCTCAAAAGAAATTAACTGTGATTTTCTGATCATCATTGACACAGAAGGCCTGAAATCACTAGAGCTAGCCCAATTAGAAGATAGCTATGAACATGACAATGAGCTTGCAACTATTGTTGTGGGGTTAAGTGACATCACAATAGTAAACATTTCAATGGAGAACATGACAGAGATGAAAGACATCCTACAAATTGTAGTACATGCCTTTCTCAGGATGAAAGAAGTCGGCAAAAAACCAAAATGTCTGTTTGTTCATCAGAACATATCGGATGTGTCAGCCCATGACAATACCTTAAGGGATAGAACCCTGCTGTTACAACAGTTGAACGAGATGACACAGGCAGCTGCCAAAATGGAGAAAAAAGAGGAAAACAAAAGCTTCATGGATGTAATGGAATATGATCCAGACACTGGCAACGGGTACATTCCTGGACTATGGCGTGGAAACCCACCAATGGCACCAGTCAATTCAGGTTACAGTGAAGCAGTTTATGAACTGAAAACAAACATTATCCATATGTTGAAAGATTGCGAGTCATCTGCTTACAACATGGATGAATTTCTGAAGTGGACAACAAGTCTATGGAAAGCCATAAAACATGAAAATTTCATATTCAACTTTAGAAATAGCCTGGTGGCTGATGCTTACATGCAAATATGCACAGAATTCAACAAATGGGAATGGGAATTCAAAAAGGACATGTACAAGTTGGTAACAAGTGCAAAAACACAGATTTCTAATTTTGGAACAGATGCTGACAAATCTGAAGCATCCGACATCGGAGCACTTGTAAATGAATTGAATAATGAAGCCTTGTCAGAACTAACTAAATTGGAAGAAATGCTTATTGACAATCTAAAAGAATATTTAAAAAAAAAAGAAGGTCATGTCCACCTAGTCGAGAGATACAGAGAAGAATTTATAAACAGTGCAAAATTCCTAAGAAAAGAATTGGAAAGGTTGTTTCAAAGGGAAGTATTAATTGCGGCTGAAATTAAAAAGGGAATGGCACAAGTTGAGGAAGTCAAGAAAAACACCACAAAACATTTGGAGGAAGAAGTGCTTAGATTGCTAGAGACAGGTCGTAAAAGTAAAATCAAGCAATCGGATGAAGAGCTGGGAAAGGATTTTGACCAGATATGGGAGAAAGCTACAGAACCTCTCCGTGACAAAGTAATGCAAAAAACGGATATCTATGGAAGGGTTCATTTACAACTGAGGAAGAATGTAGGCTCAATGGGTAGTTTTGCCAATGAGATAATTAACGTAGCATTTAAACATCATGGACAAGGGGATTTCATAGTGAAAGTTACCATATTAAAAGTTATTCAAAACTTTATTTTTCAAACAAAGCGGTTGCAAGCAACGGCTGATGAAATTATAGCAAATTGCAAAAGACTTGTATCTGTTAAAATGCAGGAGAAAACAGATTACCATGACCATTACATTCAGGAGATTTTGCAACACATTGAGGGGAAACTTGTAAATATGAAAACAGACCACCAATTTGAAGTGGAATTAAAATTACACATTTGTAGTTATGCAGCCAGAAACTATGAAAAAATGCACCAGGATTTCATTGCAGAAAATGACCCATTCAAGTGTGTCAATCGATACAAAGAAAGTTTTTTTGATGATTTTAAAGACCTGTACCACCTAAGGGAGCAGGATGAGAAGAAAGCTGAGGAATTTGCTAATCGATGCCTCCAGCCTGCAGTGGCGACCTACATCAGAGGTTCCTTGTTTCCAGGAGTTGTCGATGAAGTCTTGTCAGGCCAAGATTCATTGAAATTCAGCTCGCGCATTTCTTTTCAATATTCTGTCTTGAAAGACTTGCTTTCAAAAAACACATTTCACCACTTTCATGAGTACACCAGTTCATATGAGAATTGCATAAGGGATTGGATTCAGGAGCAAATTGAGAAACACTTTTCAGATGACGCTAAACTTTTGTTAGAGTTAGAGGATACATCTCTAAGACAATGTATCGGATGGATTGACAAGGCTATTCAAAAGGCCCAAGTGAACAAACAAGCGACCCAAAGAAAGTTTGTTCAAGATATTTGCAAGGAACTTGGTCAAAAATTTGTAATTTCCCAGGATGCTCTTAGCGCTTGCATCGGGCTTTTGAAAGAAGCCACAGCAGAAAAGTTTGCAGACTTTCTTAAAAAGTCAGTGATGGAAATGGAACAAGCTCTGCAGAAAAAACAAAAAGAAACTGATGTCAGCGCTAAACTAGATGGACTCGGGTCAAAGCCACTAGATACCCTTTCAGCTAAATTGGGTGGATGTGGTAAACAGTGCCCATTCTGCAGAGCACCATGTGAGGCAGGGGCAGTGGTTCACAAGGTTCATCATGTTAAAATACATAGGCCACAGGGGTTAGGAGGATACAGCAATGATGCCTCAAATAAACTTGTTACTGATATTTGCACATCCTCTGTCTGTAGTGACCAATCATTCAAGAGTGTTGCTACTAACTGGGTGTTGCATCCTTGCAAAAATTACAAAGCCATTTACGAAGATTGGGAAATTCCTGCAGATGATAGCTATACAGCATCTGATTACTGGAAATATGTGATGGTCAGGTTCAACAAGGAGTTTGCTGACTATTATGATGCAGAGCCTGCAGATATTCCCACTTCATGGAAAGCAATTAGCAAGGAAGATGCTGATAAAAGCCTCCAAGAGGCCTTTGGCATGCAATAGTATTTGTGGAGATGATGAGAGTAAGAGTTTATTTTCTGACTATGAGGAAGAGCAGCCTCTTTTAGAATAATATATATTTGATCTAATCAGAGCATTATGAAAATCACCACAATTTTATCATGCAATATGTTATGGTGCACAAGTTATCCTACTACATGTGAGGCAGGAAAGGCTGAACTGACGAGATATAAGTAGTGATATAAGGATGTGTGTATTTACTTGTAGTACAAACCAGTTCATTACAAACCCAGCTCTGAACTTAACTTGCCTCTTTAATTTTGCAGTTGTTGTTAATGTTCCATTGGATTTTTTAAAAGTTTGAGCCTGATGCTTTATATTTTTGTTCGATGATTTGACATTTGACATTAACGTAGTAAACAAAGCATAAAGGCTATCCTGCTCATGCATTTTATTTGTTGAATTGTTTCGCCTTACTTTTGTCTGGAAAAATCGGCATTGTACAATACTTAAAACATATTATTTGGGTGGGTTTAAATTTTTGCCTGGATTTCAATGGTGTATTTTATTTTGTTTTATTCCTCTTTCATTCAATGTTCACTCTTTTTTTGATTTCTTTATTAAATTCATTCAAGTGGCTTCGTTGGACAATCTCTCACGCATTGTAACAATTCAGAAAGATATTGCTTGCATTGCTACAGTGTATTTTTCTTGTATTTCTTTTTTTTTACTGAATCCAGTAATTTAAAATGTAATTTTTAATTATTTATTTGATTGAGCCAGTTGAGAAATATCTGTCAAAATGAATTAAGCTGGTCTGTGGGATTTCTTGGTAAGTTTGACACAAAATAAAGGACAGAAAAGTGTCTATGAATGTTTTTATTGTATTTTCTGGTCTGGCCGAAATATCATCTTACTTTTCATAGATTTACTTCTTTACCTTTTTCAAGTGGAACAGACTAAAATAATTGATAGAGAAAAGTTCCATGGAGGGAATTCTTGAGAAACCTTCTAGTTCAGATATGTTACATATTACAGGTTTAAACATTTTATATAGGCAAGTGCTTTTGATAAAGCATTTTGATGGTGGCATGAAAATGTCAAACCAACAACAAAGATGAAGCAGACATTTGTAGAGCAGCTGTTAAACTTATATGTTGGCATTCACAGTGAATTATTTTATTATATAGATCATTATTATTTTGTTATATAGATCATTATTATTTATATATTAATATTACATATTCGACTTCCGGTGTAGCGACTGATGGAGTAGGACGCTCCTCTCTGAGCTCCTGCAACAACCGTCACAAATTGTATTTTAGGCACACTTTTGTATCTTTGTTCCGGTCTGTGTTTTCCCCACCACCATAATCTCAACTCAACGCCGACCTCTTACCGATCAAAATGCCTCCAAAACCTAAACCACCCATACAACCACCGCGGCCTACTCAGCCCGCCGCATCCCCGCCTCGTGGTGGCTCCCCCTCCCCTCCTGCTCGTACGGAGCCGCAGGCGACACTCCTTGCCCCGACTTTAAGGCCGAGCTGCTCTCGTCACTCCGCGTCGAGATGGCGGCTATTTACAAAACCGAGCTTCAAGCGGCCTTGACCGAGAATTTGTCAAACATCAAGACTGAGCTACGGGCAGTGAAGTCGGAGTTATCTGACAGCATTACAAACATCCAGTCCGACGTGCGCACTCTGAAGGGCACCGTTGGTGAAATGGAAACATCGCTTTCCTCCTGCACTGACTACCTTACAAGCTAAAGTGGAGCATCTGTCAACAGAACTGATAAGATTGGACAATAAATGCGAGGATTTGGAGGCGAGATCTCGGCGTAATAACATACGGTTGGTGGGAATTCCTGAGGATTTTTCCACCTCTTCTGCTGCTACGGCTATTTCCTCTCTGCTCAAGGAGGCACTGAAGCTCGAGAAGGAGCCTCTCGTGGACCGTGCTCATCGCACTCTCCAGCCGAAGCCGAAACCCGGTGAGCGCCCCCGCCCCATAGTCGCTCGTCTACATTATCATATGGACTGTGTGGACATATTACGCCGAGCCAGGGCTCAGCAACGGATCAAGATTGGAGACATGACTTTCTCTATCTTCCCAGACTACACTCCGAGGACGGCTCGTGCCCAAGCCGCCTTTAATGATGTCCAGCGCCAGCTCCGTGAGATACCGGGGATATGTTTTGGGCTGCTCTACCCCGCGCGACTCCGGGAGGGGGGGGGGGCTATGCTCTGCAAGTGCTATCGTGTTCTTTTTTTAAATGTCTTTTTCTTCTCTCTTTTCTTCTCTGGGGGGGTCCACATTCAGTCTATTTCTATGTCTAAGAACTTAAGAAATGCCCTCAAATCCTAGTACTTCTGATATCCCACATATTGGGTCTTCTGTGAGATTTTTGAGCTGGAATATTAAAGGCATGGGGAGTCCAATTAAGAGATCTAGGATATTTGCGCATCTGAAACGTCTTAAAGCTGACCCAGTGTTTCTACAGGAAACCCACATGCGCACCAAAGATCAGGTCAGACTTAAATGTCCTTGGGTTTCTGGGGTATTTCACTCCAATTTCAATTCTAAAGCCAGGGGGTTGCTATTTTATTTAGTAAGTCAATTCAGTTTTCAGCTTCTAATGTTATATCAGACAAAAATGGCAGATACTTAATTGTTACAGGTACACTTCCATGTCCCCATTTTATTATTATTATTATTAAGCTTTTTGAATGTCTTCCCTCTTTGAATAACAATATCCTTATAGTTGGTGGGGACATGAATTGTGTCAATCCTAATTTAGATCACTCTAACCCGCAAACTCTGACCCCATCATTAATGTCGAGGTCTCTTTCTGATTTCATGTCCAAAAATGCTTGCATTGATCCTTGGAGATTTTACAACCCTCACACCAAGGAATATTCCTTCTTTTCACAGATGCCAGATGTCTTTCTCTCGGATTGATTACTACTTTATTGATTCTAAGCTAATTCCTAAAGTACTTACTGTTAATTACCACCCTATTGTTATTTCTGACCATGCCCCTCTTTCCTTAGACATTCAGTTTTCCTCACAACCCCGCTACCCAACACCTTGGAGGTTTAATGCATTAGTTCTTTCGGATGATAAATTTAACAAATTCATTGCAGCCACATATTATGAACATGGTGATAAGGCAAGCCAGCTTCTAGCTTATCAGCTATGTCGCCAGGCAGCCTCACGTATGATTCCCCAGATAAAAGATTCTTCAGGTACATTGCATAGCGATCCCACCACCATTAATTCTGTTTTTCACTCATTCTATTCCTCTTTATATACTGTAAGTCTGAATCTCCACCTGACACTACTGAAATGAACTCGTTCCTAGATAGCCTAAATTTCCCAGTGATAAACCCAGATTCTGCTAAAGACCTTGACTCACCATTAACGGTAGAAGAAATTATTCTCGCTATGAGAAACATGCAAAATAACAAAGCTCCTGGCCCAGACAGATTCCCAGTTGAGTTTTTTTTTTAAGATTTCAGGATAAACTCCCCATTACTGCATGCTGTATATAAGGAATCGCTACAACATGGTACTCTCCCTCCCACTTCAAGACAGGCCTCCATAAGTCTCCTCTTAAAAAAAGATAAGGATCCGGTTCTTTGCGGCTCCTACGGACCTCGCTCATTAATAAATGTGGATGCTAAGATCCTTGCGAAAGCTTTGGCCTATCGCCTAGAAAATATTGTACCAACTATTGTTTCACCTGAGCAAACTGGATTTGTTAAGGGGTGGCAGCTGTTCTTTAATGTCCGTACTCTCCTAAATATTATCTACTCTAAAACTAACACAGCAACACCTGAAGTAGTGATCTCGGTTGACGCTGAAAAAGGACTTTATTCACTGAACTAAAGAAATTTGGCTGGGAAATGTGTTCATTTGTGGATACGTCTCCTCTATACTTCTCCACAAGCTAGTATCCCCACCAATAACATTCAATCCAGTTTCTGACCTCCAAAGTCTGACCTCCAAAGAGGAGGTCAGAGGTCAGAGAATCTGACCTCCAAAGATGGGCACGCTTACCTCTCTCGTTAATTGGAAGAATTAATGCAGTCAAAATGAACATTTTGCCCAAATTTCTATTTTTGTTCCACTGTCTCCCACTTTTCCTCCCAAAGCAGTTCTTTAAAACAATTGATCAAACCATTTCTCACTTCCTATGGTGTGGAAAGGCACCCAGGATCTGCAAATCCACACTTCAGAGATGTAAATTCAATGGTGGATTGTCACTTTCAAATTTTCAATTGTATTATTGGGCAGCACATATCCACAAGATTTCATTTTGGTTCAACTCAGTTGATCTGCCATGGTGTGATTTAGAGGCGCAGTCATGTGTTTCATCTTCCCTAACTGCTTTACTTACCTCTTCTATTCCATCCAACCTCTCTGGCTTTACAAATAACCAAGTGGTTCGCTCCACACTTAAAATTTGGTATCAATTTAGGAGGCACTTCAAATTTAAGTCATCATCTACATTAGCTCCTTTATTGAGGAATCATTTATTTCGACCTGCACTTACAGATTTAACCTTTTTTGCATGGCATAATAAGGGCCTGAAATGTTTCAAAGACCATTACAAGGATGGTATTTTTCGTAGCTTTACAGATCTCTCAGGAGAATTTAATCTCCCACCCTCTCATCTTTTCTGTTACTTTCAAATTAGACACTGCGCTAACGCTTTATTTCCACTCATTTTCCACTCATCGTTTTTCCCTCATTACCACCAAGTCTACAGTGGGAGGAGCTTCTAAGCCACGACCCACTTCAGAAGTCACTCATCTCTAAAGGTTATAAGGAAATCCTGTCTTTTGATTGCTCACCAGTTACCAAAGTCAAGGCTACTTGGGAACAAGAACTGGGTCTACATCTGGGAGATGACTGGTGGGACACTGCTCTTAAGAAAATTTACACTAGCTCAACCTGCGCTCGTCTCACACTTATACAATTTAAAGTATTGTTTAGAGTCCATTATTCCAAAACTCGACTGTCACAGATGTATTCCACTATCACTGACAATTGCGACAAATGCCATGCTTCATTTTGCAATTTAACTCATATGTTTTACTCTTGTTCGTTACTTTCTTGCTTCTGGCAGAATTATTTTGATACCATGTCAAAAATACTTTTAATTACCATTAAAGTCTCCCCTCATGTCGCCATATTCGGGCTCCCAGAAGACCACAACCGGTTTACCTCTAACCAATTAGATATTTTAGCTTTTACTTCCTTACTGGCAAGACGCCATCTTCTTCTTCACTGGAAGTCAACTAAAGCACCCTCTAGCACTCAGTGGCTCAATGACACCATGTCTTTTCTAAAGCTGGAGAAGATCAGATATTCAGTGAAAGGTAATTCTGATAAATTTTATAACAAGTGGCTTCCCTTTTTAACATTCTTTCACTCTCTTCAGTCTATGCCTCCTGATTGATGGACCCCCACCTCCTCCCTTTCTTTTTATTAGGGACCGAGCCGAAACCGGCAAGGTCCCTATTGTAATTGGTCCGTTTTATTATTTTTAGTCCAATTCGCCTGCATTTTCCCCACCCTGAACATATACGAAAACTCATTTTTATTTGGCACATTTGTGGGGACTGCTGTAACTTAGATATTCCATGCATCAAATTCACATTGGCCCAAAGGTGGCACTATACTAACTGTCCAAAAATTCAAACAGAAACAGGCATAACTCGTCACTGGTTTGACCTACACTCATGAACCTTTACTCTCATATGCAAATCCTCATGATGAACAAATTTGCCTCTAGAACCCTCCTATCACTTTCGGTAGCCAGATTTTCCGCCATTTTGAATTTAGTTAAAAACAGTAAATTGCCTAAGGATCCCATCCAGGATCCCTTTTTCGACTTTGACTAAAATCCTTTGGCACATATCATCTATGGCACATTGTCTTCAATCTGACATAAGGATTAGTCTGTACAATCAAGTTTAAAGCTCCCATGAGCCATTGAGTTCTAAAATGGGTGTGGTTTAAAATGACAAAAAAGAAAATTGCTCATATCAACATCAAGTTGGACTCCTATGATGTTGACCCAGATACAAAAGTTCAGAATCAAATTTTGAACAAGATAAAGTCTACATATTTTTAAATGGGGCGTGGCATCGGAATGGGCGTGGCCTGACACTAAAATCGCCACAGTTCATAGACGCAATGTTTGATTTGAGCGAACTTTGGGGACCAAAGTTCCAACTGCTCTAGTAAAATGAAGTCGATTGGAAAAACAACAAGGCCGCCAGAGGAGGGTAAATCACTCTGCGGAGACCGTAATAGTTATGAATATGAAATTCACAGGACACTTGTATACTGGTGCCTGTAGCTCACATACCAAAAATAGTGTTTGTCATGTTTGTAGCGCCCCCTACAGGATCTTTAAAAAGCAGCCCCTGCGCCACGTTTCACCAATATGTATGAAACTCGGTAGGCACGTACAACGTTCCAATACCTACAGAAAAGCCTCTTGGACCCATGCCGAGAGTCAACAAATTGATAAACCAAAGCAAAATAGGAAAAGAGCCTTTCTCTTTTCCAGCCTCTCACAATGTTCCTACACACAGATGCACCTCTCACTATATTAACACACAGATGTACCTCTCACTATATTAACACACAGATGTACCTCTCACTATATTAACACACAGATGTACCTCTCACTATATTAACACACAGATGCACCTCTCACTATATTAACACACAGATGCACCTCTCACTATATTAACACACAGATGCACCTCTCACTATATTAACACACAGATGTACCTCTCACTATATTAACACACAGATGCAGCTCTCACTATATTAACACACAGATGCACCTCTCTATTAACACACAGATGCACCACTCACTATATTAACACACCGATGCACCTCTCACTATATTAACACACAGATGCACCTCTCACTATATTAACACACAGATGCACCTCTCACTATATTAACACACAGATGCACCTCTCACTATATTAACACACAGATGCACCTCTCACTATATTAACACACAGATGCACCTCTCACTATATTTACACACAGATGCACCTCTCACTATATTTACACACAGATGCACCTCTCACTATATTAACACACAGATGCACCTCTCACTATATTAACACACAGATGCACCTCTCACTATATTAACACACAGATGCACCTCTCACTATATTAACACACAGATGCACCTCTATATAAACACACAGATGCACCTCTCACTATATTAACAGACAGATGTACCTCTCACTATATTAACACACAGATGCATTTTCCATTGACCTCGTGGTTTACCTACTCTGTGTCATTATTTTCTGTATTACCATTATTTATACGAAATATGATGCAAATTAAGGCCAAATACTGTCTTTTTAAATAAGTAGTTAATCCGATGAATAGTGTTAGAGTAATCGTGTTGACGATAATTAATTTACTCATAAGACATACAAGAGCCCTCTGCAGGGTGCCTGATAGGTCAGGATGACCCTAAGCACTTCTTGATGTGATCTTAAAAGCAGAGGTGATAAATAAAATGGCTGAGAATAATTATTCGATCCAGTGCCAGTGAAACAAAAAATACCGTAACCGTTTAAGCTCAACATTGTGTTTTTAGGTAAAATATTGACGTTGTTAGGCTCTGCAACATCCGAAATATTTAGCTGTTGTGATAGCCATCTTGGGCTAGAGTGGGGGGAATTCTCACACTCTAGCCTCAAAGAAAGTCAGCGAAACCAACTGAAAATACACAAAGCAGGTTTAACATTAAACTGTTGATTCGGAAAAAAGTATTAATTATATCGAAAATCTGATTGGATGTATTTGAAGATCAAAGTGTGTTGATTTGTTATATGTTTGAACAAAGGTTAACGGTTTAAAATTGACCAAGTTGCGAAGTTGGAAGTAGTTGAAGTGTTAGAGAATGGGTGGATGACTTTGCCCTCCTCCCATTGACTTCCATTGTAAAAAATAATATTATTAATATACTATTATAAGTGACATATTATGAAGAGATAACACTTTTTGCCGGGATTTATTTGTTTTTATTGTTTATTTTTTTATTAGTGTAACCAAGGTGAAATGACATGTTTTAATTTTATTAAATTTTCTTCTTCTTCTTCTTATTATAATTATTTTATTTTAATTGTGTTGAAACTTCACCAAATTCTGATTCATGTGTTGTAAGTTATGTTCAAGGTACATTTTCTAACCTGTTAAAGGTGTTTATCATACCTGTACTGTCGCTTTAAGAAAAGTCTGCCTAGTGACATCAATGCAGCGCGCAGCTCAGTCTGCGCTATCCTAATTGAGTGGAGGTACGTTGTTGTAATTGTCGTCATGTTGGAGCATGAAAGTTGTTTTGTGGACAATGAAAATGTAAAATGTGCAACTTAATGTGTTGGAGTCAGGGCTCTGAACATGTTATAGCGTTGTTAGTTCAACTCACACTTTGTAGGAGCACTTTTCCAGTTTTATTGTATACACGTGCGTCCTAGTGCTACAAGGTTTCCCCGTGTGTTCGTTTGTCAGGAGGGGAATGCGGACCCGTCTGCAATGTGCTCAGAGAGTTTCTTTTCTACTTTCTTCTTCTTTTGACTTGTGCAGGTATGAATATTTTATCTGTTTTATTTATTTTATTATTTTAGTACGTTGTGATGAATACATTGAGTCGGCGCTATCCTAATTGGGTGGAGGAGGGGAATGCGGACCCGTCTACAATGTGCTCAGAGAGTTTCTTTTGACTTGTGCAGATCGCAATAAATGTCAACAGCCAGCCTCCGTTGTGGTCCAGCAGTCCTTCTCCTGCGCATTCATCCAGAACACAACGCAGACCACTATCAGATAACGGATGTGCGCCCATTCTTATAAGAAGAGTAGCAGTGAGGCCACACCCGTTACATTAGCATGACGAGACATTGCGATGAAAACAATATCCCGAGTATGAGATCTCAATCATGGGATATTGCCCAATATCCCGAGATAGCGTGTGTACGCCGTGTGTACGCCTCCGGATGATATTATGAATCATGAAGACTGCGTCTGACGTCTCTTGTACTTCCACAACAAGTAAAGACTCGTAGTGGGGGTTATCTTTAAGAAATAAATAAAAGAAAGAAAGAAAGAAAGAAAGAACAAAGCCTAAGAATAACAATAGCTGAGCGCTGCTTGCAGCACTCACCTAAGAAGTCTGGAGCCTCTCCATTCATGTTTGATTTCCATTGGGCGTCACCAACGGGCGCAGAGCAAAATGTCTCTGGACATCAACAACCAATCATAGCAACGAAACGGGTGACCCTGCACTGAGAGAAAAATAAAATACATCCTTCTTCTCAACAAAGCTTTAAGAGCGGTAGTTTGTTCTTCTTTTAGTGAAAATATACTGTCCAGTTTGTTTAACACTGTCTCGATAGCAGAATAAACAGACGGTTCTACATCACCGGCAGCAATCTTTGTTGTGGATGAAAATGCCTCTACGTCGATCCTCTGCACCGTCATTGTATTTATCTCGTATTAGATGAACGGTTGTGATTGGTCCAAGAAGCTTATCCTCTCTCAGACGCCGTAGACAACCGCTGTCTGACAGAGGTCTCTCTCCGGGGCCGTAGCTAGATGCTACTTGACCTTGTGCTACCAAGTTGTATGAGTGTGTTGGGGAGGGGCTGGACCTGAGCCGGGGTAGGGCTGGACCTAGAGGTTAGCTGGACTAGGCCCAGCCCACCCATATATGATAATACACATTTTTGAGACATTCGTATTTAAGGCTGTTTCCCTGTTCGATAACTTAAAGTAGGCTTTCACTCTTTCGGAGGAAGTTGGTATCCAAAATTAAATTGTTTCGATAGAACTGCACCGTCATGTTATCAGAACAACTTATATTCACGTACCGCAGTGCAAGTCAACATCGGTTTTGTAGCACTGACTGCTATCAAGATGAATGATCAAAACATCAGAAAGTGATAATTATATGTAGTTCAGAATGGCATTAACCGCTATGGATGCAATAAGAGGACTTTGTGTGATTTACTGCATATCGAAGTGAACAAAAAAAGTGTTTGCGGCTGCAGATGTTGAAAGATGTAAAAAATAAAATGCTTCAGTACACAACTATTCAGAGATGTTCAGCGCTACAAGCCCCGGCCCCAAAGTTCTAACCATAATTTGGTGGGGATTTTAAATAGCTGATTTAGAATCACATCAAGACTTAATCTCACACATTCGTGAAAGATGCCATGCACAAAACAGTTGTCCACAAATATATATATTTCTGTCCACAGTATTTCTTATATAGATTAGAAAAGGTGTAAAAAATAAATAATTAAAGAATATGCTTTATAGTCCTATTATACTCTTATGTCGCTTTTCCACCGACAGTATCAGCTCGACTCGACTCAACTCGCCTCAACTCGACTTGGTTTGGTTCCAGGCACGTCGCGTTTCCATCTGAAAAAGTACCTCTTCAATGTGGGCGGGTCGTAGAAAAGAACCTCTCCACCATGGGCGGGTCGTCATTAGGTTTTAATCACGGGAGACGCGATTCCCGGGAAATCTGAATCTGATCAAGAGTATTTCCTGATTCCCGGGAAAGGTTATGATGGGAAATAAAATAAAATAAAAAGCGCAATGACTGCGCATCTATTGTTGTCATACGGTAACGTTGATAGAGGCGAAACTCGAGCCCTGGGAAAGGAACGACACTGAAACTAAACAGCGAAACGCTGATCCTCCGGAGCCGGTCCGTGGACTCCAGCCACGCCGGACACACACAACCACGCACGACACACACAACCACGCGCAGCCTAACTCTAGCCACGGGAAAGGAGCGACACACACGGCGAAACGCTGATCAGTGTCCCCCTCGGGAGCGGGTTCGTGGACTCCAACCACGCCGGACACAACTTAACTTTGAGTGATTATTCCCATTTACAGCCGCTGGCCAATCAGTTGCCAGCAGCCTGTTTACGTCACACAAAAGTACCTACTCCGCTCGCTTGGAACCTCGACGGAGGTAGTACTAAAATGGAAACGCAAAAAAGGCAGGGCCAGTCGAGCTGGTACTGTCGGTGGAAAAGCGGCATAAGATATGACTAGTGGGAGGATATCTGTCAAAACGCGCGTCTGGTGGTCATTTTCTGTATTTCTTCAAGGACTCAATATAATAGGCTAAACGTTTTATCTCGTATTGTTTTAAATTGTACTACGGCCTATGAAGTGTTCTCTTTTCTGTTACCAATGCCCGTTATTTCTAGAATGCAGTAATTAAATCAATCAATCAAAACGTTGTATAAAGCTTATTGTCTTCTGAAATTCCTCATTGAAGCAATTCCTGGATGGCAATGATACCACTGTAGACCTACCACTAGGGGGCAGCAGATCATAAAGGAAAAGTGGAACAAACAGACAGACGCTCAAAGACATTAAACAATAATGGAGAGATGTGTTGAGATACAGTGTGGACGTTTACGACGAATCAACCATTGTTAAGCAATTCTCACTGCTTAACAATGACCTAGTCCTAGACAATTTCAGCATTGACCTTGAGGATTAGTTTCCACAGAATTTTTTAACTTTTAATATTTCCAGACATTTCCCCAACAAGATCATGAAAACCTCCCCTCGCACTCGAATCGATACATAGTAAGTAAATAAACACGCGTTTTGCGCTTTTCATGATCATTCATATGATTTCAATCATATGTAGGCTATCCAGACACACCCAGTGGGTGGGATACAAACTGGGTAACATAACAAAATCCAATGGTTTCATATGTATTCTATCTTTACAAATAGTTAGAATTAACTAGGCTACTGATGCCAATCTCGGATTTAGTGCGTTAGCGATCTACAACGTTCATGACGTTATTCAGTGTTTTGTGTAAGGAAATAGTGAGGCAAAATGCGATTTCACTGAGGCAAGTTATGAACTGTTGACAGTTTGTCTGTAAGTCTGTCCCTGCCTTCAGTTTGGCTGTCAATGTATAGAGCGCAACAGTGACCGCCCCCTTTTTAACAGCTCTGGTTGTGGCGTGCACAGACATTTTGGGGGGCAGGTGCTCAGTGAAAAATAAGGGCACTTTGTGCGGTGTTACGTCCCCTAAGTGGGCTAGGGGTAAGGGGAGTAACATAGTACCATGTCACAGTATGTCACAGTAACATAGTAGGAGTCATGTAGTCCACGTTAGGGGTGTTTATCGCCAAACTCAAGCGCTTGTCTTCAGGGAGATCCACGGGCAAAAACAACTAACAAAACGTAGCCTATCCCTGACTAGAAACAAAAGACAACTTTCTAAATTAAAGAAAAGTACAAGTTCTAATCCTCCCTTGTTGTTTTAATTGTTTTAATAATATCCTATTAAGGTAAATACAAGATTACTGCAAGTCTTGTAACATAGAAATAACTTAATAATAACAAAATAATATAATTAGCTTATATAGCTTCATGACTGATTCAGTACCACCAACCCACTTTGCGTAGTTAAAATAAAATGTTTGGACAGCTTTTAAGATATTTCAATAAAATTTGAGGAACAGTTCACCATTAAAATCTGAGCTTTAAAAGGCCCTGAACAGTTAACATGAGTGGTCTTGACTCTGACCTTTCGTCTTCCTCCTTGCTGCTGGTGGATGCTTTCATCCAGGAGAGCAGAGAGCTTCTCCCCTGGGCTGCCTGCTGTAGCTCCCTTTCTTTTTCCTTTTTTAACCTCTCCTTTCATTATGCTGCAATTGGTAAATAAAAAGAGACCAACCATATGAATACGACTGCTTTTCTGTTTGTCATTTAGCAAATAAATGACTGCAAGTGTTAATTATGTAGCCTAATGTAAACCTACACAACACTAAATATTCAGCATACTGATAGATTCACATGCTGTACCAATGACAAACTCTGCCGACATTAGTTGTGTGGTGGTCATCACGTCTTATCTATTATTGATGTGGGCTAGCTTGCAGGTCAGTCGGCTAATGTATGCTCCGCTGTGTGGCGCTGCATGAGAGAGGCTACTTCACAACAGAGACAAATAAATGCAAGTAATAGCTTGGCAATGGCAACTGAGGCTTAGGGGGCAAACAATACACTCTAGACTCAATTCATTTATGTGTTACCTCGCTGGTTGGGCAGGGGAGTAGGTGTGTGTGTGGGACGCGCCTCCGTTTGTGTCCGCTCTGCGCGTTCACGTTGACAAAGGAAGAGAGGTGTGTGCGGAGGAGGAGGGGGGGGGGGCGGCATATTTATTGGGGCATTATTATCACACGTTTTTAATCGTCGAGCATTTATAGATGATAATGTCGGCATGGGCCACATACACTGTTTAAAAAAACAACAACGAACTTTCAGATTTTTTTTTCTTTTTCAAAAGGGCACGTGATTGGGCCATGGGGCAAAGGGCCGGTGCTATAGCACCAGCTTGGGTCTACCTGTGGGCGCCACTGCCAGGGGGCGCTGTTGCACATTTTCTGCAACATACGCAGCACGAGTTTAAAGTAGACAGGCATGAAGTCGAAAAAGCGGTGTGCATTAGAACAAAAAAAGAAAAAAAACATAAGATCTCCCCCCACCCCCTCACCTTGCTATTAAATTTGCTTAATGAATAGATTTGATTTGATTAGCATTTTACAGACCCACACAATGGGGGGGGGTTTGGTATGGTCCATCACCGTTGCTTCTTTCAACATAAAAATCTACAGTCAGTGTTTAATGACGTTGGTTTACCTTTGAGCATTTCCTACTGTGTAAAATGCTTTTTAGATTTAACGTTTATATCAAGAAAAGAAAGACCCGCCCCCTGGGGGGGGTCACAATTTTCGGTGGGTCGCAGAATTCGGTGTCACCTGTAGTTTTTATGTCTGGAACCAAGGCAATCGTTCGCCAAGGTAGTCATTTTATTCAGGCCAAAAAACGATTTGGGAATCGGAAGAAAAGGTGAAGGTACAAGACTGTGTACATTATTTTTTAGCCACTAGATGGCACTCCTATATCTGGCATAGTGAGCGCCATCTAGTGGCTAACTTATAAACAACACACTACTAATTGCTGCACACAATAACTCACAGGCAGTACCATAATTATTAATACTTAAGATACCACAGGAACAGACGCCGAGGGGAACTAAGTGAGTGGGTGTAGCCAAAACACTGAGTCGCTTTCCAAGAAGTCCCTCAGTCGGAACGCGCCTGTTGTAGTTACCAAACGGGGAGCATCCAAGTCGTCTTCTAGCAAGAGACCTCGAAAGCCTGTTCAAGTCCTTTCTACCTAGCCTCCACTGTAGCACCATCCAGTGACTTACCATTAGATAAGTTAGGAACACTGCATTATTAGAATAACACTTCTCCACTGTTTTCTGGAGTATAGAATTTAAGACTTTTCCATGTCAGAAATAGAACCACAGGTCCTACATGAAATGTGACGTTATATAAAGGGTATTTTGTGTTGGTTGTTTTAAATGAACACTAGGCCATACACTAAAGTCCTTTAGTATTCATCAGAAGGTGATGAATGAAGAAGATATTCATTTTGATGAGGACTATACATTTATCAGCAGACTGTTATAGCAGAACTTGGATATGCTACGGTTCTGTCTGATTGAAAAGTGGGATGGCCGTGGTCTACATTTTTCTGAAATGGTAAATGATGGTTATTCCGACTCATCTGAATGTAATCTCTTTGACCTCACAGGGGCAAGATCTGCACTACAAGTGACAAGAGCTGAACGTAAACTACAACCTAGTTTTTCCAACCCTGGTGTCCCAAAATCAACCTGAAAGAGCTGCACACATCTTTTTTATTAATTTAATTAATTTAATGTAAATACATTCATCTCAAAGCAACCCTTTTATTTTGAAAACAAATATATTTCCTGTAGATATTAATAAATGTCTTGCACTGTGTATAAAAACATTACTTCTGTATTTAAACTCATACTCTTACTGCTATTTGAATAGGCAATGCCTTATAAAGAAGGCAGTATTGAACCATATTATATATATTATAACAAGAATAAATTATAAAATGAACCAAAACAGGACTAACCATTCAACTCTACAACGCTATATAACAGTGCTGCCATGAAGCCAGTGTGCTGGCCATTGGGGTCTGGGTATTGGTCACGTATCCTGCTCACTCCAGCCGTGCTGCCTGCTGATGCCGTCCCTCTTCCTCTACCCACTGGTCTTCCTCTTGCCGCACTGCTTGCTCTTCCTGTCCTTTTACCTGTGGCCGTATTATTCATTAAAGATTACAATATTGATTATAGATTACAATAGCCTGCATGCATAGACAAATTTCTCCTGGTGATCAATAAAGGACTTACCCATACATGCTAGGATTCGTATTTGCTGTCCCTCGCACATTTATAAAGCTCTTAAGCAGAAACTTTGATCTGATATTAATGTCTTTCACCAGAAGAATACAGAATATTACACATTTTCAATTCAAGATATCACAGATGTTCCATTGGCAGCTTCTCACTTAGATATTAGCTTTTAGATTCATGGTAACATGGTACATATTATAAATTGGACTTGGACAATGTTCGTAATTAAACAAGGCAGTTGAAGGACCAGGTTAGCCTACAGAGTAAGTGCTTCTCAAAGGTGTGTTGCAGGTTCGTATTTGTTTCTGCTGTAATGTTTCCCCCCCAATATTTCTTATTGTGATCTAATTTTGACACCCCATCTGTCTCTGTATCCCATCTCTAACCTAACCAACCACTTTGTAGGGTTTAGTTCACGTGACAACCAAAGTGCTGCGTGTGGTGCAGCTCTAAACTTTCATCAAAGGAAACCTTACATTGCTATTAAATCCACTTTGATGATCGCAATAACCCAGAGGCCTTCAAAACGTTCCTGATAACAGAAATCTTAAGGTCCAATGTGTAGACTTTAGTAGCACCTAACAGTGAGGTTGCTGAGTGCAACCAAATGTATTTGATTAGATGAGGAAGATGAAGCCCAATCAGTTTTTTAATCTGATCTTGTTATCTCTTACCAGTTTGCTTGCCCAGGTGCAAAGATTGGACAGAAGGCCTGATGTCACAATATCTGTATTATATGATGCTTCTTTTATTGCTTGATGATGTGGTGAAATGTCCCCATGGGGTTCAGAGATTGAAACACTGTTGAATACACTTCTCCATATCTGGTTTGCTATTGTTCTCTTACTTACTTTCAAAAGTTCTGGTGATTATAATTTGATCTTTGTCTTGGTGTAGACTCATGTGAGTTTGACCACGCGATCGGCAAGAGTTTACCCACGCAAATTAATTTGATTAGACGAGGAAGATGGAGCCCAATAAACTCTAGTTTTCTTTTAAATTCCATTAGGGTAGACCTCACCCATTCTGTCTCTGAATCCTGTCTCTAACCAAGCCAACCGCTCTTCAATGTTCTCATTAGTAAACATTATCCTATCAAATGTGTGTGTGCCTTGGTCTGTGTGAGTGTTAATATTCCGGATTGGTAATGCCTATATCTCCATGGTGGAATCGTCAAAAGTATGGGGTATACATATCCCCGGTAAGCAAGTCTCGAAAACGTTTTGTGCCAAAGTTCCCATAGGGGGCGTTATAATTCACGGTCAAAGTTAAAAAATCTGAGACTTGGGGCCTCTACAAATAGTCAAATCTCCTTACCTTTATGCCTCCTTTCCTTAACCCTTGTGGAAAACGTCATCAGGTCAAGGAGAGATGGAAACGTGCTTCCTTTCGAACATAGGAAAAGACTGCAGTTTAAAATGAATTAGACTCCACTTTCCTAACCGACGTCATTGCGCGACGGCGGGTATTGCTCTAGCGTCTCTAGCGCGAAACTACAATTTTCCAAAGATGGACTACAACAAGCGCTCTTTGATCCATGCGTTCTTCTCGTATTGATTTCAATCAGGTTATCGCCAACAGTGAGAATCACTTAGGTCGGATTTGGCAAAAGGGAATATTTGAGCCACTTGAATCCCAATTCACATGTGGAAAAAAAGAGGCTCAACTTATGTTGATGTTTAAATTAACTGCCCCCAGTAGTCTTTCTTAAATGTGAAGTCAGCATTTTATTTTCTTATGGTGTATATTGTGTGCTTACTAACCATCAATAAATTAATTCATTTCGATTCAAATAATATGTTTCTGGAGTTGGTATCCATTATTATTGTATTATTGTATTATTATTCTCTTCTCTTCTTCTGCTTTACTGTCTCTCATGCGTCTTCGTGTTAGAGGTTAGGGTTAGGGTTAGTGTAGAGTCGGTAAGAGTCGTGTAGAGTCGGTAAACTTCGTCAGTGGCCTGTTTCTTTAAATATTGCCGCCGTAAAGTATTATGGGATACCAATATCTCCTTTCCTTTCGTAAAGGTTGGTCAGGAGTATCCTATGCTAAAGGAGGCTTAAAGGATGCATCGAGGCTCCTTTCCTAAGCATTTTTAGAATTCGAACCACCTTTCCTCCAAGTACTTCCGGGTCATCTCCTTAGGTAAAGAGAATATTCCAGGTTAGCCTACAGAGTAAGTGCTTCTCAAAGGTGTGTTGCAGGTCCATATTTGTTTCTGCTGTAATGTTTTCCCCCCCAATATTTTTTATTGTGATCTAATTTTGACACCCCATCTGTCTCTGTCAGCACGTTTACATGCAGAGTCATAATCGGGTAACTAAACGAATAAGACCTCAACAGGACTTGTAAAATGCATGTAAACACCTTTATCCAATCTACTTTGCACAAAAATCGGCATGTGAACGGGCAAGCTAAATCGGATAAGAATGCCTAGATAAGTCGTTCATAGTCTGGTCTCTACCTGCATGTACACAGCATCGTTTCAGAGTTCACGTTCTGCACATGCTCCAGATCTTTTCCGGGGGCCGTGAGCCGGAAGTAGAAGGAGACGGTATACGTGTTGTTGTCGCCGTTGGAAAACGAGACACAGGCCGTGTCCCAATTCAGGGGTTGCATCCTTCGAAGGACGCGTCCTTCGAAGGATGCAGCCTTCGTAGACCGCGAAGGCTGAACCGAAGGCCGAACGAGCGTTGTGGAATGGGACGGTCTGGCCTACGGAGCATTTCAGGATTGCGTAACCAGCCCTTAACGTCCTTTACCTTGCGTGACCACGCGCCCCTCCTGTCTCCTAGCAACCCTGACAGCTGCCGTTCAAACCGGACAGCGGAGGAGAAATATGGAGCCAGAAATCATAATTGTATTGGTTATGTTTTATATTTTATTGGAGGAGTGGGAGAAGATTCACCGCCGGGGGAAGAGGAAGAGAGGATGTTGGCTTAACGTTAATTAGTTTAACGTTATATGTCTAGCGTTAATGTCATTGAACTTTGACAATAAAGTTACATATTTAAAATGGTCCCAACCTTACTTTTATATAAAAAAAAAAGTTTTGTCATTAAATATGTATTCGCTGCAGCTGCTGCTTCCACTCTCTCCGCGCCATTTCTGAAAAAATATCCAACACGCGAATGAATGAATGAATGTTGGGATACGTTGGGCCGTGAAGGATGCATCCGATGCATCCTTCAAATCCGGGAAACGAAGGCTGCACATCTCGGCCGCATTCGAAGGACCCTTCGAAATGGGACAGCACTTGACGCGCCGCTGTGACGTATGCGGTCTTCAAATGTGTAACATATTTCAGCCATAATATTCTCCCATAGCCACAATACTGAGTAAACATAACATAAGCCTTAAGACTGCTGCACAACCAGGCAACAGCTGATCATGAAAGGGGGCGGGCTTTTTAAAGCCACAGAACACGCCCACCTCTACCTTCTTATTTAACTCGGACTCCGCCATTTTAGGTCAGAATCTCTTGGGCGGCGTATCGATTGGATGTAAAGCTTAGAGACGCTCCACGTGTGTTATATACGATCCCTCTCCTTTTGTTTCATAGACGATAGACAATAGACCAATAACCTTAACCAAATAAAGTGAGTTAAAAGCGATCCTGTCTCGGCGGCCTTTCCTGGACTAAAATTCATAACAATTGCGTCCTTCGAAGGATGCAACCCCTGAATTGGGACACGGCCACAGCGATTTATTTAAAAAGGTGGCACAGAAGATAGAGGAAGCCAGTGAATGTAGTTACCCTCTATAAGAATTGTGTCCCCGGCTGCGGGGGCGCGCATGGCATGCATTCAGTGAAGGTGGAAGCACATGGACGCTACGCTTCGATTTCACCCAAGACTGAATTAAAAGTACATGTTTTTCTAAATGTGGGTCATCAACGAGGTTGTAAAGTAGTAACTTCGGGCACATCTGTCAAAATAAACGTTTTTTTCTTCCAATGTCTTTACGATCTTTATTTATTCATTGCGCCACGACCGAACTGACGGGGATATTCTCTGAAATTATGAATCTTAAAGACCGCGTCGGGTTCTCAGACTCTCGGGTACTTCCACAACAAGTAAAGACTCGTAGTGTGGGTTATCTCGGCCATGGGGGAGAAGGAATTGGGGGAATGCCGTATACGGACGGGCGGCGGAGGGGCTGCTCCGGCGGGAGAGAGATGTTTTCAGCAGACAGCTGTCAACTCACTTGGGGTCGGCGATTTATTTAAAAAGCTGGTGCAGAAGATGGAGGAAGCCGTTGTCATGCCAATGTAGTTACCCCCTATAAGAAGTGTATCATCATCAACATGCATGCATTCAGTACACACTACGCTTCGATTTCACCCAATGCTGAATTAAAAGTACATGTTTTTCTAAATGTTTCTCATCAATGAGGTTGTAAAGTAGTAACTACGATCTTTATTCATTCATTGCGCCGCGGCCAAACTGACAAATATTATCTGATATTATGAAACGCGACATTGAGGAGAAAGCGATGTTTTCAGTAGACAGCTGTCAGTTCACTTCGGATCCATATACTTTCTCCGACGCTCCATTGTTCCGACCTCTCGTCGTAGGCGGACTCCTCCGCCAGCAGAGCCAGCTCCTCCGGTTGGACTCATACGCATACGACCGAGAGGTCGGAACAATCGTTCGAGCGTCGGAGAAATGATATGGACCCGAAGTGAACTGACAGCTGTCTACTGAAAACATCTTTCTCGAATGCTGCCTGAGTTTGTTGTTGCTGGTGACGTAAAGAGGTCAGCCGGTGGCTCTACTACCACTAGTTGAAATGGTTACAGCGCCACCTATCGTACCGGGGCATGACGTGCTTCAGCCAATGAATCGGTTTACTCACCGCCATGTATACTCGGACAATTGCAGTTGTCCAACTGCGGAGCATATTCAAACTATTCGTCTCTAACCAAACCAACCGCTTTGTAGGGTTTAGTTCACATTACATCCAGAGTGCTGCGTGTGGTGCAGCTCTAAACTTTCATCAAAGGAAACCTTACATTGTAACAATACAATTAAATCCACTTTGATGATGGCAATAACCCAGAGGCCTTCAAAATATTCCTGATAACAGTACTCTTAAGGTCCAATGTGTAGACTTTAGTAGCATGTAACAGTGAGGTTGCAGAGTGCAACCAAATTAATTTGATTAGATGGAGCCCAATCTTGTTTTTAATCTCTTACCAGTTTGCTTGGACAGAGTGCTTGATGTCACAATATCCGTATTATATGATGCTTCTTTCATTGCTTGATGATATGGTGTGAAATGTCCCCATGAGGTTCAGAGATTGAAACACTGTTGAATAAGTTAGGTTAACTTAACCTTTATTGGCCCTTTTTGGGGGAACTTCTTTCTCTGCCTTTGACCCATCCGGGAGCTGGTGAGCACATAAACACATAGGAGTAATCTTGTCAGACTTGTCCACACACATGGGGGCACACCCGGAGCTGTGGGCAGCCGAAGTGCAGCGCCCGGGGAGCAGGTGGGGGTTTCTTGCTCAAAGGCACCTCATCTGTGGATGAGGACGTAGGAGTGCTGCACAACTATTCCCCCTATCCACATTTTTGCCTAGCGGTCAGGATTCGAACCGTCCACCCTCCGGATACCGGTCCAACGCCTTAACCAGTAGGCCACGGATGCCCCGGAATACACTTCTCCATATCTGGTTTGCTATTGTTCTTTTACTTACTTTCAAAAGCGGTGGTTATAATTTAATCTTCCCCTTGGTTACTCGTGCGAGTTTGACTGAGCGATCTGGAAGAGTTTACTCGCGGAAACAAGGTGATTACCTAGTGGCACTTAATTTGGTTGCAGATTACAACACTAGCCCTAATGCGTTATTGCTTAATAACTAATTTACGTTTATGTTAGGTTGTGTGCTTGGTTGGACGCATCGCCAGTCAATCACAGGGTGATTCTTGGTAGCGTGGGCGGATCTGTTAATAATGGTGGGCGGGATCCATAATCACACAGCGATGACTTGTATAAATAACCTCAAACATAATTCACTTCTCAGAATCTCTTGACGCTCTCTTGGTGCTGCACAGTAGAAGTCTACGAACATTTTCATCTCCAAACAGCATCTCATCCTTCAATCACGTGAGTTTGGTCGGAAGTTTAAAAATGTTTGAAAAGACAGCCGTGTGTACGATGAAGGAAGAACGAAATATAGAATATATTGAAAGCTGGCCAATGCTTTGCACCAGCTATGCATTCGTTCAAACTTGATATGTAAATTGAATATATATATATTTTTATAGAATCAAGCAATATGTAAGTCATATAGCACAGCCTTAGTGTGAAGGATTAAAGTATGAGGACAACTGGTTACGCTTAAAGGGGAAATCCGGTGTAAAATGGATCTGGGATATGTTTAGTACGATAACGAGTTTTGAATGTTCGTTTGGGAGCGAAAAAGACGCATTCTTTAGTTGGCTGTTTTTAGCCGATTCTACCAAAACGCCATATAGACTGATAAGGGCATGTCACATGGTAAAAAAATAAATCACTATTTTAAACCACTTACAAGGCTAGAAGTAGCCCGACACTTTTTTAGTAGTATAATAAGGGTCTTAACATAAAGTTTATTAAAAAGGACATCTTATACACACAATACCATCAGTAGTTCACCCGTCGACGCCATCTTGTCTTTAAGACTCGATAAGTAGATTGGCGAACACAGAGCTTGCGTGTTGTTGACGGTCTGTGTAGCTCTGTGTTTGCCAATCTACTTAGTCTTAAAGACAAGATGGTGTCGATGGGTTAACTACTGATGGTATGGGGTGTATAAAATGTCCTTTTTAATAAACTATCTGTACACAAAGTTATAAATGCCTCGTTTTATATGTTAAGACCCTTATTATACTACTAAAGAAGTGTCGGGCTACTTCTAGCCTTGTAAGTGGTTTAAAATAGTGATTTATTTTTTACCATGAGACATGCCCTTATCAGTCTAACTATATAGCGTTTTGGTAGAATCGGCTAAAAACAGCCAACTAAAGAATGCGCCGTCTATAGGCGCTTTTTTGCTCCCAAACGAACATTCTAACTCGTTATCGTACTAAACATATCCCAGATCCATTTTACACTGGATTTCCCCTTTTAGTTTGACAATAAAATGACCTTCTGTATTTTGAAAAAAAAGTTCCTCACCTTCTTTGGTGAATACTAATATTTGACCACCAGAAAACTAGGCAAATAGGCAATACTTATGTTGGACTGATTCTGTGTGTGAGTATATTAGTGATTTTGTATTTTGTATTTTGATCACTTTAGTTTCCTTTTCGGTCGGAAAATGGCTGAAGAGTCAGCTGGAATTGACAGCATGAACAAGGAGGTAGAGTAACCTTGATATATAATTTCAATGTTAAATGGACTGCATTTTATCCAGCCTTTTTGTCGCATAGAATTATATCCCACCAAACAATATCCAGTTCAGATGGACATCATGTCAGGACACGTCCGCGTTCATGGGTCTGGTAATAACGAGACGCCTCGTCAGTGATGACGCTCACACTTCCCGACAGCGACTGTTCATGTGCACTGCGTTCGGAATCTAAAAGTTCTAATTTATCAGCAGTATATATCACACAAACAGGATTACCGCCACCATCTGTTGGGCGTGGAACATAGGTTCTGTGTTTGTTGGTGATCATGAACTGAGCAAAGTCGATGCCAACAGACGGTTACGTCAATCAATAGTAAAGTGTATACATGGCAAAAAATATGTGATATGATGGTTGATTCTGACGGGTCAAAACCTTTGCCTTGTGGTCCGCCATGTTCATGTGCGTCACTAGTAAACAATACGTCACCAACTGGGCAACTCTGTTATCATATGGTGCTTTCACATCACTGGGAATTATGGGGAAAACATTTTCGCGATGTCGGAAAGTTCTCGTGAACGACACCTCATGACTCTCTGATGATTCTACTTCCGTTCGGCAACTGGGGCCAGATTTTGTGAACAGAGTTGCCCAGTATGGTTTACTAGTGACACATGAACATGGCGGAACATGAAAGTTTTACTCAATATAAAATAATCAACCATCATATCAGTTTTTAACGTTGTGTACTGGTAAACCAGCTCTAGATAAGGGCAAGTGTAGCCTTCCATACAGTGGCAATACAATCTGCTTCTCATGAATAAAAGCAAAAGGATAGTAGGTGATACAGCTACAAGGAAATAAAGGCGTGCAAACTTGAAACTGATCCTACTAAGTTCTCTTTAGTTCTGACAGTTTTTTATCCGATAAAAAAACCCTGCTGTGAAGATTCCCAACGCAGTGCACATGAACGGTCGGGAACACGCGTAAGTGTGAGCGTCATCACTGGCGAGCCGTCTCGTTATCACCAGGACCATGAACGTGCCTATAATCTGGCCCTAGTTGCCGAAGGAAGTAGAATCATCAGAGCGTCATAAGGTGTCGTTCACGAGAACTTTCCGAGGTCGCGAAAATGTTTCCCCCATAATTCCCAGTGATGTGAACGTGCCATTAGCAACTACACTCTACGATGGACGTGCGGGCGGTGATTGCAGTCAGGAACGAAGGATTGACCATGTCAACAATATATACACTTTATGAAACGCTCACTATATGACAAAACTTGTATTAACAATATAAACACTACAATAATGACAACGGTTGTAAGATGCAAGAAACGGCTGAACTATTGGGTTAGAAGCTGTCGGAAAAAACTTTGCAATGGTTTATGGTTAGTCCCTTCACTCGTTCACATGATAATGTCCAGTCTTGTATCTTTGCCTTTCTTTCTATTTTCCAGATTTCTTTTTGCCCCGAATCAATATTTTCATGTTCACAACTAGGGGTGTAAATTGGAGCCTTCATGACGATTCGATATTGATTACTTAAGCCAATGATTCGATTATTTTCGATACTTAAGAATTCCCCACGATACGATTCGATTCGATATAATTCAATGCTCAATATTTTTTACATTATATTAATATAATATTAATCAAATAAATCAAAAATAATTATAATAATTTGCCTTTTATTGAGAATACAGAAACAGTATTCTATACACATTTAAGTGCTTAATGTGCAGGTCTAGTACGGCAATTAGCCTATTCACAGTAAAAAATAAATATATAATTATTATTTTATTTTTTTATAATCTATACTCTTGTGGACGAATCGATGCATTGAATGGTCGGCTGTATAATCGATACAAATCGATTAATATTTACACCCCTAGTCACAACTAACTTGACGGATAATTGGCTTGGTTCCAGTCTTAAAACAGTCAGTCACTGTTACGCTCTATTGGCCTTTTTATGACAAAGAAGACACTATTGGAGAGGTTTGCTTGATGTGTGTAGGCCTACTTTTTTTTTTTTTTTTACCATTGGCAATAACGTCTTAATGTTAAAATTGTAAAAAAAACAACAACATTTAATTGAAACCTTTTAAAATTAAAATAAAGTCATGCTCGAAGAAGTAGGGGAACGACGTTACCATGTATCCAACGCCCATTACACCCCTGACTGACTGTAATGCAATGTTAACCCATACAGTAGGCCTACGCCATTTGACTGTTTGTAAAGATAAAATAGTCCAAGTAAATATAAAATTGGCCTAAAAAGTATTACATTGGTAAATTATTCAACAAAGGGCAATTGTCAGAAGTCAAATATTTATTAAACTAAACTATTTCGCCAACTACAAAGTCCAAATATTGATAATTGTGTTGTATTTAACGTTTAGCCGATTGCGGGTAGAACATAGGTTGTGTCCTAATGTGACGTCCATTTAACGCCTGTTTCTTGACCTGACTAAAATGTTTGGTGTGTTTATTTTACTTTACAACTGAAATACATACATAACACATAACATAACCAAGTTATACTGGTTAACACGTCCAAACTGGAATCGTGTATTGAAATGTCTCGTATGGAAAGCCATTGGGGACAAAAAGGTCTGGGAAAATACACCTTAACAAGGCATAATGGTATGGAAGGCCATTAGGGCAAATAATGTCTTAGAAATGTCACGTTAACACGACCACATTTAGATGTAATATTGGGAAAATTGACACGTTAACGTGCATTTTCTGGTTGTTGCCAATGATATGTCTTACATATTCTTGATGAGGTTCTGTCAATGATGTCAAACAACAACGCAAGGTAGCACTTGTGCATTAATTACTGATGTGGGCGTCTACACACGTACTACGCACTCGTTTCAAGCACCTAGGTCTACCGTAAAGGGAATTATGTGTATGAAATGGAAACCAGAGTGGTGGTTTACATTTCAAAGACAATTTAAACTTATAGCGGAGTACGGTGAAGGTTACAGAAACTTGTTGAAGAGCTCTAGAACTTTCAGTCTTATGAAACCGTACATTTAGGGAATGCATTATATGAGCAACATTGGACAATGAGGAAACATTCCAAGCAGATTTGGCAAGGAAAGCTAGCTAGCTTTAAGCTGTAATGTTTCTAACACCCCTGTAAGATAAGAATGGAATTCTTTTTGTGTTTGCCGTTATCGCAAAATTTGGTCGTGTTAACCCAACATTTGTTCAACTTTATTTGCACTAATGGCCTTCCATACAAAATCTATGTCTTAACACAACATTTGTTCATGTTAAAGCAACATTTACAGACCAGTTTATTCAGAAGGCCGTTTTCATCAATTTGTCTGAATGATCACTGATATTGTAGTGTTAGATATTTCTGCAGCAGTCTATCATTATCACTGTCACCAAAGTGGTTTGCTAGCACCTTCTAGCGGCTAATATTCACGGGAGAAAAATGACCTCCATCGTCTCTTTGGTCTGGGAACTCACTGACCGTTTATTCTGAGCATGCTCACTATAGCATCCTAGTGCACACAGGCACACATGTTCTAATGTGACATCCACGCGCAGTCAATTTAACATGGCTTTGCTACTCATATGATCAAATATGCTTATCAGATATTCTCAGTTGTTCATTTCATACATACATAAGACTGGACATAAAAAAAAAAGTAAGACTGAACTGATAAGACTCTGGAAGCATTTTTTTTTATATGATAGATATTTGGACAATATGTGCCTGGCCCTAAAAGGTAGGGTCACGGTCAGTTCTTTTTTTATGTTCATATGCCGCACAAAGTAATTGTACTGAATGTATTAATTTTGTTCGCTCTTGTTTAAACTGAAGGACCTCCCCGATGCTTCTGATTCACGCTCTGAGGGATCAGGCCATTCCAGTAGAAAACATCAACCCAATGATCCTCTTAATGGTAAGGTTAAAAGCACATAATATGCTATGTATTGTGGCAACCCGCCTCGGGGAGTGAACCCGCCTCGCTCGAATCAGCACGCAGTTCGGTTGGGTGTTAGCCACAACGGCACGTTTAATTAAACAATAAGTCTTTCTTATAAAAGAACTAAAAGATGATCGCGTGGCGCAGCCACAACGGCTGGACTCTCTGTCCACCCAGCCACCAGAGAGCCCCCAATGGGTGTGGAAGCCTTTAGAGCAGGCTTCCTCAGGTGCTCTGCATCACGTTGATTGGGACCGGGCCGGGTTGCCACATTCCTCCACCCTTTGCCGAAGCCTCGGGTGGCCTCTCGGAGGTGCGGCGGTCCTGCGCATCGCCTAGCGTAGCTGTTTCGGCTGCCGGCCTGCCTCATCTCCGCGGCCTCGTCTCCCGCAGCCTCGTTTCCTGCGGCCTCGGGTTGCCACAGTGTATAGACACAAGCCTTACTTTTAAGTTTTGTTTTACTGATAACACATGTTCCTTCCATCGACAGTAAACTTGTATTCTCATTATGATTGATGATATAAAACATAGCAAAGCAGCATCTATAGGCCTGTCATTCCGCAGCACGAGTAAACATGCTTCATAACATGAGATCAATCCCCCTCGTAAAGTCAAACACTGATACAACCAGAAGGTAGCATGCTACATGAATAGTCTTGTTTGTTTTTCATCTTTTACAGAGGCCATTCCTCCAGGAAATGTCCAAGTTTCCCATGTCAGCAGTAGTACGGTGTCTCTTACATGGGACACACCTGCTGGTGAGGTGGGGGGCTATGTTGTGACCTGTTTCTGTGATTCAGAGACACATGGAGAGCAGACAACAGATTCAGACAGTGTGACATTCTCCGATCTGAAGCCAGGGCTCAAGTACGACTTCCAAATTAAAACACAGCTGAAAAGCGGAGGACTCAGCCAGCCTTCCTTGACATCTGTCCACACAGGTGAGTTATTCTTATAACCTACTAAAACCTTTTCATACAAGTTTCATACTACTCTTTTTGCTTATTGTTATCAGACTCTCCCCTCTACTTTAAGCTGCTATTATATTCCTATTTACTGGCAATATAAGATAGCTACACACACTAGTACTATTACTGGGGGCCTTAATAAAAAACATTCATAATAGTAAATAATCAAAGATAAACCACATAAAAGATATTAATGACATGCCACAAATTCCACCAAAAATAACACTGTGCAAATGTTTAAAGATTATTGTTATTATTATTATTATTATTAATAATAAAAATGAATCTACAATAATGGTAAGAACTTTGATATCCACAGAAACTGAACTGGAGGGTTTTCTAGAAAAGCTTGGCTTAACAAAGTACTACAAGGAGAAGCTCTCACTGAGCAGTGTCCTACAGATTGACAAGAAGGCCGTCACAGAGGAGGCGGCTAAATGTCTTTCAGATCTCCCTTGGTGCTTTCTCAAGAAGTTAATGATGGTCAATGCGACTGCTAGGAAAGTGAAATGTTCTGCAGGCAGTGAGTCAGTGGAGGATGATGATGGCAATGCTGATTTTGATTTTGACACCATGTTGGACCATAAAGAGTCAGGTGATGCGCTGAACCCATTAGACCTAATCACTGCTCTCTTTCTGTGCTCAAATGGCCTCCTTCAGCAGGAAATGGCAATCAAAATGTCCATGTGTCAGTTTGGGTTGCCTCTACTGCTTCCTGATTGTGGCACACAGAAGCACACGCTCATGCTTTGGGCTTTGAGAGGCATTGTTAAAAAGTACAGACCTGAGGAACTCTCGGACACCAAAAGCTATATTGAAAAATCAATTGTTGTCGAAAAACTTCCGATGGTGTCCTTTGTGAGACTTGGTGAAAGTTTATCATCAAAGTCAGAGATTCTGAATAGACTCCTGAGTGATCCCCAACAATACCAGAAAACTTTTGTTTACTATGACATGGAATGTGGTAATGTTCCAAGAGAAGTTGCAGATGGACTGGTGGAAGCTAGTTGGTATCTTCCCTGTGGTAAAAAAAACATTGATAATTTCAATGAACCAGTAGCTGTAGCTAATCTCAGAGGAGATATTTCTCTCTGTGAATTGCAATATTCATTTTTATGCAAAACGTCTGCTGCAGTTTTTGTGTTTCTTAACGATTTTGACAACCGATACAAACTACTCAAAAACCAACACGAAACAGAGATTTTCTTGATAGTCAATGTGGATAGCAAGAACTTCAAGCCAAAAAGGTTCAAAGAAGTATTGGAAGAATTGAAATTTAAGAGAGACAACATAATTGTAAAGAAAAACAACGTAAACAATGACGACTTTTCCAAAACCCTACAAGAAATTGTAACAAATGTTGCTAAAAACACAGAGAAAAGAAATAGCATAGAGCAAATGGCTGACATTGCTATTGAGCTTGGAATAATGGTTGATGAGCACGCCCCAGACTGTCAGAATGCTGAGAAAAAAGCAAAAGCTATCACCTCAAATATAACAAACACTGCACAGTACAAAGAGAGAGAACTTCCTCGGCAGGGCTCAATATGGAAAGAACTGACCCGTTTAGAGAAGGAGGAATGTAGGCTTAAAAAAGCTGGGGATGAAGACATAGAAAAATACAAATGTGGCCTAAACCAACAGAAAATACAACTCCGGGAACAGCAGAGGGATTTGGCCATTTCAAAAGATATGATCCGCTTCATGGAAGCAATCTCATGTCCAGCTGTTGAACAGGCTTATTTTTTAAAGTGGATGCAAATTCAACTTGACAACTTGACTAGAGAACATCTATCACAACTCGGGAAGCAGTATAAACTCAAAAGTAACAATTCGAGCAAAGAAGAACTTGAAGTCATTGATCAACAAATTTCTAGCAGCTCTTTAGGCATTGAGAACTACTTTCGAGAGATGTGTCAAATCTATGAATCTACAGTCTCCCTTCCTGAATCTAATATGATTCGTCAACAATTCATGCATTTGCCCAAGTTGTGTGCCCAATTACTCTTTGATGGATTTCCACTGGAGCTTGTGGAAGGAGAAGCATCAAGCATTCCTTTGGCATGGGTGAAGGACATCTTTTCTGAGCTGAGAAAAATGGTAGATCCAGAGAGCAAGATAAGAATTGTCACAGTTCTTGGGATTCAGGGCACAGGAAAGTCCACTCTTCTCAACACCATGTTTGGACTGCATTTTGCAGTCAGCAATGGCCGATGCACAAGAGGGGCTTTCATGTTGCTCATCAGAGTGAACAAAGAGTTCTCAAAAGAAATGAATTGTGATTTTTTGATCATCGTTGACACTGAAGGCCTGAAATCGCTAGAGCTAGCACAATTAGTAGATAGCTATGAGCATGACAATGAGCTTGCAACTCTTGTTGTGGGGTTAAGTGACATCACAATAGTAAACATTGCAATGGAGAACATGACAGACATGAAAGACATCCTACAAATTGTAGTACATGCCTTTCTCAGGATGAAAGAAGTCGGCAAAAAACCAAAATGTCAGTTTGTTCATCAGAACGTATCGGATGTGTCAGCCCATGACAATAACTTAAGGGACAGAACCCGGCTGTTACAACAGTTGAACGAGATGACACAGGTAGCTGCCAAAGTTGAGAAAAAAGAGGAAAACAAAAGCTTCAGTGATGTAATGGAATATGATCCAGACAGTGGCAACATGTACATTCCTGGACTATGGCGTGGAACCCCACCAATGGCACCAGTCAATTCAGGTTACAGTGAAGCAGTTTATGAACTGAAAACAAACATTATCCATATGTTGAAAGATTGCAAGTCATCTGCTTACAACATGGATGAATTTCTGAAGTGGACAGCAAGCCTATGGAAATCCATAAAACATGAAAATTTCATATTCAGCTTTAGAAATAGCCTGGTGGCTGATGCTTACATGAAAATATGCACAGAATTCAACAAATGGGAATGGGAATTCAAAAAGAGCATGTACTCATTGGAAAAACGTGCAAAAGCACAGATTTCAAATTTTGGAACAGCTGCTGGCATATCTGAGGCATCCAACATCAGAGAACTTGAATGTAAATTCAATACTGAAGCCAACTTACGACTAGATGAATGGGAAAAAAAAATTATTGTCAACGTAGAACAATATTTCAAAAGAACAGACAGTCATGTTCACCTAGTGGAGAAATACAGAGAAGACTTTATACAAACTGCAAAAGTCCTAAGAAACAAATTGGAGAGGTTGTTTCAAGCAGAAGTAAATATAGTGGCTGAAAATAAAGAGGGAATGGCAAAAGATGAGGAAGTCAAGAAGAACATCACAAAACGTTTGGAGAAAGAAGTGCTTAGATTGCTAGAGGAAAGCCGTAAAAGTAAAAGCAAGCAATCGGATAAAGAGCTGAGAAATGATTTTGACCAGATATGGGAGAAAGCTATAGAACCTCTCCATAACAAAGTAATGCACAAAATTGATATCCCTGGTAGGGTTCATTCTCTACTGAGAAAGAATTTAGACTCAAAGGCTAGTTGTTTCAATGAGATAGTTAACAGCACATCATTAAAACATCATGGACAAGGGGAATTCAAAGTGAAATCTATCCTAAATAATTATGTGAAAAATCGTATTTATTTATATAATACAAACTATTTACAAGGAAAGGCTAATGAAATAATTGCAAGTTGCCAAATACTTATAGCGAAAAAGAAAACAAATTACCATGACAATCACATTGAGGAGATTTTGAAGCACATTGAGGATAAACTTGCAAATGCAAAAATAAACAACAACTATTTTGAAGTGGCATTAAAATTATACATTTGTAGTTATGCAACCAGACACTTAGAAAAATTGCACCAGGATTTCATTACAGAAAACGACCCCTTAAAGTGTGTCAATCGACACAAAGATACATTTTTGGAGGATTTTAAAGACCTGCATCACACAAGGGAACAGGATCAGAAGAAAGCTGAGGAATTTGCTTATCGTTGCCTCCAGCCTGCAGTGGAGACCTACATTAGAGTTTCCTTGGTTCCAGAAGTTGTTGATGAAATGGTGTCAGGCAGAGATTCAGTGAATTTCAGCACGCGCATGTCTTTCCAATATTCTGTCTTAAAAGACCTGCTTTCAAAGGACGAGTTTTGCCACTTCAAAGAGTACACCAGTTCATATGAGAAATTCATAAGGGAATGGATTCAGGAGCAAATTGAGAAACGCTTTTCAGATGGGACTAAACTTTTGAAGTTGGAGGATACATATCTAAAACAATGTATCAGATGTATTGACAATGCTATTCAAAAGGCCAAAGTGAACAAACAAGCGACCCAAAAAGAGTTTGTTCAAGATATTTGCAAGGAACTTGGTGATAAATTGGTAATATCCCAGGATGCTCTCAGTGCTTGCATGGCGCTTTTGAAAGAAGCCAAAGCAGAAAGGTTTGCAGACTTTCTTAAAAAATCTGTGAAGGAAATGGAACAAACTCTGCAGAAAAAACTAAAAGAAACTGAAGTCAAAGCGAAACTAGACGGACTCGAGTCAAAGCCACTAGATAACCTTACAGCTAAGTTAGGTGGATGTGGTAAACAGTGCCCATTCTGCAAAGCACCATGTGAGGCAGGGGCAGGGTCTCACAAGGCTCATCATGTTGAAATACATAGGCCACAGGCATTTGGAACATACAGATATGACGACTCAAAGAAACTTTGTACTCCTATTTGCACATCCTCTGTCTTTGGTGAAGGCCAATTCCATAATGTTGATACTAAGCAGGAGTTGTATCCATACAAAGAATACAAAACATTTTATCCGGATTGGGAAATTCCTGCAGATAACAGCTATACAGCATCTGATTACTGGAAATATGTGCTGGTCAAGTTCAACAATGACTTTGCTAAATGTTATCATGTAAAGCCTGCAGATATTCCCATTGAATGGACAGCAATTAGCAAGGAAGATGCTGATAAAAGCCTTAATGAGGCCTTTGGCCAATAGGATTTGTGGAGAAGATGATAGTGAGAGTTTCTTCTCTGACCATGCGGAAGAGCAGCCTCTTAGAATAATATATATTTCATCTAATGGGAGCATTATGAAAATCACTAGTTATGTTATGGTGCACAAGTTATCCAACATATGTGAGCCAAGAAAGGCTTAATTGATGTATTAGTTTTATAAGGATGTGTGTCTTTACTTTTAGTTCAAACCAGTTGATTACAAACCCAGCTCTGAACTTAACTTGGCTCTTTAATTTTGCGGTTCGTAGTGTTCCATTGGAACTTTTAAAAGTTTGATCCTGATGCTTCACATTTTTGTTTGATGATTTGACCTTTAACATTAACGTTATAAACTAAGCATAAAAGCTATTTTATTTAATTATTTTTGCCTTACTTTTGTCTGGAAAAATATTGGATGGTATTGTGCAATACTTGAAATATATTATTAGTGTCAATATCTTTGCCTAGGTTTAGATTGTGTATTTTATTTTGTTTTATTCCTTTTTCATTCATGTTCACTCTTTTTTGGATTTCTTTATTCAATTTGTTAAAGTGGCTTTGTTGGACAATCTCTCAGGCATTAGGAGATGATATCTCTTGCATTGCTAAGGTGTTTTTTTCATTATTATATTGTTACTGCATCCAGAAATATTTTAAATATAATTTTTAATTGCTTGTTTGAGTGAGCCAGTTGAGAAATATCTGTCAAGTTAAGCTGGTGTTTGTGATTTATGTTAAGTTTGACAAAATAAAAGGACAGAAAAGAGTCTATGAATGTTTTTATTGTATTTTCTAATCAGAATCAGAGTATACCCTGTGCACTTACTTCTAAAGTTAACCGAAATATCGTCATAAATTTACTTTAACAAAAATAATTTCCCTGGAGGGATTGACTTGTGGATGGGCGTGTTTTATTCTTGAGAAACCTTATAGTTCAGTTATGTTACACATTGCAGCTGCCAGACAAATAAATAGTACAACTTAGTTCAAAGACATTTTCAAGATGTTACATAATTAGTCAGGTAATGTAAGAACACAGGTAAAGGACAAAGAGTACATGGTTCCATCATTACAAAATGTATTCAACAACTATTTATCTTTGAGATAATCAATGAATGGACCCGATATGTTAAAAAATCTGTTGGGCGCATTTGATTTGTAAAAGTGTATTCTCTCCATTTGTATGATTATGATGATTTCGTTCAGCCATTTTTGAAAGCAGGGGGGTCTAGGAAATGTCCAAGCTGGATAATTCTCTTGGCAGCTACCATACCAAGCATCAATGCCGATTGTTCCTCAAATGGATAGGTGAAGGCAGTGTCCGAGCATCTAAAGAGTGCCAGTTCTGGATCAGGCTGGATGACCTTTCTACAGACCCCGGACCACCAGTGGAATATTTTACCCCAAAATGTTTGTAAATGAGGACAGATCCAAAATAGATGTGCCAAAGATGTGCATTATTGCATCTGTCACACAGTGGAGAAACAGATGGATAAATTTGGTGTAGTTTGGTCTTCGAATAGTGGAGTCTATGGATGACTTTGATTGAATCAGTTTGTACCTGACATTAATTGAGCAAGTTTGAAGATTCTAGTCAAACCTTCATTCCAAATGTCGTCAGACACCTCAACATTTAGATCAGTGGACCAGGCTTCTTTTAGATGGTTAGTGGACACGGAGGTAGTAAATAGACACACAAAGCGAGATATCAGGTGTTTGGAGTCTGGAGAGAGCTTTAGGAGCTTGTAAAATTAGCAACTCTCTGGCATGGTTTCAAAATGTGGAATACTGTCTTTGACATAGTGCCTAATTTGGAGATAGCGAAAGAAGTGGGAGTTAGAGATATTACATTTTGTTTTCAGCTGATTAAATGACGCAAACTGTTTGTCTATATATAGATCTCCAATAGTAGCAAGTCAACACCCCATCTGTCTGAGATGGCAATGTGACACATTTCAACACATATAATAGCTAGGAAGTAATATCCTCATATAATAACCGCACATAGCCACAAGATGTCAGCACCAGCACACATAATGAACTAGGAGGCGGGCACTCAACACAATAGCCAATCAGAGCACATTATATGTCATAGAGGCCACGCCTGCCAAAAACTAGGGCGAGAGCATACGCTAGATCAGATCAGAAACTCTACAGGCAGCGTATCGATAAGATATCCAGCTAAGAGTCGCTCCGCTCGTGAAATATACAATTCCTCTCCATTTGATTCATAGATAATAGACCAAAACCTATACCAAATAAAGAATGATGACATATAGGAGTGTACATAGAAACATTTGCCAGTTTCCTAAAATTTCTGATGAATCTGATTCAGAATCCTAAGAGAGTTTCTTAAAATAAAATGATTACCAATCAACTTATTCAGGGATTCTGTCTTGGAAAAAAGCAAAGTACAAAGGGATGAACTTTTTACAGCTGTGGTTTTAATCTTTAGCCACAAGGGAGGATTGTTAAGTGGTGTCTCTCCTGGAAACCCCCTTTGACAATAGGTCAAAGCCCTAGCATTTACTGCCCAATAATAGTTCCTAAATACAGGAAGGCCTAAGCCTCCTTCATTTTTTGGCTTGTGCTTTTGATATGCGATGGGCTTTGTATCCCCAAACAAATGTAAAGATAATGCAGTCCAGTTTCTTAAAAAATGATGCATTGAGGAAGATTGGCAGATTCTGGAATAGATACAAAAATCTAGGAAGAGACACTATCTTCATTGCGTTGATACACCCCACCATAGATAAGGGCAAAATCCTCCATTTCTCTATGTTCAGTTTGAGCTTTCTGACCAATTCAGCATAGTTGAGTTTAAATAAGAGTTTTGCATTTTGGGGTATTTTGAATCCTTGGTATATAAAGTGATCATATGCGACTTTAAATGGTAGAGCATTAAGGAAAGCTGAATCTAAACTGTCCGATAGAGGCATGAACTCACTCTTACCCCAGTTGATTGTGTAGCCAGAGAGTTTGCCAAATTATTTAAAGAAAATCGAACAAGGGAGGAACAGTGTCTTCTGGGTCGGCGAGGCATAACAACATATAATATCATATTTTGAATATGAAGTACTAGTACTTTCTGTAGTGGTCACATTTTGTGTCCGAGAGACATAATCTGGCCCATTTGAAGACAAAGATATAACGGCTATGAATGTGTCCTATTAGTTTGCTTATAATGAGAAGAATAACGACACCAATTGAGGATACGTTATATATGTTAATATGATATGATATGTTAATCAGTGTAATTTACCTTTTAATACTGTTATGATTAATCATTTGTGATATCATATCCAACCTTATGATGATTAGACTGATTATACTTTATACAGTCTACCGAGGCTGCCAAGATGTTTCTAAATCCTACGATTTTCACCGATCTTAACTACTGTTTAACAAGCTGGTCACACGCCCACCAAAGCTGAAACAACTCAAATCACTATGCAGACAAGCATTCAGAATACCAGATATATAAAAGCACTTTCATTGCTGCCAAATTCTAAAAATAATATGACATTTAAAATGGTGTGACCTAATATAAAAATGCTAACTTGTGCTTGGTATACAAATCCACCCATGACTTTGCATCTCCTCCGTTTGCAATGTTGTTGTATATGCAGATTTGTCTGCAAATATTTGTCTATAGGCATGTTTGGAGGAGCTGGTGTGCAGTCACCACCAATGAGAATACCAAAGGCATCGGAAGTACGTATATGTAATACAAATGTATTACTCTTGAATATGAATGATATATATATTAGATATATATTAGATATGAATATGTAATACATTTTCCAAAGACATTGTAATCTCTTTTTATTCAAATGATTAGTTTCAGTCTAAAAGTGCCCTAAATTGTTCAAATGTGTGTATTTGGTATAAAGTAGTAACAAACAATGAGATTGTTGGGGAATGCACCTGCTGCTGGGGGCTTTCCAGCTTCAAGCAACCTGTGGAGAGTGGAGCTCACAAAGGCAGCAACCTTCTGATGGCCGGCAGACGCTGCCATACGTTGACGCTACGCCCAAATGATTCATCCTGTAGGAGGAGTTTAAGATAGGATAAAAGACGCTGTTTTCTTGCTCTGCTTTAGGTGCTCCAGGGACCATCTCGGTTTATTGTTATTTGTTGAATCTTCAGTAAACCTAACTTCTGTGAAATCTCTTTGTTTGTGATTATTTAGTATTTTGAGTTTATTCCTTATTTTAAAACAAGTTATCATTTGTAAGAACTGTGCCTGTCGAAGATCTGGCCCATCTCAAGATTTTCACCCACATACATATGTATTTATTAAATGGCACTGTCCCTTGTCCTAAATAAACTAATCTAACTAGATATTAAACTAAGTCTTCTCACACTAGAGACAACTGCATGATAGTCAGTAGTGGACAAATTAAGAAACAGCTGCCTGGTTGATCCACCATCAGCTACAAACATTTTGTAGTAACCAGGAAAAGTGTGTTATTGACCTTCTTTCACATCTAGTTCATCGAGTTAAGCTCTCAAAATGATAAGGCTCGTACCGTTGGACTCTTTTAAGTCTCAGCTTTCATATGATATATCGTGTAGGATTGTGTAGATAGCATGATGTAAAAAGATTGTTTTAAGCATGTTAGTATTTAGCATCTACCGGATATGTAGGAAGCACCTAGCCTCTAGCCATGTAAACAGGGATCGCCATATATAACAATCATATCTACAATCGATTAATCATTTAAGTCCAGTGAAACAAGAAATACCAAAACTGTTTAAGCTCAACATTGTGTTTTTAGGTTAAATATTGAAGTTATTAGGCTCCGCGACATCCAAAATGGTTAGCTGTTGTGATAGCCATCTTCGGCTAGAGTTGTTTGAATTCTCACGCTCTAGCCTCAATGAAAGTCAGTGAGACCAACTGAAAATACATAAAGCGGGTTTAACATTAAACTGTTAATTCGGAAAAAAGTATAAATTATATCGAAAATCTGTTGGGATATATTTAAAGATAAAAGTGTGTTGATTTGAACAAAGGTTAAAGGTTAGAAATTGACCAAGTTGCGAAGTCGGAACTAGTTGAAGTGTCAGAGAATGGGTCGACAGCTTTGCCGCCCTCTCATTGACTTCCATTGTAAAAAAATATATGTTAAGGGTTGAATACTTTAAAAAGTTTGAAACATTTAAAAAGTTTGAATGGTAGTGGGCGATTCCAAGCTAATATGAACATTTTAATAGTAGAGTGGAGCCTATAGGTGAAAAATTGTCGAAGGAGTAGGGTCCCAAAATTTGTAGAAAGAAAGAAAGAAGGAAAAAAAGAAAGAAATAGTTGAGCGCTGCTTGCAGCACTCAGCTAAGAAGTCTGGAGCCTCTCCATTTGTTTTTGATTTCCATTGGGCGTCACCAACGGGCGCAGAGCAAAATGTCTCTGGACATCAACAACCAATCATAGCAACGAAACGGGTGATGCAGCACTGAGAGAAAAATAAAATACATCCTTCTTCTCAACAAAGCTTTAAGAGCAGTAGTTTGTTCTTCTTTTAGTGAAAATATACTGTCCAGTTTGTTTAACACTGTCTCGATAGCAGAATAAACAGACGGGTCTACATCACCGGCAGCTATCTTTGTTGTGGTTGAAAATGCCTCTACGTCGATCCTCTGCACCGTCATTGTATTTATCTCGTATTAGATGAATGGTTGTGATTGGTCTGAGAAGCTTATCCTCTCTCAGACGCCGTAGACAACCGCTGTCTGACAGAGGTCTCTCTCCGGGGCCGTAGCTAGATGCTACTTGACCTTGTGCTACCAAGTTGTATGAGTGTGTTGGGGAGGGGCTGGACCTGAGCCGGGGTAGGGCTGGACCTAGAGGTTAGCTGGACTAGGTCCAGCCCACCCATATATGATAATACACATTTTTGAGACATTCATATTTAAGGCTGTTTCCCTGTTCGATAACTAAAAGTAGGCTTTCCCTCTTTCGGAGGAAGTTGGTATCCAAAATTAAATTGTTTTGATACAACTGCACCGTCATGTTATCAGAACAACTTATATTCACGTACCGCAGTGCAAGTCAACATCGGTTTTGTAGCACTGACTGCTATCAAGATGAATGATCAAAACATCAGAAAGTGATAATTATATGTAGTTAAGAATGGTGTTAACCGCTATGGATGCAATAAGAGGACTTTGCGTGATTTACTGCATATCGAAGTGAACAAAAAAAGAGTGTTTGCGGCTGCAGATGTTGAAAGATGTAGAAATAAAATGCTTCAGTACGCAACTAATCAGAGATGTTCAGCGCTACAAGCACCGTCCCCAAAGCTCTAACCATAATTTGGTGGGGATTTTAAATAGCTGATTTAGAATCACATCAAGACTTAATCTCAGGGATGCCATGCACAAAACAGTTGTCCACAAATATAAATATTTCTGTCCACAGTATTTCTTATATAGATTAGAAAAGGTGTAAAAAATAAATAATTAAAGAATATGCTTTATAGTCCTATTATACTCTTATGTCGCTTTTCCACCGACAGTATCAGCTCGACTCGACTCAACTCGCCTCGACTCGACTTGGTTTGGTTCCAGGCACGTCGCGTTTCCATCTGAAAAAGTACCTCTTCAATGTGGGCGGGTCGTAGAAAAGAACCTCTCCACCATGGGCGGGTCGTCATTAGGTTTTAATCACGGGAGACGCGATTCCCGGGAAATCTGAATCTGATCAAGAGTATTTCCTGATTCCCGGGAAAGGTTATGATGGGAAATAAAATAAAATAAAAAGCGCAATGACTGCGCGTCTATTGTTGTCATACGGTAACGTTGATGGAGGCGAAACTCGAGCCCTGGGAAAGGAACGACACTAAAACGAAACAGCGAAACGCTGATCCTCCGGAGCCGGTCCGTGGACTCCAGCCACGCCGGACACACACAACCACGCCCGACACACACAACCACGCGCAGCCTAACTCTAGCCCCGGGAAAGGAGCGACACACACGGCGAAACGCTGATCAGTGTCCCCCTCGGGAGCGGGTTCGTGGACTCCAACCACGGCGGACACAACTTAACTTTGAGTGAATATTCCCATTTACAGCCGCTGGCCAATCAGTTGCCAGCAGCCTGTTTACGTCACACAAAAGTACCTACTCCGCTCGCTTGGAACCTCGACGGAGGTAGTACTAAAATGGAAACGCAAAAAAGGCGGGGCCAGTCGAGCTGGTACTGTCGGTGGAAAAGCGGCATAAGATATGACTAGTGGGAGGATATCTGTCAAAACGCGCGTCTGGTGGTCATTTTCTGTATTTCTTCAAGGACTCAATATAATAGGCTAAACGTTTTATCTCGTATTGTTTTAAATTGTACTACGGCCTTTAAAGTGTTCTCTTTTCTGTTACCAATGCCCGTTATTTCTAAAATTCAGTAATTAAATCAATCAATCAAAACATTGTATAAACCTTATCGTCTTCTGAAATTCCTCATTGAAGCAATTCCCGGATGGCAATGATACCACTGTAGACCTACCACTAGGGGGCAGCAGATCATAAAGGAAAAGTGGAACAAACAGACAGACGCTCAAAGACATTAAACAATAATGGAGAGATGTGTTGAGATACAGTGTGGACGTTTACAACGAATCAACCAAAAAAAAAGAATTATTGTTAAGCAATTCTCACTGCTTAACAATGACCTAGTCCTAGACAATTTCAGCATTGACCTTGAGGATTAGTTTCCACAGAATTTTTTAACTTTTAATATTTCCAGACATTTCCCCAACAAGATCATGAAAACCTCCCACGCGTTTTGCGCTTTTCATGATCATTCATATGATTACAATGATATGTATCCAGACACACCCAGTGGGTGGGATACAAACTGGGTAACGTAACAAAATCCAATGGTTTCATATGTATTCTATCTTTACAAATAGTTAGAATTAACTAGGCTACTGATGCCAATCTCGGATTTAGTGCGTTAGCGATCTACAACGTTCATGACGTTATTCAGTGTTGTGTAAGGAAATAGTGAGGCAAACTGCGATTTCACTGAGGCAAGTTATGAACTGTTGACAGTTTGTCTGTAAGTCGTATCCCCTGCCTTCAGTTTGGCTGTCAATGTATAGAGCACAACAGTGACCGCCCCCTTTTTAACAGCTCTGGTTGTGGCGTGCATAGACATTTTGGGGGGCAGGTGCTCAGTGAAAAATAAGGGCACTTTGTGCGGTGTTACGTCCCCTAAGTGGGCTAGGGGTAAGGGGAGTAACATAGTACCATGTCACAGTATGTCACAGTAACATAGTAGGAGTCATGTAGTCCACGTTAGGGGTGTTTATCGCCAAACTCAAGCGTCTTCAGGGAGATCCACGGGCAAAAATAACTAACTAAACGTAGCCTATCCCTGACTAGAAACAAAAGACAACTTTCTAAATTAAAGAAAAGTACAAGTTCTAATTCTCCCTTGTTGTTTTAATTGTTTTAATAATATCCTATTAAGGTAAATGCAAGATTACTGCAAGTCTTGTAACATAGAAATAACTTAATAATAACAAAATAATATAATTAGCTTATATAGCTTCATGACTGATTCAGTACCACCAACCCACTTTGCGTAGTTAAAATAAAATGTTTGGACAGCTTTTAAGATATTTCAATAAAATTTGAGGAACAGTTCACCATTAAAATCGGAGCTTTAAAAGGCCCTGAACAGTTAACATGAGTGGTCTTGACTCTGACCTTTCGTCTTCCTCCTTGCTGCTGGTGGATGCTTTCATCCAGGAGAGCAGGGAGCTTCTCCCCTGGGCTGCCTGCTGTAGCTCCCTTTCTTTTTCCTTTTTTAACCTCTCCTTTCATTATACTGCAATTGGTGAATAAAAAGAGACCAACCATATGAATACGACTGCTTTTCTGTTTGTCATTTAGCAAATAAATGACTGCAAGTGTTAATTATGTAGCCTAATGTAAACCTACACAACACTAAATATTCAGCATACTGATAGATTCACATGCTGTACCAATGACAAACTCTGCCGACATTAGTTGTGTGGTGGTCATCACGTCATATCTATTATTGATGTGGGCTAGCTTGCAGGTCAGTCGGCTAATGTATGCTCCGCTGTGTGGCGCTGCATGAGAGAGGCTACTTCACAACAGAGACAAATAAATGCAATAGCTTGGCAATGGCAACTGAGGCTTAGGGGGCAAACAATACACTCTAGACTCAATTCATTTATGTGTTACCTCGCTGGTTGGGCAGGGGAGTAGGTGTGTGTGTGGGCAGCAGCTGTGAACTGCTGCTGCAACGCGCCTCCGTTTGTGTCCGCTCTGCGCGTTCACGTTGACAAAGGAAGAGAGGTGTGTGCGGAGGAGGAGGAGGGGGGCATATTTATTGGGGCATTATTATCACACGTTTTTAATCGTCGAGTATTTATAGATGATAATGTCGGCATGGGCCACATACTCTGTTTAAAGAACAACGAACTTTCAGATATTTTTTTCTTTTTCAAAAGGGCACGTGATTGGGCCAGGGGGCAGAGGGCCAGTGCTATAGCACCAGCTTGGGTCTACCTGTGGGCGCCACTGCCAGGGGGCGCTGTTTCACATTTTATGCAACATGCACGCAGCACGAGTTTAAAGTAGACAGGCATGAAGTCGAGAAAACGGTGTGCATTAGAACAAATAAATAAATAAAACATAAGATCTCCCCCCACCCCCTCACCTTGTTATTAAATTTGCTTAATGAATAGATTTTATTTGATTAGCATTTTACAGACCCATACAATGGATAGGGCGTTTAGTACGGTCCATCACCGTTGCTTCTTTCCCCATAAAAATCTACAGTCAGTGTTTAATGACGTTGATTTACCTTTGCGCATTTCCTGTTATAGGCTACTGTGTAAAATGCTGTTTAGAATTAACGTTTATATCAAGAAAAGAAAGACCCGCCCCCTGGGGTCACAATTTTCGGTGGGTCGCAGAATTCCGTTAGCCAGGCTAGCGCCGCCTACTGGTTCCGGCAAATTTAATTTGCCTCAACCATATAGTCAGGGAACTAGCAATGCGTTTCGGTTTGCTCTGTCCGCCAGAGCGGACGGACCAATCAGCGAGCAGATGTGGCGATGACGTCGAACTGAAGCGCCCAAACTGAAATACCGGTGTAGTTCCCAAGCTGCGGTAAACAGTTGACGAGATGGATGTCGGCGAAGCTATACGCTCTGTGCTTGAAACTATTCCGGATATTGAAGACTTAAAGCCAGAACAAGAAGCATGTTTGACTAATTTTTTGGAGGGCAAAGACGTTTTTGGACTTCTTCCTACCGGGTTTGGGAAAAGTTTAATTTACCAGCTGGCCCCGTTAGTGGCGAAGACATTATGCAAGCCAAACGCTAATGCTAACCCTATTGTCATCGTTGTGTCCCCCCTGCTTGCCCTGATAGAAGACCAGATTAAGGAGGCAGGGATACTGGGTGTAACAGCAGGCCAGCTTGGCGTTAGTGATGACCAGGACATAATAAACGGAAATAAATAAACGCATAGCATACGTCACCGCCAAGCAGCAGCGATTAGTCGAAGCAAACGGAAGCAACCGCCTCCCGGAAGCAAACGAATCTCTACGGCTCGTGTTCAGACGCTATATGAAATGTAATGAAGTAAGCGGCTGATGCATCAGGCTAGAATTCCGTGTCACCTGTTGTAAATTTCCCATTCATTTTCTCCATTGAGTTTTCGTAAAATCTTTATATAAAGAGTTTTATGTCTGGAACCAAGCCAATCGTTCGCCAAGGTAGTCGTGACCATAAAACATTTTATTCAGGCCAAAAAATTATTTGGGAATCGGAAGAAAAGGTAAAGGTACAAGACTATGTACATAATTGTTTAGCCACTAGATGGCGCTCCTATATCTGGCATAGTGAGCGCCATCTAGTGGCTAACTTATAAACAACACACTACTAATTGCTGCACACAATAACTCACAGGCAGTAGGCCTACCATAATTATTAATACTTAAGATACCACAGGAACAGACGCCAAGAAGTCCCTCAGTCGGAACGCGCCTGTTGTAGTTACCAAACGGGGAGCATCCAATTCGTCTTCTAGCAAGAGACCTCAAAGCCTGTTCAAGTCCTTTCTACCTAGCAGCCTCCACTGTAGCACCATCCAGTGACTTACCATTAGATAAGTTAGGAACACTGCATTATTAGAATAACACTTCTCCACTGTTTTCTGGAGTATAGAATTTAAGACTTTTCCATGTCAGAAATAGAACCACAGGTCCTACATGAAATGTGACGTTATCACATTTCATGTCCTTTAGCATTCATCAGAAGGTTTTTTTGATGATCTTTTGATGAGGACTATACATTTATCAGCAGTCTGTTATAGCAGAACTTGGATATGCTACGGTTCTGTCTCTATGGTAAATGATGGTTATTCGACTGAATGTAATCTCTTTGACCTCACAGGGGCAAGATCTGCACTACAAGTGACAAGAGCTGAACGTAAACTACAACCTAGTTTTTCCAACCCTGGTGTCCCAAAATCAACCTGAAAGAGCTGCACACATCTTTTTTATTTATTTAATGAATTTAATGTAAATACATTCATCTCAAAGCAACCCTTTTATTTTGAAAACAAATATATTTCCTGTAGATATTAATAAATGTCTTGCACTGTGTATAAAAACATTACTTCTGTATTTAAACTCATACTCTTACTGCTATTTGAATAGGCAATGCCTTATAAAGAAGGCAGTATTGAACCATATTATATATATTATAACAAGAATAAATTATAAAATGAACCAAAACAGGACTAACCATTCAACTCTACAACTCAACATAACAGTGCTGCCATGAAGCCAGTGTGCTGGCCATTGGGGTCTGGGTATTGGTCACGTATCCTGCTCACTCCAGCCGTGCTGCCTGCTGATGCCGTCCCTCTTCCTCTACCCACTGGTCTTCCTCTTGCCGCACCGCTTGCTCTTCCTGTCCTTTTACCTGTGGCCGTATTATTCATTAAAGATTACAATATTGATTATAGATTACAATAGCCTGCATGCATAGACAAATTTCTCCTGGTGATCAATAAAGGACTTACCCATACATGCTAGGATTCGTATTTGCTGTCCCTCGCACATTTATAAAGCTCTTAAGCAGAAACTTTGATCTGATATTAATGTCTTTCACCAGAAGAATACAGAATATTACACATTTTCAATTCAAGATATCACAGATGTTCCATTGGCAGCTTCTCACTTAGATATTAGCTTTTAGATTCATGGTAACATGGTACATATTATAAATTGGACTTCAATGTTCGTAGCTTCAATTAAACAACACAGTTGAAGGACCAGGTTAGCCTACAGAGTAAGTGATTCTGATGGGCAAAACAACCTAATGAGTAGTACGCCTTTCAACTTTTATGTCATGACCCGTAAGATCCAGTCAACCCAGAAGACGGTTAGAAATCCCACCGTTGGACCACAGTCATTAACACATAGTCTAACCGCAGCCCAGGGCGCCTCCCGCCTTCCCCAAGGTTAGGGAGCTGAACGGGGAGCTGGATCCAGGTAACCCCCACGCCAGCCCTGATAACGTCCAAAAACACACACACCAACCCTAAGCACACACACCTCGTTAGGAGGAAAACACAGCATAAGACCATACCACACAGATCATCTCACACTCTTCTGAAGCAGAACTTCCACGGAGGCGAAGCTCCAGACGACCTCAGCGCTGATAGGGACTTAGAAATATTCGATCGTTCACACTTTACAAACCTGTATCACTTTTACCACTTTACTTAATAAATCCGAGGCCCTCGTGCTGACAGACTTTATTACCTCTCCGTCTCATTTTCTCTGGTCAAGTAACTAGACAGACTGATTTTCCCAACATGGTACAGCGGTAAAAATTGGTCAGTATTTTACAGTTCATGCCAAATTTCAGCAGTCGTCGTAGAAAAAAGTGCCGCTGTTTAGCTGTCTTTGTGACCACACCAATATGGTGTGACCAGCTCAGATCATCACTGATGTTAATTCCAAGAAATCTGAAACAGTTGACTCTCTCCACTGCTGTGCTCCCGATGTAAATGGGTGAGTGTTCTCCTCCCTGCAGCCGCCTGTAGTCCACTATCAGCTCCTTGGTTTTGGTGGCATTGAGCAGCAGGCTATTATCCTGACACCAAGATGTCATAGTAGCCACCTCTTCTCTGTAGGCAGACTCATCACCAGTCTTGATGCAGCCAATTATGGTGGTGTCATCAGCAAACGTGATGATGGTGTTGGAACTGTTAGTGGCTGCACAGTCAGATGTGAACAGTGAGTACATCAGGGGGCTCAGCACACATCCCTGTGGAGCACCATTGCTGAGTGTTAGACTGGAAGAGATGATGTTACCTAGCCGTACCGCCATTATAAGTCCATGGGTGGAGGTGCCTGACAGTGGAGGTCTGCAGCCAGACTCTTGTGGGTGTCTGCCAACTAGTGGAGGGGAGTATAAATGAGATTCAACACTATTTGGAAAAAACGTCTTTTTTTATTCAGTACCTCGTCTTGCCGCAATTTTGACAAGTTTTCAAAGCAACACTAGAGCTAAATAAAAGAAATGTAAAACCTAAATAAAAATATATATTTTCAAAATAAATAACAAAAATAATTTAAAATAAAACACATTTTAAACAAATTAAAAATAAATGCAATTATAAACAATAAAAGCAAAAAACTACAAAATCTATTTAAGTTAACTGAACCTTTGAACTAGACGTGCAATTGAAGGGAGGTCATGCAGTAGCATTAAAGCCTATGCAATTCAGAATCAATCAACGTTTCCCTATGAGTGTGTGAGAGAGAGTATGTATGAGTCTGAGTGTATGTGAGAGAGAGTGTGTAAGTGTATGTGAGAGCGTATGAGTGTGAGAGAGAGCGTGCAAATCTTAAGGACTACTCTAAGATGGCAGTTAAATTCAACCTTTTGAAGTTGATCATTTGGAACAATTGGGAACAATAGAGGCATGCCCTCTGAACAACCTTCAGTGAACGATTTTAAACACATAGGCTGTGTTTGAAAAGCCATACGTCCTCCCTCCTACATACTCAACATGTATATACTCCATACTGTCTACTCAACGATTGATTGTGTATGCGAGGTTCGTTGGACCGTTTACACTGAAGTATACAGAAGCAATAATTTTTCTTTTTTTTTTAAAATTCTGTGTCCTTTGAAAAGACACAATGCATTGTGGGGCGGTTGAGTAGGAAAAGTAACCTGTCCATCCATACACGTTTCAATACTCATACTATCTACTATTTAGTATGGTAGAAAAAAGATTAAGGTTGTCCCGATTCTTGTGGACAGATTTAGGATGGTTAGAAATACCCGATTGTCTACTACATCTGGCCGAGATTTTTAGTGTTGAAAAACAGCTGAAAAAAGAAACAGTATGGGAAAGGCAGGGAAAATCTTCCGGGAAGTAAGTACTCATCCGGACATTTCTCGCCTACACAACCACAACATACTCAAATTGATGTCAAAATTAGTATGAGTAGGATGTTAGTATGGCTTTTCGAACACAGACAGTAACATTATGCATAACCAAAGATCGGTGCTTGCAAAATTCCCTCCATCATGTTTTTTAAAAGCGTCATACGAAGAGTGCAGCGGCAGGCATAGTATAACAATAAACGTGTTTGCTTCAGGAAAGATTCGGTTTTCATAATGAATGAACTGTATTTGAGGAGGGTGTGGAAATCCCAGTGGAGGGACTTTAGAGGCTCCAGACGAAAATTCCAAAACCCTCTCAAGGGTGACTGGACTGCATTCTCCTTCTGTAACACAAGAAAGTGGTGTGAAACAGTGATTAAGTGATGCCTTTCACACCTTGATGGAATTGGAGAAAAGTTCATTTAAAATAAATAAAATGTTTTCACATACAATATTGTAACTGGTAGAATAATTAGTATACCTTCTATGTCAATCAACCAGTCACGCCAGAAGCAGATTGTTGTATTTTCTCGGTTTCTCCGGGCTGCACTGTACTGAGAAGTCTGGAACAAATAACTTGCACAGGTCTTTCGCCTGAAGGGGAATTTCCTCATTGACAAAGAAGTTGAAGAACACTGCCGGATTCTCCCTCATCTCTTTGAGTAATCCAAGGGTTTTTATCAGCAAACCTATGAAAACATGTGACATAGTGTGAGTTGTCCTGGGCTATTGACTAGTTACATTTTTCGGACAGACAAGACAGGTGAGACAATTACTTACTGGTCCAGGGCAGTCGCCAATCTGCCGTTGACAAAGAAGTCAGCAGCTGACAAGGGAGTCCTTCTCTTCCAGGCTGGACACATGTCTCAAGGCACCTATAATACTGAGACTATCTGCTGCCTGCTGTAATTGCGTTGTTTGCCTCTCTGACTGTTGTTGCATCCTGTATCTAAAAAGAAAAGAAAGACAGAAAGACAAATAGACAGACAGAAAGACAAAAAGAAAGAAAAAAAGACAGAATGAAAGAGATAGTGAGTGAGTGGCACATAAAGACAAGGATAATTAAAATGTGCAGAAGTCTACAATCCAAAATTGGCTCATAAGGACACCTTCCCTATATAAATTAGATGTCAATAGTTGTACACTATGAAAGGAAGCGTTTCATAAATAGAAAACAACTGGAGGGCTGTGTCACAGTAGACTGTACATTCAATTTATAACACCTTTCTCCTGCTTACTTTCATCAACTGCTCCCTAAAAGTATGGTCGCCTTCATCGACCGTGGCCGGGGTCGTTTCTATTCCACAGATTTGCCGGAAAAGCCTTTCTGAGAAGAAATGTGGAACAACTCCTCCATGAATGACACACACAGCTATAATTTTCCCCACCCAGGTGTACAGTTTACTCTGTAAAGCTAAAATGAACACAGAATAAACACAATAAATCAAGACAGGAGAAATAAGGGAGTGCAATAATTTTTAAATGGGTTTCCGTGTATACATTTCTAGAATTCTGCCAGTTGAATGAAGACAGCCCTAAGAATTTGGGCTTCCTTACCTTGAGTATCAAGACGCAACTGCCGGTCTTTCTCATATCCATAAAAGATGTTTGATTGGTGGATGACCCTCATCAACAGCCTTAGGTACTCTCTGGTCGGGCCGCCTTCGTCAACTGCCCCTTCACCATTGTCATATTCATCCTCAAAGACAACATCCAGTTTTGCTTCAGGGTCGAAGGACTTCCATTTAAACGCCCGCAGGCTACATAGTAAAACATTGTCCCTGCACACATTTAATTGGTTGCTTGTTGGAGAGAAGCGGTCATCTACTTTGCTGACCAGTTTTTTCAATATGGTCTGTAGAGCAATCCTGCAACCAAAGAAGTTCATTCACATTTTATTCATATGCCAAATATGTACCATATTTTATAACAGTTAACCACCTGATTAAATGTTACAGGATATAAGCATCACACTGACGTTTTTTTAGTGCTAGTCCTTTATATGGTATAGAAAATGTAATATTTACATACACCAAAAACATCAATGTCAAGTTAATGAGAAAAACATACTCATCCACAGGTCCTCCAAGGTGATGTGTTGATACAGGAGACTGATTTTGTGAAACTGTCTCCTCTTGTTCATCAAGATGAATGATTGGTTCCTGGGCAGGTGAAGGAGGGAGTGATGGTTCTTCATCAGTCAGTCAGGATTTCTTGCGGTTGTGAGTTCTCAGATAACAGAGGCTGGAGAGAGGGCTCAGACAGGAGTGAGTGGGTGGAGACTTGGCTGGGTTGAGGGCTCAGACTGGAGAGAGGGCTCAGAGAGACTTTGCTGGTTGGAGGGCTCAGACAGCGATGACTGACCAGGAGATGTATGGTTTAGGGCATGAGCTCCATCATTTTGTTGACCTGAGAGAATTTCCTGAAGACAAACATGCACAATACATGAGCTTGCACGAAACAAAAGACAATCTTTTTCGTTTGAAACAGGGAATAAAATGCAATATACATTTACCTGTACATGCTGATTTGAAAACCAAAGTACGTAAAGAGTTGAGGATGGTTTTATGCCATGATCAATTATTGACCTGGCGGAACTGCTCTCAATTGATCTTGATGATGTGGCTTCTTGTACCACAAAGATTTCACTGGCACCATCATCTTGTCCCACAAAGTCAAACAAGGTCTAAAAAGATGTGAAACATAGTGTTACACCAGTGACGTACCCACCCACTGTGAAGACACTTGATATTTTCTCAAGCTGAATACACATCACCTGAATTGGCTCAGACAAGCTGAATTTCCTCATGTTGATGTGTCCATCTGGATATTTAAATTTGATCAACACCCTATCAGAGGGTACCTCACATGCAGATAGACGCTGACGTCTTGCTTCAATAGCCTGAAATGTTATTGCTCTCATTAAAAAGAAAATTCAAATTAATCTTTGGCTAGTTCATTCATCAAACTAATATTACAAACACAAACCTTTTGACGCCTTTCCTCACAGGCTAGTTTCTTCCTCTCCTATTAAAAGACCACATTAAAAGTATTTATGCATTCTGTAATATCATTTAAAACATACAAAATAACAACTTGGAAATTTTACCTTCTCCTGATCCACCAACAAATTTTCTTGCTGTCTTGCTGGGCATGTATTGCTCGCCATTCTTGAAGAGCCTAAAGTAAAACATCAAAAATGGCATTTCTCACAAATCACCATCAAATAGTACACATACATACATTGAACACATACTTAAAATAATAGATTCTATAATGTCAAAATTTGTTACCCGATTTGCAACCACACTTTGAGCTTGGGTACTCTCAGCCAAAGGGGCGGTCTCATCTTGTACTGGAGCAATTGAGAGTGGTGGGAATGAATCCATGGATCTGGTGCTAGGCTAGCTCAAGTCGAGGGGAACTGCTAGCCTGCCAATAAAAACAGTTTTACCCACTCCAAAGTACACCCTATGCAAACCAATTATAATGCCTGACTATCGATGTAAATGTCTGTGTTGATAGATTAATATTAGAAATAAAACTATCTTTATATCGCAATGATCACATTACATTTTGGGGGACTACTTTCTCAGCAGCGGCGGAATTTCAAGACCGGGTAAACCAAATTCAGTATTTTTCTTCTTATCATATTAATTAGGCCTTAAATGTGTCCCTCAAAACATGTAAAAAATATTTTTCCCATTCATCATTTCCTTGAGGAGCTAGGCCTCAGAGAATGTTCTGTGTGCAGGTTTAAAATGGGCGGGTCTACATCGAGGACCGCGTTACGTAAAGCGGTCTTACTCACATAAACCCGCCCCCTGCTGCCCTCTAGGTATAAATACATTAACCGCGCACTAGCATTCTGTGGTTTCACCCGTCTATGGTTTTACCGCTCACGAGTCTGGTTTGAATTGTCAGTTTGCAGCTAGCTTGCCCGTTGGACCTCTCCGGTGATGGGCGTGGTTTCCTGGCCTGCAGCGCACACGCCCCCACCGTCCTGAGCCAGGGATTACTGCTCATTTTTCATCAACTTTGAAGCATAATTTTATATACTTCGCGATTTTTTTAGTCCTTCAAATTTGGCAGGGTGGTTAATAATATATTTTCCTGTGGTATTATAAACTCAAAACCCATAATTATTTTTGGTTTACCCGGTCTTTCACTTTGCTCCGGTGTAGCAACCAATTCACTACAGCAGAAGGTAAACAGAGAAGCACACTCCAGTGGGGTATACTACGAACCTCGCTGAACATACCCAGGCTTTCTTGGGAAAACCTGGATCGACAGAGACGCAACTCGCGATCAGAGTTCTGAAAAGGTACTACGACACTCGATTAGTCGAGCCAGGTTTTTCGCTTTAGGTTCAACACACGTTCACTGGCTAGGGAGGCGTGCTGGCAAAAAATAGTCAATCGTGTAAATTTGTATAAGCGAGTATAAGCGAAATTGTTCGCCATTAATCCCAATAGAGTGATGATTTGAAAATGCATAAGCAACGTCCAACCTGCCTTGTTCTATAATTTAGTGAATTCACTTTAAATACACCCTATATGAGATAAGACCCGAACGCCAGCGACTGGGGTTCAAAACCGCCGGTCCATCATGCCTTTTACCCCCATAGATGTGGTGCCAGCACGGGCTTGAGAACATGGGGTCAAGTTTGAAATAAGCACAAAAATATAATTCCATAACTTTTAGTGAATAAGTATTCCATATGACATATGATTTGACATATGATTACTTTTTAAGCTTCACACAAATGCGCATAACTTGGGAGATGAACCCTGCATGCAGAAATTCAAGACTGACGCGCTACCGCCACTCTACCACTCTCTCATGGAGACACCCTTTGCAACAGTAAGCACTGTCTTCATAAGGTCCAACGAGGACGATCAAATAGTGAATACCCTCTGTTGAGAACCTGTATCTCTCATAAAGAATAATTCTCAGGCAATGCCAAGGGATCGCATCTGTCCCGAAAGACCCTCTGTCTCTGGAGAGACCCCTGTACGAAGTGGGCTCTGAGGTCCACGGGAAAACCCACAAATGGTGACGTCATTGTAAAAAGAGGGGCTAGGAAGCTGCGCACGCCGATCTCCGATTGATTAAGATGAAAACCTGCCAACCAGGTTTGGTTGACAGCATAAGTCACCATGGTGATACAGTGACACTAAAAGAGAGCGACTTTCGTGTCCCAGCTAACCCAGGCTTTGAGCGCAACATACCTCGCTAATCCACTAATCGAGGTTCGTAGTATACCCCACAGGTAATATCAGTCCGCCGCTGCCATAGCTTGCTTCCAACTACAGGGATTATAAACTAAATGCAATGCGATGCAAGGGTAAGTTTATTTCTAACACTAGTTAGTCTGGCATTATAATTGGTTTGCCTCGGGAGTGGGTAAAACTGTTTTTATTGGCAGGCTAGCAGTTCCCCTCGACTTGCGCTAGCCTAGCACCAGCGATTTCTGCAACTAGAAGGACTGAATGAAAAGTGTTGAAAACGGTCTCCAATGATAAATAACACACTGGCTCACTTGGAAATGAGACCCGATCCAAAATCCTGAACTACCCCTTTAATAAGCAATGTTCCCGCTTTAGATCCCGTACCTGCAAAATGCATAATTAGCAGTTTAATAAAGGATTTATTTAAGCATAAAAGTTTCTTATAAGTGCTTATAAAAGTCTTATAGTCTCACAATAAACATGTTATTATGTTATTATTAACACTTATAGATAGTCTTATAAATACAATTTGGATGTTATATGATGTTAATGTTAATAAGCATATAATAAGGGTTATATTACCTAAGGCTTAATACAAAGACCTTAATAAAAAAAAAGTACAATGAAGATGCAGTACATGGTCATGTCTGAGGCTGTTCAATGTGTATCTTGAAGAGAGCTTGTCGAAATACATCCAACCCTTGAGAGAAGATGGGCTCTATGATTAGCTAAACCAATACGTGCTGAGATACACAAATCACAGAGTTTCTGATGATGGTGCAGGTTAAAATAGGTATGTGTGTGTGTATGTGTGTGTCTCTTAAGGTGACTGATTGTTTTTCTTTCGTTACTTTTCATGAAAATGTACTGTTTCCTTAGAAGTCATTCATATTCATATTATTTTATTCATTTCAACAAAGGCTCAGTGTTAGATGTTTACTAACAACATGACCACATGAAAAGGGACATGACAATACAATGATGAAGTCCACCAGCGTTCCAACAATCATGTTTTAATAAAATATCAACTTATTGTTTGTATATCTTAGATGTATCTTCATATCACAAAGAAGCAAAATTATGTTTCAAGCTCACATATCACCATTTTCCCTGTTTCAATTGATAGATATACTCTGTATATACACATAATAATAATAGACAATTCATATTTGTTTTCTATATAAACCCCTTCAAAGCCTTGTTTTTCTTGATTTTATGTTTCTTGTCAATTTAAGAAACAAATTGACATAGCTTAATGTTTATACATTAATGTGGATAGATGTTTATAATGACATTTATAACTCAAAATATATATATATAATTTAAAAGGTTAAAAAGAAGCAACTGGTAAACCATGTTGACATCCTGTCAAAGTTTCAGAGGGATCTTTGCTCAGGGTGTGGCAAAGACCCCAAAGTTGAAATCCATCTAGATATGCCAAAGGAAATTCTTTGCTATATAATTGATACTGATACTAGTTACAAATATTCCCCCTTTTGATGACAGAAATTGCATTTGAAATGAATTTGTTTTATTTCAGTGACTGCATGAACAAAAAGTATCAACACAGATTGTAGCCGAAATAATCTAATTTCTTATATTATACTGACTGTTTGAGTTACTGAATTGTATTTGTATTCTAAAATTATAATAAACCATTGCTGGATTAGCCTAGATCCTAAAATGTGCACACAGGGAAGGTCAACTGATTCTGATTCTTGACTCGTGACGAGAGAAGAACAGGAGAGGGTTAACAGATATTTTTGTCTCGAGTGCCTCTTCAGATTTGTCTTTCCTGCTTTTACTTGTTCCGTTCATTTTATGACATATATTTGTATATATAGATTTTTTCAATATATTTTCAATTAGAAAATTCCTTTTCCTGTTCCTTTTTTCTTTTGATTCCTAACTAATCTATTTATACACAGTCATATCGTTTTATTGTATGACTGTTATTATATTTTATTGTATTATATTGTATTGTATGTTTTATTGTATATATGTGTCAGCCAAATTAAGACCTAAATCATACATGGCAATCAAATTGGCTCTTGTATTGTTGTTTATGATCCATACTGTTGAACTATTCCATTAACATTTGATTGATACAAAGATACAACATCATGGCATTAAGAAATCCTTGAACAATTCAAATATTTATATACATTTACCTAGTAAAATATATCCCAAACTCACTCTTCCTTACAGCCTCATCCTTATTCAACCAACTTAAGTGTGAATTCACTACTATACAGTAGGTGTAAAGTTTAACTACATTCTGCCTCAAAGGAAGAATGTTACACTTGGGATCCAGGACAATTCTCACCACTTGGGGGAGCCACAGCATAGTCAATACAGAAGCCTTATTTATCCGTCCCATGTGAAAAGAGAGCTCCAAAGAACAACACACTCAGCCAGTGTATCTTCCTCAATATGCCTACCCCGCTTCCTTCCCCTTAAATCATCTTCAACTTTATTCATGTCACGTGGTGATGTCATCCTGCCCATCCTATCAGCTCCCATGGCCTCATTCCCACAATGCCTTGGATGAGGTGCTCTGGGGGGGTTGAGGGCGTGGCTCCGTGTGCAGGTTGGGCCCCGGGGGGGCCCGCCGTCTCTTGACGCAGGGCAGCGACCGGCGTAGCTCCAGCCGGGCGTCGGAGCACAGGAAGATGTAGAAGAGCGGGTCCAGCAGCGTGTTGAGGCTGGTCAGGCCGTAGCACAGCCTGTACACCAGGAAGAGGGAGCGCTCCAGGCGGCACGGCTCGTCCGTCAGCAGCAGGGACACGAAGCGGTACCCGCCCACCAGGTGGTACGGCCCGAAGACCGCCATGAAGTTGACGGTGATGACCACGAGGATGCCCACGATTTTGTGGCGCTCCTGGTGGGAGACGGAGGGGGACCTGCGTAGCGTCAGGCCGATGCGGGCCGAGGTGTAGCTGCGAGGGGGGCGACAGAGACAGCATCCATATGTACCGCGTAAGAAATGTGCTTGTGAGACGGATGGGGGGCTCTCTGTTGCGGCGTTCTCATGGCTCACTTCAAGCTTCAATTCTCAGTTTAGAATAATGAGGTCGATCTCAACAAACAGCATCTTGATGTTTGTACGTCTTGGGAAACTTAACTAACTTTACTTAGTGTTGTAACATTGATAGGCATTACAGGGATGTCTTGCACAGAAAGTACATCCCAATGACCAGAGCCCAGTAACAAAACAGGAAGAGAAACTCACCCTAGTATGGAGCACGGCAGCAGAAACCCGAGGGCCGTCGTGGCTATCTTGAAATTGGCGTATCTGGGGCTGACGGGGTACTGCTCCATGCACAGCAGCCTCTCGGGGTCAAACACCGAGGGCAGCAGCCCGCACAGGCAGAACAAGAAGGTCAGGGTCCAGACCGCCACGCCAGCCGCCGCCGCCACCCTCACGGTACGCACGCCGCGGCTGCAGAGCGGGTAAACGATGGCCAGGCAGCGGTCCAGCGCTATCAGGCACAGGAACATGACGCTGGCGTACACGTTGACGTAGAACACGTAGCCCACCAGCTCGCAGGCTGGCCGGCCGTAGGGCCAGCGATGCTCCCCCTGGAGGTAGAGGATCCACACCGGCAGAGTGAGAAGCTGGAGAAGGTCTGACAGCAGAAGGTTGAGGATGTAGACGAGCTGGCAGCCACCCCCGCCTGAGCGGCCCAGTTGGTACAGTCCCCAAAGGGACAGCAGGTTGCAAGGCAGGCCCAATGTGAAAATCACACTGTAGATGTAGGTCAGACCCACAGTGTCCGTATTCAGGGGGAGGTTGCAGCTGGCATTGAACATAATCGCTGTCCGTACCGGTCACAGAAGTGACAGCTCTCCAACGCCTTACATAGTAGAAATCCTTGTTTTCAGTAGAATGTAGAAAATGATATCTGCCAAATGTCATCACATTGGGTTTATTTGCTCACAAATAATCAGATAAAATAAGACGTTTGGTTTGGATAAGATTAAATTAAATGCTGCTTGCATTTCTACATTTTGATCTTGGTAGTACTAGCATTTTCTTCTTGTGCTTCCACCTCTGTTGTGTTCCATCTTGCTTAGTGTGGCCCCCTCTGCCATCTTCTCTAACTCAAAAAAAGTTCACAGCTGTCATTGTCAAAGGAAATTACATTATTACCCAGATTGCACCTTGTTCCTAGTAGAAAGAGAGAAATGGGAGTTAGACGGTTGAAGATTTAGCCAAACACCAACAAAAACAACCCACTAAGATAAATACAGCCAGCGATTTTAAAGCACATGTACAATGTACACAATGTACAGCAGTTGTCCTTTTGTTGAGGGCAAAAGGTGCCGTAATATTTTTCTTTGGACTTTAAATGTTAGGCTGAACAACAACGCAACATCAAGCCGATAGAAATGTACATGCTTTCATGATCAATGCTCTTTCCATGCTCTTATTAAAGATTATTACTTAAATTCCTAACTTTTAATCCCATCCATTCAAAATCCTGACTTAATTGACTTATATGAACTACAAAACATATGAACATATACGTTGAACATATAAACATGTTCAACTTCCAATTGATTACCCATGGTCGGCTAATATCTTATTCAGAACTTCATGGTCAAACCTGGGTTACTCACCTTTTAGCGTTCCGACTGGGATCAAGGAATCACAGTGTGCCACAGGAGAACAGTGGGAGCTTCTGCTCGGCTGCTCGCCTGACCTGTGTGTCGCTACAATGAGAACAAAGTGCCTTGGCTGGGCCTCCACTATTCTCTGATCGTTTCCTCCACAGGAAAACCACTTCTCCCGTTTTTTAAAAGGCAAGTTCCTGTTCTGGGAGAACGCCTCGTCTATCCAGGAACTTAATGGCCCCCACCTCTTGGTCTCTCTCTGTGTCTTCCTGTTGTTCAAGGCTTCTTGCTCTCTTTTTGCTCTCCAATTCCAGTCATTTAATTTTGGGTGATGGAGCACCGGTGACTAAGGAGGACCATCTGTTCTGAGATCAGCAGTTGAGATTAGATGCATCTCATGTCGATGTACCTGCAATATATTTAGCATTTACTTGATTATGCTTTAAGTGTGTTCACTACAGCCCTAATCTTCATTTTGGCTATGGCATATCAAAGAACCATGTGTTTGTTTTGAATAGGATCTATACGGTGACTACTATGCATTTAACACAAACATTAACATTTGAGAGCTTTTTTGAGACAAAAAAGTTAATGATGGATAAACCCACATTTTATTGATTGACGTTCACAAACATGGCACTGAAATAAGGACATCTCTCATTGATTATTCTTGTCTTCACCAAGAAAAATCACAGTAATTATGTAACACAGAGATGCAGTAGACAATGTTAGATATGGAAACCTCTGGAAAACCACTGGAGGGAAAGCCATACATAATTCAAATTGTTTATCCATGAATAAGAATTTGAGACAATGGGTCCTATACAGTATTTGTTACAACATGCAAAAAAACATAACTTTAGAATAGATTTTACTCAACTTTCCTCTTAGTTCTGTAACTCCAGCGACAGAGCCTACAGGCATAGATCAATACCCAAAGGAATGCCACGCAGAGTGCCAAGAGAAAGACCACCACATCTATGCTATGGTAGGAGTACCAAGGCAGGCTGGAACCTGCAGAGCGGAGGTGAGCCGCTCCTTTGTTCCTGATGACATACTCAATCCAGAACACAGCAGTGTCTAAAGGGGAAAGGGGCTTGTCATGGTGCAGTCGAGAAAGTCTCTGAATGTTGTCTCGATAAAAGGGATTCTCCAGCATGTCCCTCAGGGCTTCCACAAAGTCCTCCACATTGAGTGACGATGCTTCCACCACTCGTGCTGCGCCACGCCCCTTCATACGGATTAGGTTATCAAACTGGTCGAAGAGGAGGGGCAGGCCGAGAACTGGCACTCCGTGGTAGATGGCTTCATACAGACCGTTGGTGCCTCCATGGGCAACAAAAACGCGAGTCTTGGGGTGTCCGAGGAGGTCGTTCTGAGGGAGCCAGTCCAGCAGCAGGGTGTTGTTGGCCAGGTTAGATGGTCTTTGGCCCGAATACCGCCACACAACCTTCTGAGGGAGCCTGGAAAAAGCTTCAGCGATGGCCTCCGTCATTTCCTTTGGGAGAGTGGAGACCAAAGTTCCAAGAGACATCACTACTACCCCATGTTCTCCAGAGCTCTGCATGAAGGCCTCAAGTTCAGCAGGGAGTGGCTTGGCTTCCCTGCACTGGAAACCTCCTATATAGACCATGTTGGGCATGGTAGGGCGTGGGAACTCGAACACAAAGTCTACCCTCATCATCCAGATGTCAGCTGAGTGCTGCATGGAGCGCAGGTCAGCTCCAGGAGGAAAGTGCCTCTGCAGCAGTTCTGAGTAAACGGGCATAATAAATACCTCCTCTATCAGGATACTGACTATGTACCGTAATAGGTTAAATGTCCTCTGAAAAAAGTTCATGTTGTCACTGAAAAGTGAGTTGTAGACTGGAATATAGGAAGGAGGGGATGGAGCTAGTTCTCCATGTGCTTCTCCAGCATTGATCCAACGAACAGTATAGACCATTGGCAGTCTGAGATATTGTGCTAGTATTACCCCTGTGGGGAAGGTAGGGTCCGTTAATAACAGATTAAACTGGGTGCTGTTCAATCTGGTTACCAAAACCGAGTCATTCAATATGGTGGAGATGAAATGCAGAGTTGCAGAGTGAAAAATGTTAATCGTATGAGCTTGATCCTTTAGCTGCTCAATGAAATGCCAGAATGGGGTAATCTTGTCTTGTTCAAATGATCTCTGCATGAGAAGAGAGAATAAACTAGGATCAAATCCTTCGCCCTGGTCTTCTGGAGATGTGACGGTGATGGTGGTGTAGAAGGCAGAGATCTCGGGGATGTACCAGCTGTTGGGAGACCGCAGCACAGTGAGCTGGTGTCCTTTGGAGTGCAGTTCTCTGAGGATCACCTCCATGTTGATCCAATGGCTGCCGTCCAGAGGCACGACTAAGATCCTTCCGCCACTGCACCCATATACAATGAAGATCAATAGGAGAGTGAGGCGGAGACCTAGCATGGCTGTTGGTCTCCCCACAAAGCTGTGGTCTTCGAAGGGTCTTCTGAAAAATGGAAAAAAAAAAAGATTAGCGGTGTGAATGTTTTTTTTAAGAACTTTGTTAAAATATATATATTGTGACAAATGACAAATTAGACCTGGATCTTATCTGTGCCGTTTGTCATTCTTAGTTTTCCTTTACTGGGAAATGCTGGTCTCAAAGGTTCTAAAGATGGCAACAAATGCAGCAGTCTATTGACCCACAGGCTACTGTAGTTGCTATTGGGAGATAGGCACCAACCGGGCCACCTGCTAAACAACGTAATTCCTGTAATTAATTCCTGAAAGGCAGGGGCCAGTATCCTGTAAGGCCCTAATCACAGCAGAGACCATCAACTGTGTGCCCAACAAAAGACAGACCCTTATTCTATTATGCTTGAATTACTCTGTCGATATTTAATTTTACTGACCAGCTCAGGAGGTGACTGCAACACAGACCATTGACCCCAGAACTCTTAAGCCTCCAGCGCAAGAACGCCTGCCCCGTCCACCTCAGCCTGGTGGCAAGGGCCCAACTACGTCACCGAGACTAAAGGCAGAGTTTACTGGGTGCCAAAATCAGGCCCAACTTTTGGGAACAGCGCTTTCAGGGTGGCCCCCCCTACCACCTGCAACTTTATAGTAGAACACACAGCCCTAATGCTGGCGCCATTGAGCTCTTTAGAAAGTGGCTGAAGGCACTTTGATTCAGCTCAGACTTTGTCTCTTTTTTTGTTTGTGTTTCAAAAGGGATAGATTATATGTCCAAGCTTATTAATACAAAGTCTAATTATATTGACTGATTAAAATGGACTTCATCTGTCAGCTGGTCTTTACTACACAAACACACACACACACACAATATATTGTTCAATGTAGAAATCTGCTACAGTGATGCATTGAACATTGCAGACGTACATCAATGTTGGCCAATGTTTTACTTAGAATACTTAGATCATATTTTATTTTAACATTCCCAGACATAATTCTTGTTTCACCTTTTGTACCATTTTGAATTTTGAATGTTCTATTTAGTAATTTGCATGTTTTGAATGTTGGTTGACCTTTCAGAATTATATTCAGAGGGATACAAACACAATAGTTACTTTTAAAAACAACAAAAATTACGGTGCACCTCGATTTTTATCCACTTATTTTCACAGGCCTCAAACTAAACTAAATGTTCATATCATGTATTATGTTAACTGTAAAAACGAATTTGATATGTTGTTGTTTTTCAGCACTGTATGTTACCATGCCAAATTGAGCAACAAATCTAAAATAAACAAAAATGGTAAGCATATAATCTTTTCATTTTTGAATATTTGATGTTTAGCGAGTTAAAGAAAATGATAACTTTCTTGATGGAAAGCTGGGAATTGAGTTTGATGAAACACGGTTGCATTTGTTTAATATGATAAGCAGATAAATGTTTGTTAATATACTCACACAAAGTGATGTTAATATGCGTCCTCGCTCAAAAGGCAAGAAAAACAATAAGAAAAGCAAATCAAAAGCTTAAAGCAGCAACAACATACTTTGGTGTTCCAGTTCTTCTGTTTTTCCTGAGCATTTAAAGTCTGTCCCACTAGTCCAAAAGAATGAGCCCCACAGCTGCCTCCACACACAAACTCTCTGTGGCATTCAGAATCCAGGCTAAAATAGCTGGAAACTCACCCTGACTTCCTAGAAAATCATAATCATAAATGGAGAAGAAAAAAACAATACCGATTTTTTTTCATGCCTTGTGGTTTTAACCCTAATCTTTCTCAACAACAACGGCTGAATTTTAAAAGGTTTTACATTTTTTAGACATGGAGCACTATGAATGCAATATCCTCCCATCAAAGGATAATTTTCAATTGAACTTATTTTTAGCACCATAATTCTTCCTTAATTACCAATACTAGTTTCACTTCAGGGCATCTTTTCTTCTTTTTAAGAATTACATTTTTGAGGTAGCAAATCCATTCTGAACGGTTCATCATGTAACTATCATAATTAGGCCCAGACTTCCATGCGCCAGTCATTGTTTTATATATTTTTTGAAGGGTGTTTCAATATCTGCATGAGAACAAAGCCCGCTCAAACATAATTTGTCAAAAGAACTTGACTACAAAGCGACTACAAATGGAGACCAGAACGCATCCGATACCACCATCTTGTCCCTTTGCCTACAGATTCTGCATTCATATGCAGATATACTCTTATAGGGATTAGTGATTGGGTAAACCCTTTCCAATGTATTACTCTACTTTTCTCTTAGTTCTACACCTCCCGAGACAGAGCAGCATACAGACATAGATCAATACCCAGAGGAATGCTACGTGGAGTGCCAAGAGAAAGACCACCATATCTATACTAAGGTCAGTCTTTATAAAAGTGGGGTCATCAAGATAGAGGCAGTTGCTCTGGTACAAATCCAATGGCCGAATGTTAGCATAGAGGTAATCTCAAACTGCCGGCGAAAGGAGCGCGTGAATATCGGCAACTTTCGATGTTTCATTATCCGCTGAAGCATCGTGTGACAGAAGCTCTTATCACCCTCGTCCTCCATCATACGTACATTGATGTTTAGTAGGGGGGAGTGTTCAGGGACGTGCCAGCTCTTGGCAGAGCGTAACACAGCCACGCTTTAGAATGCAGCTCTTGGAGAATCGCTGCCATGTTGACACAGTGGCTGCCGTCAAGGGGTACCACCAGAATCCTGCTGCCATGGCAACAACTCGGGCCTTGCAGCAGGAGCCTGTGCCTGAGCCCAGCCAGGAGCAACGGAATTGTTTCCAAGCATTTCCTGGGAGAACAATATGGAAAAAGTGTACATTGATAACATTGTTGGAAGCAGCAATGATAAGAGAGAAACTGTACCGATAGCTAGAGACATAATGAGATAGTTCGAATCTATTGGTGACCATGCATGGACCCTGTTTTACCTCATGTCTTTCATTACAAAAGTAATTTGTATATTATTTGCCATTTCTTAGATTTAACATTTCTCCCCTCCACCCATTTTAAGTTTACATTAAAATATTGAACACACACCAACAAAGAAAGCTACAATTCCCCTCTAGTGGCAGAATCAAGGGCATTTAATGATCAATAGATTCTTACATTTTAATTTGACAAGAGAGGGCCTCACCAAGTTTCATAAATTTAAGTTAAGCTTCAGGCAGCAACCACCATATATTAAATGTTTTGTGTGGTCCCTCCTTGGTCAGAGTCTGATTGCATGATCATTGTTATGTAAGCAGTGAAGGGTTGTGTGGTATTAACTGCTGGGTTTTGTCATATAATAATAATAATACTTATTTAAAAGGTTTATATATATATATGATTTAGCAGAACCTAATGCAGAACAATGTAACATCTGTGCTTGGACAGGGCAGAGGCTGGGAGAGAGATGGAGAGAAAGAGAGAGAGCGAGTGCAGGAAACAGGGGGATAATGGAAGTTATGGGACCAGTGGAAGTAGCCCGACGGGAGGAGGGGTGGACGAGAAGAACAGTGAGAAGGTCACAGTGGAGGGAAAAAAAAAATAAGAATAAGGTTGCCGTGGGAGATTACAATAACAGTGCGCGCTCCCCGTCCGAACAGTCATATCAGAGGTCCGCAGCCTTCCCCTCTCTGGAGATATAAGGCCCAGAGCAATGGGAACGCTTTGTGTTAACAAAGACAGGCCAAGGGGGTCCGCCTGCACAGCGGCCCCGCGCTGGGTGGCCACCGGCCAGCGCTGACGGCTCTCCAGCTCAAAGACTCGTTCTGGGACACTAGCAAAGGAATGCGTGTGCGTGTTATTGCCAAATGAGCTCCAGATACGCACAAGAACACCTCGTACGCATCTGATTCCATATCACAGCCACGTGTAAACCATCCGGTTGTGGTTTGCATGTGTGTGTTGTGATTCTTGGTGTTCAGCGATTTTTAACCGCACATAAAAAAAAACCACCTTTATTGAGATTTGTATCGCTTCGGTGGTTTGCTTGTGGAAAGTTTCCTGACCATTCAAATTGCAACAAGCAGTAGGTAGAATGTCAGGGATTGTTTTAAGCAACCACAATAGGTCGAAAAGTACAAAATAACAAGATAATTGCTCTCTTGTGAATTGTCACAGCATTTTGTGACATTCCTTTTGGCTCTATAAAAATAATGGAATGTCATACTCCATTGATTATACTACTATGTTAGAATTGCCATAGACACATTATACAACGTCATCAAAACTAGGCTCTATTGATATGAATAATAATAATTAAAAAAATACCTTTGCATGTGCATTAAAATGCCTCAACACAGATCCAAAAAAGCAGTTGGTACTGTTGACTGACGGGTATGTGGGTGATATGGGAACAAAGAACATGACGTCACATGGACAAACAAGCAGGGACTGATCGCTATTCCAGCTGTTTGAACAAATAGCATGTAAAAGGTCAATCTCATGAAGCGTCTTTGTTAAACCGCTGGCTGTCCCAGCGCCTTCATCTCGCTGATGATGACAATTGAGGACGATAAAGATGAAGGCAGCGACGGCGACTTCAACGGTGGTTGCGTTTTAACATCAGCTCTGCCGACCTAAGGTGTTAAAGTGCCATACATACTTCTAGAGTGTTCTTGAGATGGGAGTTGCTCTTGCCTTTAGTTCTCTCGCCATCTGACACGTTGTTCAGGGCCCTGAGCAGCGGGCGTTGACGCAGTCGTTACACACGGTATCCTATTGGAGGAAGAGATGGCGGAGATAAACACACTTGCACGCATACGCTACAACGTGCCTAGTAGAGTGGGCACGCTTTAATGAGGACTATGCTATGTAGTCTTTGGAAGTCGTGTTCTGTTAAAGACACACCGGCCTTTGATAATGCTTGTGTGCTAAACGCTCTCACACGTAGCAATCATTTTCAAAGGTGAACAAGATTTGTCAGGGAAGATAATCATTGCTGGTTTAAAAAAACAATGTAACCTCCATCTAGAACACCCATGTCCAACTGGCAGTGAAAATACCAGACAAAGGTTATCAAAATAGGGTTTAGCTATGTGGAAACATTGTGGTTAAAGGTTATCGCGTTGATCGCAATACAACCTTTGATCAACCACACCTGGTATTTAGTGAGGCTTTGGATATTGTTGATATCATTTGCGGGATGCTTTAATCCAAGGTATCTTAGGATAACAGGTAAAGCATGGACGGCACCATAAAGCCACACAACCTAAACAAAAGAAATGCATGTCCTCTTTGAAACAGGGAAAGACGAGTGTAGAACTCAAAATTGAGCATCTGCCTTGCATACATTGGTCATTATTATGAAGTGTAGCACCTATCGTCTCTATATGACATTTGGCAATGTTTGAGTTGATATGTTAACCTTGTCCACCTGCGTTTTCATTGAACATGTAGACATGCAGTTCCACGTACACGTGAGAGGTTGTCCAAACTTATAGGCTCCTACAAAACTCCTATGAAATAGGAGCTCATTCAACCAATGATTGAATGAGCTCAGATCATTGGTTGTAGCCACAATCAAGGGTTTGTGTTGGTTGACCACCATCATTCTTTGGCATGGTTCAAACTGATTATATCCAAAATACATTCATAGTACGAAATAAATAGTATTTGTAATATTAAAATATGTGTGCTTAACAGCCTCACAACTGCAAATCCCATCAGAATTGTAAATTCCTTATACTTTGTCTCTCGTATAGGTGTAGCTAGTTAAAGGTCTTGAAGTGGATCAGTGAAAAGGCATGACACTTGGATAGAGTTATAAGGTGGGTAAGAACGTGACTAAACATTAGAAGATATACGCCTCACACACCGCTTTCATGTGTGCGGATTATTTTGGCTCTAAGATTGTGTTGACGCAGATCCTCAAAGATTTATACACACACACAACGTGTCTTCATGTTTCGTCGAACCATGATTTAGAGATATGCTGTACAGTGTGAACACTTCAGTCTTTTACACACAATTTCTTAGCCTATTCTGTTCCTGTAAAAACTCTAAAGTTACCTACAGATTAAACTAATGAAACAAGCAATGAATTGAAATTTTCTGAAACAGTTGGTAATAGGAAAAACAAACAATACATCTCTGTATTTAGTAGTAGGCCTGTTTATACATGTGAGTGATGCATCTGAATTGCGACTAATTTGTATACCTAGTGCTTCTGAACAATTATTAGACTACCAATGTTGATTTACAGTATTTATAGAGAATTTTCCAGAAAACATTTTGAGACTGCAATGTCTAAATGTGCAAGACCCAATGTACAAGATAGCATAGATATGTCAAATATTATTGGAGCAACTTCACATTTTTAACTACACAATTTAGAAATCTATTAATATTCATTCATCTAGGATTCATTTCAAGTTTCACATTTATTTTAAAATGAACAGCATTCAAAACTTGCCCAAGTAGGAACACAAGATAACAGAAACATAATGAAGTAAAGAATCTCACACACAAAAATGTACCACTCAGATCATTTCTGAGGGAAAGTAACTAACCAAACAAATGAATATTTTAAAAAGCGTTGCATTTCTAGATCAAGTGCGCCCCCTGCTGGGAGGCCAGAGCGGTGTATCTGGCTGAGGACGAGGACAGAGTACGGTTGGCGTGGGCCGCTGCTCGTCTCTTGAGCTCACGGGAGATCTGCAGCCAAGACAGCGGGTAGCAGCAGCATCCGTAGAAACAGTCGCTCCATACACTGCCCTGTCGGGCACAGGTCAAAACACAAGTGGGAGGAAGATGACTCAGAAAGATTTTGAACTCCAAACAAATTCCAGAAGGCCCTTTTATGTTTCCTTCTGCACATTTAAATAATGATAATGATTATGCATGTTTATGTTCTGAAATATGAATAACTTTACCCTATACATTTACAATGTTATCGGTTTTTTCAAAGCTAAAACCTTTGAATCAAGTTGTAATCAAACAGCTAGCTTGTATTATTGCAGCTTTTTATTGTCTGCACTGGATGTGATTCTGCAAAGAACATGATCAAGGAAATATTTGCTATTCCTTTTCCTCGAACCAAATCACATTAAAGTAAATTACCGCTTTGTGCAGCCTGACCTACAACCGACCCACAGCCACGCTGCCTTCCTCCATGGCTCAGTTTCCCCCTCTGTCGGGCCTGTTACGAGAGTACTCTGATATAAATAGAACAACTCCTCCTCTCTCGCTCTCTCTCTCTCTCTCTCTCTCACCCTCTCCCTCTTTCTTCTTTTATTACTTGGATATCCCGATAGCTTTTGTCAAGTCTTTTCTTTGTTCTCTGCTCTTTTCAGTGTGCTGCCCAACAGTTTGGCTTCTAGAGGTCAAAGGTCATTCGTTATTTGGGAAGGGTATGGATTTAGTTTGGTGTAGCAAAAGGATTGAGCCCAGACTTTGAACACATTCGACTGTACCTCGTCTACCTCTGTGTTCTGAGTGATCTCATTGGACGGTACCTCGTCTACCTCTGTGTTCCGAGCGATCTCATTGGACTGTACCTCGTCTACCTTTGTGTTCCGAGCGATCTCATTGGACTGTACCTCGTCTACCCCTGTGTTCCGAGCGATCTCATTGGACGGTACCTCGTCTACCTATGTGTTCCGAGCGATCTCATTGGACGGTACCTCGTCTACCTATGTGTTCCGAGCGATCTCATTGGACGGTACCTCTATGCCGTAGCGCTGGCGTACGGACGCCCGCATGGCGAGCGAGGCGGGCGGGACGCAGCCCAGGCAGTCCAACAGAGGCAGGCAGGGACAAGCCCCCGCAGCAGCAGTCACCTTACAGGTGAACACAGGGAGACAGCACAGGGCCATGCAGCCTGCACACACACACACACACACACGCACGCGCACGCACGCACGCGCGCGCGCGCGCGCACGCACACACACACACACACACACACACACACACACACACACACACACACACACACACACACACACACACACACACACACACACACACACACACACACACACACGCAGACACAGACGTTTATTCACACACATATTTATGCACAAGGGAAATACACATACATACATATGCCGCTTTTCCACCGCCAGTACCAGCTCGACTCGACTCGACTCGCCACGCCTTTTTTGCGTTTCCATTGGCAAAAAAAGTACCTGGTACCTAGTACCGGGTACTTTTTTTTTAGTACTACCTCCGTCGAGGTTCCAAGCGAGAGGAGTAGGTACTTTAGTGTGACGTAAACAGGCTGCTGGTAACTGATTGGCCAGCGGCTGTAAATTGGAGTAATCACTCAAAGTTAAGTTGTGTCCGGCGTGGTTGGAGTCCACGAACCCACTCCCGAGGGGGACACTGATCAGCGTTTCGCCGTGTGTGTCGCTCCTTTCCCGGGGCTAGAGTTAGGCTGCGCGTCGTTATGTGTGTCGGGCGTGGTTGTGTGTGTCCGACGTGGCTGGAGTCCACGGACCGGCTCCGGAGGATCAGCGTTTCGCTGTTTCGTTTCAGTGTCGTTCCTTTCCTAGGGCTCGGGTTTCGCCTCTATCAACGTTACCGTATGACAACAATAGACGCGCAGTCATTGCGCTTTTTATTTTATTTTATTTCCCATCATAACCTTTCCCGGGAATCAGGAAATAGTCTTGATCAGATTCAGATTTCCCGGGAATCGCGTCTCCCGTGATTAAAACCTAATGACGACCCGCCCATGGTGGAGAGGTTCTTTTCTACGACCCGCCCACATTGAAGAGGTACTTTTTTAGATGGAAACGCAACCAAACCGAGTTGAGTCGAGGCGAGTCGAGTCGAGTTGGTACTGGCGGTGGAAAAGCGACAATAGACATGCAGAGACACACACACAGACACACACACACACACACACACACACCAACAGATATGTATGCATAAAGGAAACACACATAGACAGGCACACACACACACACACCAACACATATGTATGCACAAGGGAAACACACACAGACATGTAGACACACACACACACACACACACACACACACACTGTACAGTCACACAAGCACAAACATTCCAAACTAGTGCAGTATCAAAAGCACATTCGTTATTTTCCATAAAGGTTGAAAAGACGGAAAACTGTCACCATATATGTGTGTGTATGTCCGTATACCATGTTCTGTATATATCCCCTAACACATGAACCAGTGACACCTGTTGTTTAGAGGGGAACACTCACAGTCTCCCGTGTCCTGCCAGCAGTCACACAGGCCGCTGCTCCACTGGCCTGGGCCCCCGAGGTCCACCTGGGGCTGGGCCTGCACCACCTGGGGCCTCCCGGGGGCCCCCTGGACGTCCATCCTCTAGCCCCCACCCCAGAGGCTGCGCACTTGTCAGACACGACCAGGCGGGTGTGTGATGGTCGTGTAAGCCTGTGTGTTTCCACGGACCTGTAAGTGAAGCAAACATACAAAGGGTCACTTACAGATTTGATGTATGCAGCGTGGCTACATCTGTAAACCCGTTGGTGGTTTTACATTTCTGAACGGTGTCCAATGTCTTCACTCCATCAACATGTTTACATCGTATGTATGGTTTCACTCTGACCTTTAGAATCGTTTTAGCACACAAGTTAAAACCACATCGCGAATGACTTTGCATGTACAAATATGTATGACAATATTGAGGTCAGTTCCATGGTGGCGATGGAAACTTTTGTCTTTGGCTTCTCAATCGTCCTGAACAATAACTTCCATCAATCATTGATTCTCAGAAGTAATGAGAAAGAGAATGCTGTGCAGAAAGCCTTAACCATTCATAAACACAAAAGACACAAAATGAAAATTGCAATTTTACCAACAATTGAGCAAGAAAACACCCAACTACGAACGTACCTGTTTCATAAAGGTTACCGCAGACCTCCTTCATTCATTAAAGCCAAATTCATCAACAACATATGTGTAGATGCCCTTCAGTTATTTTGTCCCAACAATGATTGCCGTTCTTTCTTTTTCTTTCTTTGCCAGATTTTACTTCCTTGTAAAACCTGCTTGTTATTGTGGATCTAGTGTTTTGGTGTAAACATGGACTAGTCAGCGAGGGTGTGTGTGTGTGGGGTGTGTGTCTATGTGTGTGTGTGTGTGTGTGTGTGTGTGTGTGTGTGTGTGTGTGTGTGTGTGTGTGTGTTCACGTGCGCGCATCATATCAATACTGAAATACAATAATAATAATTGAACGTCCAGAGATCCAAGCCTATTGGACGACGGGTCACCTGTGAGTTCATTGTTCGGTCTGTTAAATCTCCTTGGCGAGTCAAGGGCAGTTTTTAGTGCCCCCCCACTGAGTCCCATGAAACAGGGCCCCTATGGAATAGCCATGGGGGAGGTGGCACCTCGCCATGGCAACAAGATTTATGCTGACCAGACGCAAGGGTCATGGGAATCCATCCCCGTATTGTGTACTCATCAAAGATCCTAATCACCAAAGCTTTCTTGAAAAACAGCCAAGGCTAAACCCGGTGAAAACATTTATTCAAGTAACAACAGTATTTATTTTGGTCCATATTTTTCTTCGAGGTCGTACTTAGGCTATGACTCACAGGTAAGAAGCCAACCATACCCCTGAAAGTAGGCTAAGTATATGTTATGCTTCTAGGGTGCTGTTCGGTCCCCACCACAACTGTAATGTCGCCAAACTGAGCTCGAGGTAGAGAGTGAGGTTATAGGCCGTTAATTACGGTAAAAACAAACAACTCTTCCTTCACCGAGGGGCATAATGTTTGCCACATGACTCACACTGCATTACCCAGAGTAGACTGTGATGGCATTTTGGGAGCATTTGCTGGTATGTTGAATGTTTTGTGCCCAATTCCTACCTTTAAAATGTAATATTGACAAATGTACTGTATGAGAATGATACTTTTATGATGAATTGGGCCAGAATATGTAGACTATGGAATCAGAAGTAAATCTTGGAGGATGTCCTCTAGGAATGAACCATTATAACCAGAACGATAGTTACATAGTTACATAGTACATTGAAACTTTGCCTCTTTGACAGAGAATGCAAATGTTAATGCAGAACAGCTAAGTCCAAGCAGTCCAAGTTTGTCTCGTCTCTCTCTCTTTCTCTCTGGCACTCACAAACTCACACACACACACACACACACACACACACACACACACACACACACACACACACACACACACACACACACACACACACACACAGTCACATACCTACCTTAAAAGTGCTTACTTGGTCTGCTGCAGAAGCAAAATTAATCCTGGTCCTGTTTTTTCCTTCTGCAGGTGTTTCCGGAGAGGTAAAGTAGACACACAAGTTCTGTTAATTTAAATCAAACTTTATCCATCAAATTCAAAATCAGACTGGTACATGAATGTACAGTCGTGACAATCTCCTTTGGCTATGTGCAACACTGAACAGAAACTCAACATTGGAGCAGCCTCAGCATTGACGATTGTAAGTTATTTAAGTAATATACTAGAACTGTACCAATACAGATACAACTATGTGTATACATGGATGTGGATGTGTGACTATATGTTTGTTGGAGTGTTGTGGATGTGTGACTACAGGGTTGATAGTGTTGTGGATGTGTGACTACAGGGTTGATAGTGTTGTGGATGTGTGACTACAGGGTTGATAGTGTTGTGGATGTGTGACTACAGGGTTGATAGTGTTGTGGATGTGTGACTACAGGGTTGATAGTGTTGTGGATGTGTGACTACAGGGTTGATAGTGTTGTGGATGGGGTTAGGGGTACATGGTTGTTAGAGTGTAGGAGTTAAGGGTGAGGAGTTTTCCCCCGCTGGATTTTTTCTTTAAATAAAAACACAAGTTGACATATGCATGCAGGAGCCAATACTTCCTCATAATCGTACTAATGTTGGCTGACTCACTAAAACTTTAAACTAAACACCTAGTTTCCATTACACTGGCCGGGCGAGGCCCTGATGGTCAGCTAACCCTACACAACTTGGTGACTGCAGTGGAAAAAAGAAAGACAAGACCACTAAATCATTGACCAAGAAACCGTAATTAACATCCCTAGTCATCCACGAAATTCCATGTCCAGTGAGTTCTTTAGTTGATGTACTGGATGTACTACATATATATATATATATGTATATATATAAATATATGGCAATAAAATAAATAAAAAATTTAATATAGTTACTAAAACAGTACAAAAACAGTATCCCAAATGAAGCATATATAGGCCTACTTAACCTAAATACAATGCTTAGTATAATATAGCGTTCAATATGTTTCAAAATGTTCAGATGATACTGAACACTAAAATAAATAAAAAGGAAAGATTGGCCAATTCATAAAACCTATAGGCGTCCACACTGACTACTAGACTATTACGAACTTTAGGAGACTGTAAAGGACATTATCGACTGGGATGTATTTGAACAGGGACGCTGTAAGCGGGGCTACTTTACGCGGTGCGTTACGCACTCCCCCTAGTTTACGCATCGCGCAGACACACCTCCACGGTTAACCGACACGCTAAATCGAGTTCCGTGTTCTCTTTATAAAGGGCGACAGTGTGACGTCGAGTCATTTTACACAAGGCAGCACAGACGGTGGTGCTGCAGTCCCTTTTAGTTCAGACGGTGGTGCTGCTGTCCTGTCCCTTTAAGACCAGACGGTGGTGCTGCTGGCCCTTTAAGACCAGACCTCCTCAGCGTGGTGCCAGAGGGAGCTCCTCTGATACACAACAACACCGTTCTCCCACGTAGCGCACAACTTCCATCGGGTTTGATCTCAGATCAACATAACTCACATCCGCTTCAGAAAGGTGAGCTGTGTTTTTTTTTAATCGATTGTTGTAACGATAGGTGTCGGAGATATACAGTTTAGGCCTATTTGGTTTGAGACTCGGTTATAATGGGAGGTTTTTGGGTTGTGGCAGTGAGCGGAACAAGCGATTGAAACGAGGGCTTGTGGGTGGTTTGTATTGTATATTATATGATATTATTGTAAGACAATTAGCGATCGAACCTGTTGATCACAACACTGGGCGTTTATGGATTTAGTTCAATACAAAACGCAGGGTTGGGATTTCGGTACACATGACGTTACCACATCTTTTCATTTTGAACTTTCCATGACGTATGATCAGTGTGTACCCTAAGACAACATAATGCATCACCGTTTCCTTTGGAATTAATGAATGATTTGTTAACAGTCTTTCTGCCTGTTCTTCATAGAGTCAATTATTGTTGAATCTAAGTGCGGAAGTGAAGACTGTCTTAACGTGACGGGGGAAAAGAACGCAGCTTTGTCGCCATCTAGCGGTCAGTCCGAAGAAACGCAGGTTTCGGTGGCGGCAGAGATGTATGGATCTGCTGGTATCCCTGAGCTCATCCCACCGCACGGTCCGCCCCAGCAGCGGGGTCCGGCGGGACAGTTCAACCCTGGACGGCCTCAGGTCAACGCACCCGACGGAGGGCCCAATCCCCAGCGGCTGGGGCAGAGGGCACCGAAGCTTGGGCAGATCGGTCGATCAAAGAAAGGTCTGTGTGTCTCTAGAGTTAGAGAGACCTTAGAAATTGAAGTCGCATTTTTAAACCTGCTTTCTTCAAACTGTTTTTTATATATATTTTCTTTTTTAGAATTTTTTATATGCTGAATATTGTATAAACCACATTATTATAGTTATATCTGTATTAATTATTGCATTGTATAATCGTTAAATACTTTAAGAGTAATACTTCCACAACTACTTCCTGTGAGTTGTTTGGAGAATAACCGTTTGCCCTTTCTTCACCCTTTAGTGGACTTGGACGATGAGGACCTGGAAGACCTGATGAACAACAACGGACGAAGTACCGTATCCATATCGCGTATGTCTTAACACCGCACACAAGATGTGCGGTGCCCTTCAAACTCCTGGTCGCAATGATTGCAAGTGACTTCTCACAGTTTTTCTGATCTATTGAGAAATACTTCCGGAGCCAAGGCACAGAACGTGGCAAAAAATGACCTGGAGTCTTTTTTTTTTACTGTACATAGCGCTAACCTCAGACTGTGACTGAAGTGTAACTGCGTGTGTAACTGCACACGGGCGCTGGACTGTATCAGCACTTGGGACAAGCTGTCCAGAGTAGACGGTGTGTGTTGTGGTCAAGAAGAAGAAGACACAGGGCTATCTGCTAATTCCTTTGGAGCTTCTCAACAAAGGGCTACTCGTTGCACTAGTGGGAACCCCCGGCCCCCTCCCATCAGGCAGCCTTAGGCTCTTTGAAGGTTACTGAATGTCCAGACGGTCGGTTAATGTGTACCTTTTCAACTGGAGTAAAGGTAACTTTGACCGTGGTTCTTTGCTCTCAACCCGAGCCGTGTGAGCAACCGACCGTATCCCTTATTTATTAAAAATTTTGGGATGAAAAAAACGCCCCCTCATCAGAAAGCGTTGAAGGGGAAACTACTGAAATCTAATTAAGTAATGCTGAAAAAGGGTTTTGGTTTGTTTTGTGGTGTACATGTTTTGAGGGAATCTTCCCCGTTCCTATCTGACTGGCCATTTTTTTTGTTTTTGGGATCCAATGCACATTCTGGGAATCCCCAACTGTCGCCGGGGCCTTTTTATTAAATCTATGCATGTCTGAGTCATGAATAATCAACCACACTGTAACCAAGAGACAGTGCACTCGTATTTAAAAAAAACTGATTATTGTTGTGGAGACTACTAGCTGTCTGAAATGCTGACGCGGTGGTATGATGTCACAAATCACAACAAAGACTGGACGATGGAGGCGGGTGTGAGTGGCATGGTTTTGGCTTATTTGTGGCATGAGGTAATTTGCCAAAAGTAGAATACCACTTAAGGTTTTTTTTTATTTTTTATTGGTTGTGATGGCTGTATACCTTGCATGACAACTGATTGGATAACAGCATCACATTACTACGTTGTTGTGACTATTTCAAAACAACTCTGATGTTAACACACTCGACTTTGTTTGGTTTTAGGAGGGCATTATTTTGAAGACTACCATTTGACTCAAGCTGGCAGAAGAATGAGATTATATTTAAAATATTTACGGATGAGCAGCGCACTGACTTTATTTTTAAAGTGGCTGGGAGGTGTGACCTTACACAAAGACCCAGTGATGATGTTGTGTTACCCCGCCTTTTTTTTGTGTGTGTGTGTGTGTGTGCGTGTACGTGTGTGGTGAAAGTTTTGTATTGATCTGTTTTGACACTGACTTGTGTTTCTTTAGGCTGTCTAAATTACCATTTGCATGGGAATGGTAGTTTTTGCAATGCATCTTGGGAAATAAATTATGATTCTTTGAGAAATATTCTCAGACGATTGACTCATTGATTTATGAACCATGTATTCATTGTGATATCGGTGTGGACTCATATTAGCTGTTTATTTCTTCACTAACTTGGTAGTCGTGCAGAGATTATAAAATACGGCAATATGGCATGTCAAAATAAAAGACACTGGTCAAACACAAGATTTAATACAAAAAGAAACAAATAGAACCTACTGCTTTTCCCATCCTTCCCTCCGTAAGAATGCAACCTATGACGACAACTTCAAAAACCATCATCGATGGACCCAACTTCGTACTACGTCGTTTAGCAGAGGCACTCTGTTCATCTGTTCAATCTGTTTTATCTGTAAGTGGATACCAGTATAGAGCCAAACTACGTTACACTTCTCTTTTTAGTATAGCTGTGTGGTATATGCGACTTATGCACATACACACTTTCGTACACTCTCAAAAGAGAACAGTGACTACATTAAAAAGTATTTCATATCGGAGCAGGGATTATAGCAGAGTGGTATGAAGAGCACTATGTGGCACAGGGTTAACGTTGTAGAAGCAAGATGCTGGGCGTGTATACACACAGCACTAGGAGTGCCAAGTCACACCTAGCTAACAGCTAGCTCTATTTCACAGCTGCCGTGCAGCTAATATAAAAACATTCTAGTGATAAATGGCCTATCTCTCTCTCTGTCTGGGGGAATCCACCCTGAGTGAGGCTGCTAAGCACCAAATTGAAATAGATTGCTTTCAATTATCAGACTACGTAATGGATGATATTATCCTAACAGCGATGTGCAAGAGTTGGCCATTATCCACCTGTACAGTTACAAATAATACAAAAGTAAAGAAGAATATTCTACAAGGGCCTGTCCATTAAATAAGGTGGTGTCATTCTAATGCATTGGTGTAAACGGACGTGGAATGTTGAGAATGAGTGACACTGAGGAAGACATATACTAGGTCAACAAACAATTGATAGCACTGGGATAATTGCGGGAAATGCTCTTGAAGGGAAAAAGAAAATATATATTTTTAGTTGTTATTTCCCCCTTCGATCCATAACTGCTCCCACCCAAATTGAAATTCAAAACACGACCCTCCTCTGGAAGATCTCTCCCAGGTCCTGTGGATCAGCCGCTGACCCTGGAGGCACCAGCGTGCTTTTAGACGTACTCCTTGTTGCTGACGCTGGGTGGGCCTGAGCGGGCCGCCGCCGCCGCCACCGCAGACGGGTACTTGGCCACGTGCTTCCCCCTGGGACAGGAAGAAGCCAACATGGCCCCGCCCAGGACGTCCAGCAGAGAGCCACCCCATGCAATGAAGATGGCGGCGCCAAACTCAAATCTGCACGGGATTGGAGAAAAATGACAACAATCAGAAGCCATTTGGCTCCTCCCACTCACAAGAAGGACTGGGCACATTGTGTATATTTTGTGATGGATGACCGTGATCAGATCTAAGTCATTGGATTCAAATCATACTTAAACAACAAAATGGAGAGGCTTTGACGAGAGTTTGGGTTTTACTAACTTGGTGTTGATGGGAGTGTAGGGGTTGTAAAAGGCTCGGATGACGTTGTGGGCAAACCACGAGCATGCCACAATGCAACACAGACCTGTTGGTTAAAATGGGGTACAGTAGTTAGTTAACGAGCCTATGGGAGAAAATAAATTTGTGCTTTTGCCTTTTTACAGCCACTAGGGGCCACTATAGTGCCGTCACGATTGGCTTTAACCAATGATGCCCTTGTTACGATGCTTCAGAATGTTCTTCAGCTCAAAGCAGGTGGTTTACTTGTCAGCTTATAGTTTCATCCAACTAATGGTGAATATTCCTTCTTTCCCCATTCTGCTTTTGGTTTAAGACAAAATAACTGTCTATGCAAATGCTTTCAAAGGTTGTAGATTCTCTGCAGTCTTCCAGTTGTTACTCTGGAACTGGAATGTCTTAAAAACAGGGATAATGCACTGCAGCGGCCGAGGCGTTTGACTCCGAGCCCCTCAGTCTTTGCAGCCTACCGTAGCCGTCCCAAGATCGAGATAACCTGAACCCCAATACCTGCGACTAAAGCATCATGTTGGATACAAGTTCTGAATGGGGCGTGGCGGGCGCGCCGCGGTCCTCACCCCCCAGCAGCAGGATGATGCCCCCCACCATGGCGATGCGGGCCTTGCGGATGCGGTCGCCCGCCCCGCAGGTGGTGCACTTCATGCCCAGGCAGGCCACGGCCAGCCCGGCGATGGACACCACGATCCCCACGATCATCAGCGCACGCGTGGCCTGCAGGGCGCCTGGTCCAACGGGGGAGAAGGAGAAGAACAACGTCACGGCGGAGGCGAGTGTGGTGGACAGACAGACAGACCCCCGGCGGACAGTGCTGGAGCACTGATGCTGAATATAACAAAGGAGACGATTGTTTTGTTCTAAATCATCAAAAAAAACCTTCCCGTAAAAAGTACATTGCAAAATAGAACAAAAGAATACAGTGCTGCATGTTGTAAATCAGACTACTAGACTAAAAAAAGGGGGGGGGGGTGGGGAACTAAGAAATGTCCCATTCCCTCTGGGTGAATAACCAGGGGGAGATTTACCACTGAGGATTTATGTCCCCCCCTAATTATGGTCGTTGCATTCACGTTAACCAGCAACATAATTTAATGTGGGCTTTTCCTAGAAGTGAGCGCCTTTGGATTAACACACACGCACACACACACGCACACGCACACACGCACAAGCACACGCACACACACAAAGAGATCCTTGCCTTCTTTGTGACCTTTGCTTGCTCTCTTTCTATCCATCTTCATCTCTCCCTCTCTGTTTCTCTGTCTCTCTACTGCTGTTGAAGAGGTATGGGGCTATTTTCAGGACACACACACACACACACACACACACACACACACACACACACACACACACACACACACACACACACACACACACACACACACACACAGAACCAGTCTGGGCCAGTACTGTCCAGCCCATTCCCTGTCTAAACAACAAAACGTGTGTGTGTGTGTGTGTGTGTGTGTGTGTGTGTGTGTGTGTGTGTGTGTGTGTGTGTGTGTGTGTGTGTGTGTGTGTGTGTGTGTGTGTGTGTGTGTGTGTGTCTGACTGTCTGTTACTGTCTGTCTGTCTGTCTGTCTGTGCACTCGTGATGCCGTAAGAGGTACGATGAATGGTGAGGAGACGGACGGAGGCTATGCGCGCGTTTTCTGAGATCGGGTTCTGTCATGGTTGTGAAGTTAACTAAACGAATGTTTACTAACGAGGTGGAACGTTATACCAACGGGATGGATTGGACTTTCAGGACAAATAATGAGATATCTTATAACTATTATGAATTTATTTTACAAAGCAGAGGTTATTTGTATTTGGGTGTCATCTGTAAACAAGTGATTTCCACCGTTGTCCCACACACACTGTATAATGCCACTGTATAATATTTAATTGTGCAGTGTATCGTTTTATCATACTTATCTTTAATAGATATGTGCATTACATGTAACAACCTCTTTTTTAAATCGATTCACCTATTTGGGCTATGTCTATCAGAAACAAAATTCTCCATTGCTGGGGACAACAGTGGAAATCACTTGTGTTTACAGATGACACTCAAAGACCAATAACCTCTGCTTTGTAAGATATATTCACAATAGTTTTTAAGATACATCTCCATGCGCTCCATTTGGAGACGTTAGGCCACACGTGCCGCGTAATTACGCCGCGGACCGGATCGAACAAACGCTAACAACAATGCACGATTGAGGTGATTACTTACTGTCCAGTTGCAGGATCGAGTCGTAGATCTTGCACTGGAGTTGTCCGGTGCTCTGAAACGCGCACGACATCCACAGCCCCTGGTACATGGCTACCGCCGTGATGATGTTGTCGCCGATGTACGCAGACATCTTCCACTGGGGAAGAATAGTTCCGATGATCAGTCCCACCACGCCGATGAGCGAACTGACGAACCCCAACAGCTGGATCCCCGAATTGGCCATCTTCTGGAGAATTAAAAAAGGGGACTTCAAATGGTCCTAAAACGAATACGCACGATCCTCGACGCGTGTTTTATCCAAGGTCCTTGGTCTTGTTTCTCCAACAAATTCAGTTTTCTTTTTTATTTCAATGTGTTTGTTCCGCAGTAAAAGTGATCCAACACGTTTTAACCGGTGGTATTGGTCCGTCTGCTGGGGTCTTGGTAGCTGGGGTCTTGGCGATGTGCGGAGAAGTGGGTGTTTGTCATGCTTGCTGATGCATTGAGTTAAATTAAGAGCTGCTCTGCTCCCACTACACAAGGCTGGTTTTATTTGAGGAGGGGGGACCGATGTCCAAACCAGTGCCCCCCTTCGCCCTCCAGTGGAGCAACAGGTTGTAACCATTACGCAATCCACAGCCTGTTGTTTCATTTTTCTGGTGGGTTTTAGATTTTTTAAGCAATTCTGTAGTGATTAATCGTTGATTAATCATTATTTTTATTATATGTTATTAAATCTGAATTTATTATTTTATTACCATAATTATTTATATTTTTAATTAATTTAAATTCAATGATTTTGAACAAAACTCGATATTACTAACAGAAATTGTGAGGGGCAGTGGCCCCAGCGAAGAGGACCACAGCATTATCATACCATCATATCGACCACATCGTCTGGGCCACTGGCACACACTGCTGTCCACTCGGACGGTGATTGACACCATATCAAACATTGTTTCTGTTGTCTGTGGACATGACAGAATTGTAATACAAATATATAATTTGTCTGTATTCATACCAAGCATTTTTAGGCATCATAAGCTTCAGATAGCAGTTAAGAAACGATGAGTCTTCGATACCAATATCTCTGGGATTGGAATTAACTGGCTAACTAGCTAACAAACAAATGGACTAATTCATCACCACTGCAGCCACAGGTACCTGATAGGTGACATGTGTTTAAAGCTGCAGAATCCCCAACTCTGCTGGTTCCTAAGAGTTAATATCTGACAAATTCTTACAGGAAGGGACCCCCCCCCCCCCCCCCCCCCGCCCCCAATCCGATTTACAATCTCTGCAAGTAATTTCCGATGGAGGATTAAGTACATTGAAGCCCTTATTGTCGTCGATTGTAGCACACGCACAATACACAACAATAGTTTGGGCTTATTAGGTGAGTTAGCCATGCCAGCCGAGGCCCCGGCTTCCTGGGGTGTCAGAGTGAAGCCGCGGGGACAATGCCCGCTATTGTGCCCGGGAACCACAGGCCCTGGAAATGTTACTTGAAAACCGGGGCAGAATACTGCTGTCCAGTACTAGGAGCAAGGACAGCCAATATCCAACAATGGACACCCCCCCCCAGCCCCCACCCCATTCAACCATGAACCCTTTGTTCCATATTAACCTAACAGGGAAACAGACTACAACAACTGCTGCTGGGAGCTTACAATAAGGAGGCTTTGGGAGGAACTGGGAAGGCCCTTAATCATTTCTGCTGCTGCTTTTATAGAAGCAACTTGCATGTGTGCACTGTGTGCACTGTGTGAGTGTGTGAGTGTAAATGAGCTGGTAGCCTTTAGGGCTGTTTGCTCACGGGTGCCTCCAGGTAGAAGGCCTACATGGAGGTTTGAACACAACACGCACGCACGCACGCACGTACACACACACACACACGCACCTCCTCCTCCATCTCCACACCTTCTTCTCTGTACTTGAATTTGAGTTTTTTTTTTGGGAGAGGTGGGGAGTGGGAGGCAAGATTTTCGTATTTCTTGTTCTTTATTCCCCCCATCCCCATTTTTTTCTAAGGCCATTACGGGGCACAGAGGCAGCCATTGTAGCCAGGGGGGACAGTGACTCCTAAGTACTGTAGCTCCAGGAATGTAGTGTCACTTTGATATAGTGTTGGCGGGAGGAGGAAGATGGGGTTGATGAGGAGGAGGAAGAGAGGGAGGAGGGGGGTGGCAGTAGGGTGACTGAAGGCCGGGCGCTTGGGGAAGAGAAGATGAAGGAGAGGATGGTGGTGAAGAAGAAGAAGAACTGAAGACGAAGACAGACCACAACGGGCCAACGTGAGTTTAAGAAGTGAATACGGTGTGTCTTCTTCAGGGAGAAAGACGAAACTAAGATGTCTACCGGCAGGAGCCATCAGAGATGTTGCCACTGGTTACCAGATTTATGGGATGGTTTCCGAGAGGCCACAATTCCGGAAAGTCTCAGAGTTATTCGTTACACACAAAGAACACCTTTTTTTTTTTACCATTAACCCAACAAACATGCACAAGCACTCTCTTCCACATTCACACACGCACGCACGCACACACGCACGCACACACGCACCCACGCACAATACAGTTGCTACTACAAATGAGTGTTATTTGGTTAAGCGGCTGTAAAAACACAACAGGGGATGGGATGAAAACAGCAGTCGGCCAAAGCAAGAACACAGACAAAGCTCTGTGCTCAGAGGTGTCATAGAAAATACACACTCACACACACACACACACACACACACACACACACACACACACACACACACACACACAGGGTGTGTTTGATTGAAGTGAACAAGAGGAGGGCTCCAAACTCAATGATTTAAATCCTTTTAGGGGCCTTTGGAAGGCACAGAGGCGTGAGCAATAAAACATGGCTTGCCAACAGCGTTTGGCCTCCCTCTGGTCTCCTCCTGAAAAGTGTTGCACAGGCGAACGGAGGGGATGGCGCCGTACCCCCAATGCCTCCCTCTGTCGTCCCGTCTTTGAGGTGTTGTCACGCAACACGCGGTGGCTTTCTCCCGCTGTGTTTGACATTACTCGCAAGAATGCACTTATTTGGCTGATAGGACATGATTCCACGGCGTCTTCACCGGTATCTGGTGGTTCTGCGGACATGAGCAGGCGACTTGAATCATTTTGCTCCATGTTCAAAGTCATTTTTCTTGGAAAAGTCAAGTCCAGTCAAATCTCATTTCATTGCATGGCAAGTCAAGCCGAGCGCTTGCCTGCAGTAGCCTGTCTTGCACTATCAGTGTCCAGTTTTTATTAAGGGAAAAGCCTTGGAATTAGTCCCTGTAATCTCTAATAATGATATTATGGGCAAATTGATGTAACCTGATTACGATTAAGTATGACATGAATTGAATTCTTATTATAACACTTACAACTTTTATTTGGTTATTTATTTCAAAATTTCTTCTAAATCAGAAAGATATTCCCCACGTCAGAGCCTGTCTGGTGGTGTTCGACATTGGTTTGTGAAGGGTATGCCCAATCCATCTCCATCTTTTCTTTGTCCGATTTCATCTCTAGCTGGTGTTTGCTTTGTCCTCGTCCTCTTGGATGGTTTCATAGGGTTACATATTCTATCTTTGCAAATAGTTAGAAGTAGCTACTCAACCCAATCTCGGATTGAGTGCGTTAGCAATCCACAACGTTCATAAGCCATGACTATATTCAGTGTTTGGGTTTGGTGTAAGGACATAGAGAGGCTCACTATCAGTGCGTTTACATGACACTCAAGAAAATTGAATTATTTGGTTAGTCCGACTATGATTGGATTATTAAGATGCATGTATACACCTTAGACAGACTAAAATCTAATCAAATTGGGTTTCTCATAGTTGAATTAAGACTTTGATTATTCGATTGTTAGTCGCATTAAGCGTGCATGTATACGGTCTATCAAATTGGAATTGGATTTTTTTTAAAAGGTGGAGCAGAAGACGGAGGAAGCCGGTGTCGTGCCGATGTAGTTACCCCAGGCCCCCAGGAGCAGTGCCTACTTCCGCAATCCACCAGTGCTCAGTGGCCAAGCCTGGTATTGCAGTTGTTTCCATCTGCCATCAAGGAGGCATTTTTGTCCTTGAAGCATCTTTTGTCCAAATTAAATTATAATGAACTTTTGATGGCTGGAGATCTGAATTTGGACTGGATAAATGCAGTTTCGGATGAATTCAAATCTTTCTGTGACTATATTAATCTTAGCCAGCTGGTCAACCTACCTACAAGGCCAAATCTTAAAAGTTCTGATAAGTCCACATTGATTGATCGAATTCTAACAAATGTTCCTCATAAATTTTCATCCTTGGGAGTCTTCTGCAATTATTTGAGTGATCATTGTGTTGTTGCTTCTTGCAGGGACACTAAAATCCCCAAATGTAAACCATGCATTATTTTCAAGAGGAATTCAAAACATTTTAATGAACAAGCTTATCATCATGAGCTTTGGTTAATTGGGGGCATATAGGTCTTTTGCCAGAAGTTGAGCTAACTTGGACATTTTGTGAATATTGTAAATAAACATGCTCCTATCAGGAAATTCAGGGTGAAGGGACGAGAAAACCCCTGCTTTTCCCCAGAGTTGTCAGATACCGTCTGTTACGACTGTGGTCGTAGTTTTTGTATTCTGTGTTTGTGTGTGTGGCTTTGTGTTTTCTGTCAATCTTCTATGTAAATAGGAATGTGCCATTCCCGGGTGGGGATTGGTCCACTCGTTTCGGTCGGGGACGGTGATTGGCCAAGGCAAGAATAAAAAGGAGTCAAGATGGACACCGTGGAAGCCAGCACTTCCATCCTCCTCTCCCAACAAGCCACACGTGTTTTTATGTCCTGTATTTTAGTTTAGAAGTTTCTGTTCAAATAGTAGGGGTGGACTGACATTTCAGTTTGTATTGTTTCCTCCTGTTTTCATTAGAAAGGGAGCTGATTTAATTGTCATTTGTTTTCTTAGGTTAGAGTCTTTTGTTTCAGATAGGGACGTTTTGTTTGTTATTTTGGCCTGGGTCCACCCTGAAGCCTACTTTAGTTACTTTGATAATTGTTTGTGTGAATAAATCCTGTAATCATTTAAAAAGGAACAACACGTGTGCTAGTGGCTACTTGGGAGTTGGGGAAGAGGCGTGTTTTTCATGTTGCGTCCTAGGCCCCTAGAATGGGGCGTAACACCGTCCATCAACGTAACGTGGCATGGGCCAAAGCCAGAAATAGTGATTTTGCCTCTGACTGGTCTGTTTTCAGGCAACTAAGGAACAAATGCACTTCTCTTATCAAAAAGGCAAAATGAGAATATTACTTGTCTGTCACAACTGAGAACCTCAATAATCCTCAGAAATTTTGGAAAGTGATTAAATCCCGGCTGAGAGCATTTGAGACGACCTCCTTTACTTGTAACTGTTTTTCTTCATTTTAATTGCTGTCTGTATGTTGTAACTGTAACTTTTGCTGCCTTTTTTGCTGCCTCTTAGCCAGGACTCCCTAGAAAAAGAGGTTTTTAATCTCAATGGGACTTTCCTGGTGAAATAAAGGTAAAATAAAAAAAATGAGCGGGCTGTGGACGGGTCCCTCAATCCATGGGGCCCAGAAGTAGATATCCCTGTTCACTCCGATACAAGTGGGGAACAGGAATGTGTCTCCGCAACTTTTGTCTGGATATCAATATAAAGCTCATTATTATCTTTCGACCATGTACTAATAAAAGAAAAGAAAGCCTCACAGGAGCCAGCTCTACACTACAAGAGACAAGAGCTGAACGCAAACTACAGCCTCGTTCCTCTGAACCCCGGGGTCCCAAAAGCAACGGTCAACTGAAGGAGCTGCACTTTATATATTTGTTTCATTTCATTTGTTTATTGTAAATACATTCATTGCAAAGCAACATTTTTACTTGAAAACAAATAATAAAAAAATAAATAATACATCAATAAATGTCTTGTACTGTGTATAAAAACATTGCTTCTGTATTTAAAGGGGTAGTTTGGAATTTTGGACATCGGACTTAATTTCCAAGTGAGCCAGTGTGTTATTTATCATTAGATTTCATTCAGTCCTTCTAGTTGCATGGGATGACTGAGAGGGGAGAATGAGATGACTGAGAGAGGAGATCATGACAGGGTCAAGGTGGAGGGTGGGCGTGTGGCCCTGAGCAGCTTGCGGCCACGGCATGCGCTAGTGTTTACAGTGGAATGCAATGGCTCGGATTCATAATAGCATCTGGAGGCGCACACAGCTTTTGGGCGTGTTCTGTAAATATTCTAGAACACTCCGGGTGCTCCGGCGGGAGTCCTGGAGCTCAATATCTAAATAATATAATATTATATAGAGATATCTACATAATATAATATATATTCTCACGGCCAAAAGCTATGTGCGCCTCCGGATGATATGAATCTCAAACGACTGCGTTGGGTTCTCCGACGTCTCTGGTTCTTCCACTTCCACATCAATCTGATGTACAGACTGAACTGCGACATGGAGGAGAAAGGGATTGTTGCCGTTTGCGACTCCCGGTACTTCCACAAGACTCGTAGTGGGGGTTATCTTGGCCATGGTTGAGAAGGAATTGGGGGAAAGAAACTTTGTCGCCCATGTCGCGGTTCAATCTGGACTTCAGGGAGTTAAAGCCAAAGTTCCTTTCCCCCAATTCCTTCCAACCAAGTAACACACAGCAGCCTCAAAGGCAGCAGGCATCTAGCTACGGCCCATACAGCAAATATAATTGTTAAATATTTTTAATTGGAACTGCTATAATTCCTTTAATGTATGACAGGGTCAATGACTTATGGAAAAGTATTTCCTGAAGACAAGTTCATAATCTGGCCACATTATCATTTCTAATATTTCTAGGTGGATAACCGGAGTTCCTACAATGAAATGGTTCTACAATGCTTTTACAGCAAAATGACCATAAAATTGGCAATTTTAAATGGTTTTGAATTTATTGGCCTGTCTGCATGCCAGGAGTGGTCATCAAATTGGGAGGCCTTCACTGACTCTATAGGCTTGGCGTTATCGCACATTTACCATGGGTATGGCTGTGACGTGGCATAGCCCCATGTACAGCAGTATGTCATAGCTTTAATACAATAGTGCTGGAGTGTTAATTGGACTGTAAATAGTAAGGACATGCATAGTAGTAGTAGTATGCATAGTAGGGACAGCCATCTTAAGTTGAATAAACATTGTTATTTTAGAAGACGGACGAGACCAATGGTGGCCTCTAACACTGATTTAGATTGAGCTTGATTATACCAAGCAGAAATTACCTTAATATTACTGTTGCCGATTCATAAGTTAGCAAGATGCAATCCCCCCCCCACCAAGAACCAACGTGAACATCGGTTGAACATTGGTCGAGTGCCTATCTATCAATTAATTAATCAATTAATATCCACAACATACAAACGGGTATGCAGAGCTGCCGAAGTGACATGAAGGAAGAAAAAAAAAGACGAAGAAAAAAAAAAACATGTACTGGGGACAAACTATAGTTTTGCGAGATCTTGAATTTATTTTGCGAGATCTTGACTTTGATTTGCAAGAGCTCTAGTTCCATTTGCGAGATCTTGATCCAGCCCTGCCAGACCCACACGCACATTGCACTCTTCACGGCGAACCGCTGGTCCATGTCCCCCTCGGGAGCGGGTCTGCGGACCCCATCCCCGCCGGACCAACACACACACACACACACACACACACACACACACACACACACACACACACACACACACACACACACACACACACACACACACACACACACACACACACACACACGGAGCCTAACTCTAGCCACAGGAAAGGAGCGACACAAACGGCGAGCGGGTCCGGGAGCGGGTCCGCGGACTCCAGCCTCGCAGACCCACACACACCTGCACACTGCAGCACGGCGGAGAGCTGCAGACACACGGACACACACCTTCAACTCTCACCCTCCCACCGTCTCCAGGGCACATCCACCACCCCGACCGCCAGCCGGCCCTTTGAGCCCAAATCAAAGTCAAGATCTCGCAAAACAAACTCAAGGTCTCGCATAACTATAGTCAGTGTTTGTCCCCCAGTACATTCTTTTTTTTTTTCTTCATGTCACTTCGGCTCCGTAGTTTCACATTTGATATTCAAAACAATTAAAGGATTATGGTGTTGGGTAAATGACAAGAGCTGTGATCAAGTCCTCCCATGGAAAACATGTGAAGGAGAACTCATAAGGGCATTGGAACAAACGCTTTCAGTGTTTGGGAACCCAACTGCGCTTAACACTAGGCGACGTCATTATTGATCGGTGGACGTTATAGACATGGGTCTGCCGTGCTAAAACCATGTTCTGAAGATGGGAATCTTGGATATTTTGCCCCTGTGCAATCTTGGGTGTTTTATGCAGGCTATATAAACGTGATGTAAATATGACTTCATTACCAAGTTTGAAATAAAAGGAATGTAGGCTTACCTTCACATAAGGGAAAAACAATGGATGATATATTGAGTGATTGTTAACACTCACCTTAGGTTACACTTCTCAACACACTATGCAATACAGTCAATACAATAGATATCCTAGATATTCCTCAAGAATAAATATTGCCAGGAAAATCACATAGGGGAGTATGAGAAACACTATTGTGCTTCAATAAAACCTAGATAAAATAAATGAAAAAGACGCCATCATCTGCACACTGAAACAGTGGATTGAGTTGACCTCATGTGGAACCTGACAGACCTAGTTGTTGTGTTGCTGCCCCCCAGTGGCTAGTATCTACCATTACTAACCCGTTTAAAAACCCAATACCGGTATAGACATATAACAACATCAGTAAACTTCTACGATAAGTTTACAGCATTGTTTTAATTGTTTAAATGGTGAGCTGTCCTGAAAACAAGCAATATATCAAATGTCCTGACAAAAAGAACAAACTCTGTTATCTGGGGCTGCAGCGGCCCAGGAATAAGACTTACGGTGAATTAAATATTTAGCAATTTGCAATCATTATTCTATCAACTGTGTGTGTGTGTGTGTGTGTGTGTGTGTGTGTGTGTGTGTGTGTGTGTGTGTGTGTGTGTGTGTGTGTGTGTGTGTGTGTGTGTGTGTGTGTCTGTTTGTGTGTGTGTGATTCTGTGTGGGATAACATGGACCCTCCCCTGGTGGAGCCATAGTTTCATCTAGAGTTCGGCCTGTGGGCTGTGGACACCTTGTGTGACTGCAGTCCTAGCTCTATGAATGTGTTTTGGCTGCATTATCCCATAATTATTAGATTGCCAGCCACCAATTAAAGCGTGGCAAGCCGCGCAATGAGTAAGACTGCTTTAGAGGGAGTCCTTCTCCAAATTGCCTGCCCTAGCTTTAAGATGCTACTTCATTGAAATAAATTGTTCCACCAGTCAAAAAGAATGAATGCGATATTTAGATATACTTTTGGACTATAACATATGGTCACAAAGATATGATCCACTGCATTGTTTTAATTTAAAACCCTAATATTGTGAACAGCACGGGAATGACCCGACGGGAGTCCAAGTCAAAGCAGTTTGCAACTCTCCCAGAGACCCCAGAGTCGCCTTTATTTGAACACAACACCACACACACGAAACACACGTTAGACCCCACAACCACCATCACCATCACTGCCTCCGCTGACACCTCCCAGGATCCTTTGAGGCACTTGGACTTGGTGACCACGGCCGTGATCGCCGCCACCTAAGGGGTCTGTGCCGCCACGCCTTCTCCCCGGTTGGGACTGCCCGTCTCCGGCAGTCTCCGTAGGTCCCCCGATGGGCCCCGACCACACCTGACCGCCAGGCCCATGATGCACGGGGAGTGGATGTTGGTAAGTCGAAACCCGTGCCGTGTATGCTGCGTTGTTACCGCCTAGTGGCCTGTATCCTCTAATGCAACCAGTTAGAATCACTACTTCCTACAACGTCTCAGTCACGACTTGAAGACCACAGAGACAAAGAATAACAGCAGTAATGTGATCTTCCACAAGAAGTGTATTCTTTTAATCTTTCAAATCAAAATAAAGACACAACACATCAAGTAATTCCATACTGTACACTGTGAGGACTATAGGGTTGAGTCTATTTCACTGATAGACTCGTCTGTCCCCATCAACACCGATGTTACGGACATGAAAGGAAACCAATGTCAAATTGTCAAATTGATACAAAAGTACGTCTGCGTAAAAAAAGAAACTGTAGGGTTGGAAAAATCTTCTCATATCATGTAATTTGGATTGTGTGTGTGTGTGTGTGTGTGTGTGTGTGTGTGTGTGTGTGTGTGTGTGTGTGTGTGTGTGTGTGTGTGTGTGTGTGTGTGTGTGTGTGTGTGTGTGTGTGTGACAGGCGCCATGAACTTGTTTTGGAGTGGAAGAAGTTAGAAGTTGAAAATGGCAGAGCCCACATGAAAAAAAATGATCAAATGCGGAAACTGCCCTGTCGGTATTACAAATCTTTCATTGCTCCGTGGTTTTGGACTAAGTCAAGCTCCACCAGATCATGAGCTGGCTTCGGCAAGGCTATAGCCTCCACCGGCCGCTCCTCGTTTTTACCCTTACACTCGGGGCTGTAGCCAGGATTTTTCAAATACCGAGGTCAACATTCGGCAGACCCCCCCCCCCCTCCCCCCGAAAAAAAACCCCACCCACACACACACACACACAGTACCGTGTTGCTAAATATTTTAGGCAAAACTGTTTGTGTGTTGTTAGTGTGTGTCTTTGTATGAGTGTGTTGCTGCAATCATAAAATATATATAAAACTATAGCTGAAGCATGACTGTGTGTGTGTGTGTGTGTGTGTGTGTGTGTGTGGTGTTGCTGCCTCACAAAAATCAACAAAACTACAACTAAGATGATCTGTAACTATATACATTAAGTGTTAGTAGGCTATGGTGAGTGAAAAAGTGAGTGAGTGAGAGAGTGAGAGAGATCCTCTCACACGAGCATGTTGTCACTGGCAATGTGAGGTAAATGCAAAGGATGCATTTAATATTAGGATAAAATTGCATATCCATGTCCTGCAATGTTTCCTTTGCTGTACCTGGGGGGTGCCCAGGGTAACGGGTGAAAAGATGCTTCCGTCTACGTATCTCCTGCTCTGCAGCCTCAGGTTCAGGTAGGTCCTCTCTGTACCACCAAGAAGAAGCTTCTCTCTTTCCTCAGCTGTGGTAGAGCTTTGGGCACCAAGCCTGCAACCAGTGCTGGTTCACTAGATTCAGCAAACCTGGTCCTCAGTTCTTTAGTGACATGATCAATGAATGGGAGGAACAAATTGAGCCTAAAATGTTCAGCAATAGAGTCTGCAGGTACGTTGCCTTTATGTTGCTGCTTAACGGTAATCCTCTTCTTCGTTGGGGTAACACCAATTGTGCTGGCCATCTCCACTGCTTGTTTATACATCTCTCTCTCTCTCATCTCTCTCACTTCTCAGGCTTTTGATGACTTCAGCCACTTTCCTTCCTTCATCACTAATGATATCCACATCTGGAGACTGAAGTCGTATTGTCAATGGCAGTATATATGCCACCTAGTGGTGGACAAGCGGATTAACACGTTTTAATTACCCTTTGCGCCGTTATCACAGAAACGAAACTTAAGGAAAAAAATACAGAGGACATGACCTCGGTGTCCTCAATGGTAGCTACGGCCCTGCTTACACTGCACCATAGCGCATGCCCTCAGTCAGGGAAGCACCAATGAAGCATTCGTCCGCGTCCCATTCCCTTCCCTCCACCCCAAAACGTGAGAAAACAGAATTGTACTTGTAACATAAATCTGTAACATGAGTGAGAAAAAAACTATTGCTATTAAATTGTGTACATTTGTGAACAGAACTTTTTCCTTTACGAGTAAGAGAAATGCATTTTTTCATTTGATTATTATTTCCACATCTTTGCCTACAGTTTAGTTCTATGCGGAAAATACTTTTGGCATCAATCTGACTTCATGAAATATGTCCACAATATTATTTGTGAATGTAGACAATACTTTTGACATCAATTTGGCTACATACCAGTGGTGATATAAATACAGAACGTGAGAATTGGTGGCCTTGGAAGAGCACCGAAGAGGAATTGAAAAATGCAAATAATTGATTATCACAGGCAACTTTGTGTTTGTGTGTGTGTGTGTGTGTGTGTGTGTGTGTGTGTGTGTGTGTGTGTGTGTGTGTGTGTGTGTGTGTGTGTGTGTGTGTGTGTGTGTGTGTGTGTGTGTGTGTGTGTGTGTGAGGGCACTATGGGAAGGGCTGGTCGGGGGTGAAGTTGAAGCTGGCGTCCAGGCACATGGCCAGGGTGCCCAGACCGGTGATGACCACAAACAGCCAGAAGAGGAGCCGGTCCACCACCAGGGCGATATACTGCCAGTCCCCTGTGATCTACACACACACACACACACACACACACACACACACACACACACACACACACACACACACACACACACACACACACACACACACACACTTGATCATTTTCTTTCAATGGCTTTCTTCTATCTCATGCATTTCAATGTGAAAGCATATATATTTATTTAGTGAACAGCACATATAGTGGTCATTTATTGCAATACCGTATGTTAAAAGTTGCTACCCAACAAACATAAAACCTCTCTCTCTCTGTCTCTCTCTCACTCTCTCTCCCCCCCTCCCTCTCTTCGCCCCCCCCCCCACCTCCACTCCCCAACCTGCACCCCACTCCCCCTCTCTCCCTGTCCTCGCTCTCTCCCTGCCACCTCTCTCTCTCTCCCTGCCCTCGCTCTCTCTCTCCCTCCCGTCTCCCTGCCCTCTCTCTCTCTCCCTCCCGTCTCCCTGCCCTCTCTCTCTCTCCCTGCCCTCTCTCTCTCTCTCCCTCCCGTCTCCCTGCCCTCTCTCTCTCTCTCCCTGCCCTCTCTCTCTCTCCCTCCCGTCTCCCTGCCCTCTCTCTCTCTCCCTGCCCCCTCTCTCTCTCTCCCTCCCGTCTCCCTGCCCTCTCTCTCTCTCCCTGCCCCCTCTCTCTCTCTCTCTCCCTGCCCTCTCGCTCTCTCCCTGCCCTCTCTCTCTCTCCCTGCCCTCTCTCTCTCTCCCTCCCGTCTCCCTGCCCTCTCTCTCTCTCCCTCCCGTCTCCCTGCCCTCTCTCTCTCTCTCCCTGCCCCCTCTCTCTCTCTCTCCCTGCCCCCTCTCTCTCTCTCCCTCCCGTCTCCCTGCCCTCTCTCTCTCTCCCTGCCCCCTCTCTCTCTCTCCCTGCCCTCTCTCTCTCTCCCTGCCCCCTCTCTCTCTCTCCCTGCCCTCTCTCTCTCTCCCTGCCCTCTCTCTCTCTCCCTGCCCCCTCTCTCTCTCCCTCCCGTCTCCCTGTCCCTATCTCTCTCGCCCCTCACCGAGTCGTCCGTGTCCTGTTTCTTCAGCTGTTCACTCATGTAGGTGACGGCCGCGATGGCCGACTTGAGGTTTGGCGGCAGCACCAGGCAGAAGCTCTCCGTGTCAAAGTAGCGCTGGAGCTGCACCGTGCTCTCGTTCCTACAGGGGGCGAGAGAGAGGTAGGGGAGGGAGAGGAGGGAGAGGAGGGGAGAGGTGGGAGAGGAGGGAGAGCGGTAGGGGAGGGGAGAGGAGGGAGAGCGGTAGGGGAGGGAGAGGAGGGAGAGGAGGGAGAGCGGTAGGGGAGGGGAGAGGAGGGAGAGCGGTAGGGGAGGGGAGAGGAGGGAGAGGAGGGAGAGCGGTAGGGGAGGGAGAGGAGGGAGAGCGGTAGGGGAGGGAGAGGAGGGAGAGCGGTAGGGGAGGGGAGAGGAGGGAGAGGAGGGAGAGCGGTAGGGGAGGGGAGAGGAGGGAGAGGAGGGAGAGCGGTAGGGGAGGGGAGAGGAGGGAGAGGAGGGAGAGCGGTAGGGGAGGGAGAGGAGGGAGAGCGGTAGGGGAGGGAGAGGAGGGAGAGCGGTAGGGGAGGGGAGAGGAGGGAGAGGAGGGAGAGCGGGGAGAGGAGGGAGAGGAGGGAGAGCGGTAGGGGAGGGGAGAGGAGGAAGAGGAGGGAGAGGAGGGAGAGGAGGGGAGAGGAGGGAGAGGAGGGAGAGGAGGGGAGAGGAGGGAGAGGAGGGAGAGCGGTAGGGGAGGGAGAGGAGGGAGAGGAGGGAGAGCGGTAGGGGAGGGGAGAGGAGGGAGAGGAGGGAGAGAGGTAGGGGAGGGAGAGGTTGTTGAGAGAGAGGGGATGTCACAAGAGTGCAGTGTGCAGAGGAGCAGAAAACAACATGTATGACATCTTTGTTGGAAAAAAGTTGGAAAAGTTGGACCTGTTATCATGGTTCACATGTGTGTGTGTGTGTGTGTGTGTGTGCGCATCTTAAAATTAAATCAGTAGGGCTGACTTGTTGAAATGTTAATTGAAGATATCTGTAAAACAATTTGGACATGTTACAAATATATTTGCACATATAGAAATTAGTTATTATTTATTATTTAGATGAGAAAACTGATTGACGGATAATTAATTATAGATATCAGTAATATATTTTATACTAGTAAGAATAAGGATTATAGAGATCTGCAATTTATTTCCACATGTTGAAAAAGGATGACTAGTGGAAATGTTATTTCCCATTTCAGATGGGATGGATATGTGGGCGGTATATCATTAAATTACCACAAAGCCACCAGTCGACATTCAAACATATGTGCACCTCATGAATATTCAACAAATGTCATGAACTTGTTTTGGAGTGGAAGAAGTTGAAGACGGCAGAGCCCACATAAAAAAGTTGATCAAACGCAGAAACTGCCGTGTCAGTATTAGAAAGTCCTCCATGGCTTTCTCTCTCATCCTTTTCACTCGTCATCGTCACCCAAATACCCTATTATTTTCAGATATGTAGCTCAAATTACCATATTGATTTCTGATATGTACGTATACCATTGAAGATATTAACAATGACATTTTGACAAGTGGGAATTCTGACTAGTTATGAAAGGAATTGTAGATATTTCAAATATAATTGTTACTAGTATGAATATAATTCTCACTTGTTACAGTGGTATATTTTAGGATATCTGAAATGCAATTCCAGATATCTGAAATGCAATTCCAGATATCTTTAGTGACATTCAGTTACAATTCCAAGCTGACATATCAATAATGAATGAATTTATTTCATTTTGACTAGTCAGAATTAGAAAAAAACCCTTAGTTGTCAAACGTGTGGGAGCCCTGCTGCTCGGTCCAGGAGCTCAAACACGATCAGGAACCAAACAATCTCAGCCTTCTTGGACTCCTTGCCAGATCGTAACGTGGTAGTGTGTAGAGCCAGGGGTAGGATCCCAAACAGATCTGCCCAGAGAACGCAAAACTACAGAAGAGGATTAGGGCCATGCGTGATTATTTCTGACTTTAATCTCAGAATTCTGATTTTAAAATCAGAATAAAAAGAGTTCTGACATTAAAGTCAAAATTCTGAGATTAAAGTCAGAACAAACAAAAAAATAGATGTGTGATTATTTTTTTTGGAGTTCTAAAAAACCCCAAAAAACACCAAAAGCTGACCACTTTTCGGTTATTTTTAAAATCTTGGCACTGCACACCCATTTGCCTCCGGTAACTTCTCACTCTGTTTTCAACTGTCTCATCAACCGACACCCTAAACCAGACGTCACCTTTTTAAGGTGGATGACATGGATATGACGTTACTACTGGATAGGATACTATACTATTCATACTAAAGTATTAACTCAATTATTAGTATATGAATGCATGAAAATAATCATATTTAAACATGAATCATGTTGTGTGTGTGCTACCAGTGAGAGTAGTTCACTTTATGACTATCACTGTATGCAGATTTATGATATGCTGTGTTTTTAAGTTTGTGTGCATTTACGTGTTTGTGTGTGTTTGTGTGTGTGTGTATATATATATATATATGTGTGTGTGTGTGTGTGCACTTCGGTCACGATAAGGTTTTAACCCTTGACGGATGCAGACAGAGCGAACACAACCATACATAGCCTCCACTGAGCGACAGCCTTCTTGGCACCTGGGACCCGACGCTCTCATTGGCACCTTTAATGACGTGTGGACGCCTGCACATGTGCAAGCCCCCACCCTCAGGGCAGAGACGTGGTTGAGAAGGACGCCGTACACACACACACACACACACACACACACACACACACA
>NC_140293.1:11067335-11074367 GCF_964030765.1 Micromesistius poutassou | reverse complement strand
GAGAGAGGGAGAGGGAGAGAGGAGAGAGGGAGAGAGTGAGAGAGAGAGGGAGAGAGGGAGAGAGAGGGAGAGAGAGAGTGAGAGAGAGTCAGAGAGAGACAGAGAGAGAGGGGGAGACGGAGTGAGAGAGAGGGAGAGGGAGAGAGGGAGAGAGAGAGAGAGAGGGGGAGACGGAGTGAGAGAGGGAGAGAGAGAGTGAGAGAGACAGAGAGAGAGGGGGAGACGAGGTGGAATGAGAATGAGAATGAATGAGAGAGATGGATATCATCCAGAGAGCCTATGTGTGGCCTTTTCACAACAGGCAGTGCATTGGGATATATGTCATGGAGCAGGTTGAGGGCGTCTTAAGTTCAAAGGTGTCTACACGTCAGGGGGCGGACATTGGGGATCGAACCCGGTGCACTTCGGCTAAGAGCGGTTAACACCCTGACCACTACGCTCCTGAGAGTCAATTCAAAATCATTTTCAGACATTTTCACAGGAATATTCAACACTTGTTATGGATCCTCGGTGTGACTCAGGCGGCTCGGTCGGCAGAGCGGGGCGGCTGGTGACCGAAAGGTTGCAAGTTCGATCCCCGGTCGACCGAGGTGTCCCTGAGCTGAGGCCCCCCCCCCCCCCCCTGACTGCTCCTGCTGTCGCTGTGCGTGGTCCACGCCGCCGTCGGTGTGTGAGCGTGTGACTGAACGGACCGCGTGCGTCTACATCTCGCGGTGCGTGGCTGACCGCGGCGACGGGGGCGGGGGGGGGGGGGACGCTGCGCCCACATCGCCGCAGCGTCACCGACTGCGGCGCCGTGCCGCATCCCTGCGTCTGGGCGTCAGAGCGGGTTACAGCGAGCGTCAGCAGATCGGGGGGGCGGGGGGGGCGGGGGGGGGGGGCAGATCGATGGAACAGCGATCGGTCTCTCATCAGTCACTCTCCGTGACCCGCCTGTCCTCGGGAGGAGAGGGATTTGCATTTCATCACCTTCCACCACAACATCCCCCCCCCGGTGTGCACAAAACTCATTTGAGTACACACCAACACACACACACACACACACACACACTCACACCTCCGCCCTCGCAGACTCGCACACACACAGAGTGTCGTTTCGTTGTACACACACACACACAAACACACCGGGACACACACACACCTGCAGTTGCTTGACGAAATACAAATCTGTCCACACTCACAGACACACACGCACGCACACCAACACACACACCTGTACAAACACACACTTAGTTGAGGAGTAAAAATTGACTTTTTCCGTGTACATGAGGTTTCTTTAATAGAAACAAGTGTACACACACAGACACACTCACACACACACACCCGCACAAGCACCCCCTTAGAGAACAGCAGAACTACACACACACGTCGCAGACACACACACAGACCTGTTGGGCTTGGGGAAGAGGAAGGAGTTGGCGGGCTTGCGTATGAAGTACTCGTCGGCGGAGCGGCTGACCGTCTTCACGCTGGCCTCGCGCCGCACCGGCGTCTCCAGGGACAACGGGGTCTCCACCTTGGGCCGCAGCATGCCCAGGTAGGGGGGCAGCAGGTGGATGAAGATCTGGGGGGGGAGGGAGGGAGCAGTGGCGTCACTAGGCTGTTTTGTTCGGGGCTAAAGCCCCGGATCAAATTGAAACAGCCCCGAATCTATTTTTGTTTTAAAAAATAATAATTAATAAAAATAAAAAAAGACAATTCAACCTTCCGTCCGCCGCCCCCCCCCCCCCCCCCCCACCCCCCGCCCCCCGTCAACAATCTTGTCTGCCCGCGATCGCACGATACCCCCCACTGAGCCCCGGATGTTTAAGAAACCTAGAACCACGCCTGGGAGGGAGGGAGGGGGGGCGGATGGAGGTGGAGGTGGAGGGTTGGTAGAGAAATGGAGATGAATGAAAGCGGGAGTTTACTTGTTTTCAACACAGCCCACACTGAGGTAGTTTTGAATAGATACAAAAGGTGGAATCACCTGCAGGTGGATGCAAACCGTTTTTTGGGGCGATGGCGAATTGGGAGAGGGTGGGGTGTTTGGGGGGTGAGCGTTGGGGGGGGGGGGGAGGGGGAGTGGGAGGGTGGAGGGTGAAGGAGGAGGGGGTGGGGGATAAAGTTTCCAGTGAACCCAGAATCTACTGCTTCCTAAATGCAATCTTCACTGTGTAAATGACCATCATATATTTATGCTTGAAGTGCCGTTTAATTTATTTTTTAATGTTGCTCTGCTTTTGCTTCATGGTCATCTGGTCTGTAAATCGTTGGTACATCAATAGTCAATATTCTAGAGACCCACAATGTTGACGATGTTAACAAGGGACTTTTAAAGCAAGGGTAGGCAGGACTTAAAGGTGTCATGACGTGCCACCAGGTGTGGTGTGATTAGCCGTTACAAGCCCTTTTGGAAATCTGCCCCTTATGACATATGACATAAGGGGCAGAAGGTGGGCGTGTCCACCTAGATGTGTGACGGATAGATCAGTCTATCAGCCTTCCCAGTGGACTGCAGAAAACGTCGCTCATCCATCCGTCACACATCTAGGTGCACATGCACACCTGTGATGTCATAAGGGGCAGATTTCCAAAAATCCGGCTTATAACGGCTAATCACACCACACCTGGTGGCACGTCATGGCAGCTTCAAGTTCTATTTACATCCTGGCAGCCATCGATGAATGAAATCCTCTGACAGTATCTGTGGCGGTGGCTGTCCTGTAACCAGGCCTTCCGATCATATGATTGGGCCCCAATGCAAAGAACAGCTAAATTTAATTTAAAAAAATCTATTTTGGGAATTTTCCAACACACACATGCACACATTTTTGCTTTTGCATACACCTGCAGGTGTTTCCATCATTTGTACCCATTCAAAACTAAACTTAATGTGGGCAGTGTTGGAAATGAGTACGCTCCTCTTTGTATTGATCTCCATTTCGCTACCGTTCATTAGCTAGCGTTCAGCCCTCTAAAGAGCTAGGCACCGTAGCTCCGTCCAGCACACAGCTCCATGACGAAGCTCCTGATAGCCTCCCTCTGTTACTGTCGCCGTCGTTTTCTGTCCATGCATCAGGAAGCTCCGGGAAGCTGTGCACTCGCGACAGGAGCTCACTGGGAACATTTCCACTGGGCTGAGCTCCGGGGTCAGAGGTGAACGCTCAGCGCTCACCCGCTCAGAGCTTTTCTTTTCAGAGGTCTCTCGTCGATGACTCGAGGCTGGAAGATGATGGCCCTCAAGGCCTCCAAGGTTGAAGGCGAGCGGGGCACACGACATAACGCCGAGCAAGGCACAGCGCAGAAGCTGGAGTTCTCCGCAGCCCCCGACCGCTACGGCTAAGGTGGCCGTCGTTCTAAACAACGTGGGTGACACTCACAGCGCCGCCTTATCATTATCTTGCCTTATATGCTATATGAATGAGATGAGAAGACTTTGGTGAATCTCCTGAAAAGACTTCTTTAAAAGATTCTTGATTCTTCTTGCTTCTTGAAAAGATCCTATTCTGTGACACCAATGTGTCCTAATATTATATACGATGGAATTCTTCAGATGAGGTCCAGTCAACCTGATGTTAAGAGTGTTGTGAGAGGAATGGATAAGGATGGTGAGGGTTGAGGATGAGAGGAACTGGGTGAAAGGTTTGCAACCAAGTCGGTTGATGTTGAAGCCATGTAACAACTTGGAGCTTATGGGGGGAATTCCAAAGCAGACAATAAGAAACAGTTTGCCAAACCTGGAAAATAAGTGGTTCCCGGCTTTTGTATTTCTTTCTTAAAGTTCTAAGGTTTCCTGATCTCTTTCCTTGTTAGAGTTGAAGCGTTGTGTTTTCCGCCACACACCACCAGTCCCTTTAGCGCCAGCCCCCAGCAGAGTACGGGGGCAGTCAACCATGGCTGCTGCCACTACCACTTGAACACTTTACACTTACACTTTACACTACACCTCACTACTTACTATTACCACTGTTTTCGTTTCTCTACTATTATTACTTTATTATATTTTATTTTTATTATCTGTTATTGTGATCTATTTTTTTAAAATCTTTATTTACTTTATCTTGTATTGTTGCTGCTATGTGGCTGTTGAGGAATCAAGCCTAAAAAGGTTACTCTTGTGTACTTAATAATAAGTGTGTACGTACAATAGGATGCAATTAGAATGTGAACGGAGGGAGGCGCTGGGCTCACCTTGCGCACCCACATGGGCATCTGGTGGGTGTTGGGGGAGCGGTGGTGGAGGTTCAGCACCACCACGCTGAGGATGACGGAGGCGGTGACCAGGATCATGGTGAACATGATGTAGTTGACGATGATGGGGACCCCCAGAGACGTCTCGGGGACCTTGTCGGCCAGAAGCAGCAGGAACACGGTGATGGTGAGCAGCACGTTGATGGACAGACCCATCTTCTCGCCTGGACACACACACACGCACACACACACACACACACACACACACACACACACACACACACACACACACACACACACAGAGGGATGCGTACGCACGGATGAATACAGGTCGATAAAGATGGACACGACCACACATGGCCAAATCAGTTTGGCTTTTAAACTCTTACGACAACTCACTTTTTTTTGTAATCCTGAGCTGTGTGTACATGTTTTCCATGAATGTATACATGGAAATGACTTGAATATATTTTAATTGTATATTTCAGTAGTATAGTATTCAGTAAGTATTCTTGCTCAGTATTTCAAATGGGAAGTCATTCAATATCGAACAAGGGAGGAAATGATGCCCCCTGTGGGACAAGATATATATTGCAGCCAGCATGAGTTGGCTTTACATGCATTGTAATGCCTTCATCTGAACTTGAATGAATCTTCCTAGCATGACTTCTAAGAAACAGCATCCAGCCATGGGCATGATTCACCTAGCGACCGTCTTGGCTCCAGCTCGGTCCGCATTCGGTGAGGCGCACCGAGCTACTGTTTAAACCAAGACGGGCACCGGGGGGGGGGGGATTGGGGCCCATGTTGGTGGGGAAGGAGCACCATACCGGCGTCCGGGGGCAGGTAGAAGTTGAAGATGGCGATGATGGTGATGAGGATGCAGGGGATGATGATGTTGAAGATGTAGTACAGGGGCTTCCTCTCGATGATCAGGTAGAAGGTCATGTCTTCGTACATGTCCTCGTTCATGTTCTTCTTGCTGGGCTTGTGACGGATGTACCACTCGCCGCTCTCTGGGGGGGGGGGGGGGGGGGCAGAAACCGTTACCGTGACTACAGTGAGGGATGCTGCGCTGGAGGTTTCAGGTGGTCCGGTCTATGATGGCCAGAATTCTTTGATTGACTTCTGGAAATTTCCCCGGTGTAGTCTAATCTGCGACTAAACGAAAACCAAACCACCGTGCCCACGTAACCCAAGGCAACCCAACTCATCCATCCATCCTGTGACAACATGAGGTTCCTAATTATGACGTCATGAATCGATAGATGGAGAACATGAGGTACTTCAGTATGACGCCATGAATCAATAGATGCAGAACATGAGGTACTTCAGTATGACGCCATGAATCAATAGATGCAGAACATGAGGTACTTCAGTATGACATCATGAATCAATAGATGCAGAACATGAGGTACTTCAGTATGACGCCATGAATCAATAGATGCAGAACATGAGGTACTTCAGTATGACGCCATGAATCAATAGATGCAGAACATGAGGTACTTCAGTATGACATCATGAATCAATAGATGCAGAACATGAGGTACTTCAGTATGACGCCATGAATCAATAGATGCAGAACATGAGGTACTTCAGTATGACGCCATGAATCAATAGATGCAGAACATGAGGTACTTCAGTATGACATCACGATTTAACCGAGGAGGTACCGACCACTGAAGCCCTCGTCCAGGACGATCTCGCGGATCTCCTTGCCTTTGGCGTCCAGCGCGTACTGCAGGTCGATCTCGGTGGAGTCGTAGGTGTAGGAGCGGAACTGCATGGTGCAGTTCTGCCAGTCGAAGGGGAAGTAGGTGACCTGGGAGGGGGACGCAGGAGCACAGGGCAGGGACGGCTGTATATAAAGAACTGAGCAGTAGAAGGCTTGTACAGCATCAGTCAGTTATAGTATAGTAGGGGTATAGTGTAATGGGAGTGTTCTAGAACCTCCTTCAGGCTAGTCAGTAGAATGCAGCCTATTCCTCATTGGTTGTTTAAAGTCAAATGTTTTAAGTGTGTTTTTTTTCTTGATTAGTTCGGAGGTTAGCAGCCATTTTCTTGTGAAGCCAGCCAGGTTCAAGAATCAAGATCCCTCTTTTCATTTGGCTCCATCTGCCCGTGTTAGCCTTTCTTGTTCCACACTATCAGAAACAACTTGTGCACAAGGAAATGCCACATCTTCAATAAATGGACGCACAAGTGTACATTGACAACAGACTTTATGCTGCCATTGTCATTGAAGCTACCTGAAGCGTTACTTGAGTGTTTTATCTGGTGATGGGTGCCTCGCTACGTACTCAGGTGCCAGAATAGTAAGACACGGTTAGCGAGTGAGTGGGACGTGTGTGCACACCTTGACCCCGCAGGAGCTGCAGTAGAGGGCGGGGGGCGACCAGGTGACGCGGCCGCTGCTGTACACCTGCACGTGCACCTGTAGCGCCACGTCAAACACCCCATCGTTACTATGGAGACAGAGGGAGAGAGACAGACAGAGGGAGAGACCGACACAGAGAGAGAGTGAGAGAGAGAGAGTCATAGCGAAGGTGTGCGTGTGCGTTAGTGTGCGTGCGTGCGTGCGTGTGTGTTTGTGCATGTGTTGGAGTAGGACTGCGTACATTGTGCATGCATGCGTGCATGTTCTATGTTTCTGTTACTATGTTTTGTTCCCACCTATTTATATATGAGCAGAAACAACGAACACACTAAGTGGTAAGGAGACAGGGGGGGGGCGGGGTAGTTCTGTTATTGGAGAGACATTCTGGATTAATTTGCCTATAAAGTTCTGATAAATCGAGTGGTGGGCGAAGCTGGCCCGTCAGGACCCACAGACAGACTGAACACCGCAGTGAGGAGGTG
>NC_140293.1:11057335-11062335 GCF_964030765.1 Micromesistius poutassou | reverse complement strand
TTTAAGACGACAGTACCCTTATGGTAGGGCGGGGTTTAAGACGACAGTACCCATACGGTAGGGCGGGGTTTAAGACGACAGTACCCTTATGGTAGGGCGGGGTTTAAGACAGTACCCTTATGGTGGGCGGGGTTTGAGCCGGACAGCGATAGCCACGGCAGCTACGTAAGCATGGTGACCTCATGGCAGCCCCGACACAGCGTAGCCTGCTAATGAATCCATGAAAAAGAAGAACGAGCACAATGAACAAAGAGCAACAATGTAGGACGTCATACTTTTGCGCGACATTTTCTTCAATGAATGATCACCGTTTCGCCGTTGTCCAGAAATACCTCGGTACTGTGTTTGTTTGTAATTATCCCCCCGTTGACCAATCAATCAACGGACGGTGTGTGTAGCTCCAACTTGTGGGCACCCTTTCAGACAGTCTCAGTACCCCAGCGGAGGAGTACTGCTACTGTACTGCTACTGTACTGCTAGTGCGGCTCATCGCGGCTCAGTCCGGACCACGGCCACTTTTGGCGCTGGAAACGCGAACCGTGCCGCAGCTTTGCATACCGAACCGACCCGCTTTGCATACCGATACCGAACCGACCCGAACCGACCCGAACCGACCCCCTGGTGGAAACGCGCCATTACAGGTCAGACTACAGACATTAGGGTTAGACCCCAGAACCTTTCAGCTGGCAGTGGAAGAACTTCCTGACCACTGCACAGACACAGACACAGACACAGGGGTGTCTGTGTGTAAAACAGGTTTATGTGTGTGTGTGTGTGTGTGTGTGTGTCTGTGTGTGTGTGTGTGTGTGTGTGTGTAATATATGTGCACTTGCGTGCATCTAATATATGGTTTAAGTATGTGTCTAATATATATATATATGTGTGTGTGTTTAATATGTGTGTGTGTGTGTGTGTGTGTGTGTGTGTGTGTTCAATACGTGTGTGTGTGTTTAATAAGTGTGTGTGTGTGCGCCAACCCTCACCAGTCCGACGAAGGAGGTCAGCATCATGCCCACACGCACCACCACGCGCTCATCAGCGCTACGGGCCGGCCGCACCTTCAGGTTGTAGCGGACGGGGGTGAAGAGAGAGGACATCAGGGCCTGCTCCTCAGGGTTGGACTCTACAGGGGGGGGGGGGGGTACAGAGGTGAGCTGTAGAGAGAGGACATCAGGGCCTGCTCCTCAGGGTTGGACTCTACGGGGGGGGGGTACAGCGGTGCACATGTCGACGAATAATAAATATACAAAAATGTCAAATTAAATGGGACAATGTATCGATGCATAATCAACATTTCGGTGTATTTGCCGCACAATGTGTATGATTTTGTAGACTTACAAATAACATGATAATAACATAATCATTTGGAAGATATTTAAGATAATTTATGAATAATTGACATGAGGCAACAATAACTTCCAATATATGACATGGTCATAGTTGATATATTACTGTGATACAAACTGAATTATTTTATGTATTATTTCATAATGTGGGCCTTATGTACCATACAGAACCACACACGGGGAGAGAACGTCACATCTCAGTGTGTTTTTTACCCTGAATTCATGACACACACAGTTCTTGAAGAAATAGGTTTTGGGTCCTTAGGTTTGGCTTCATATTACATATATTTCCCGGGGTACAAGAAGTGAGTCCCTATAATAAAACACGAGGAGCACGATGGCATCACTTTCACCTGTTGGTTTGTTGGCCAAGCTCATTCAACTGTGAATATAAATATGCTAAGGTACAACACACACGGTGAGTTAGTGAACTAATCATGTCAGATAATGCCAACTGTCAGCAGGCCAATACTAGCCAACCAACAACTTAAATCGTAGGATAAATGAGTTTGAATATCAAACGGATGTGGTCTGTGAAGAACAAATTATAGATTAAGAGGCTCAGTAAATGCACACACGGATTTCATTGTGCCATGAAGTGCCAAATACGCACTCCACACACACACACACACACACAGACACACAGACACACACACACACACACACAGACACACACACACACACACACACACACACACACACACACACACACACACACACACACTTTCAGGGCAGCCTGGACCATGTGTTGTTGTCTGTGTTCAGTCGCACAACCGAACTTACCTCCGACGGCGCACAAACTCCATAAGCAACATGGCACCAGCAACAACGCCCAGCCCCTCATGGTCCCCCCGCGCTACACGCACGCTACCGTCCCGCTAATGAATCAAATTCAAGTTCAATAAATGCCAACTACTAGTAATGCCCTGGTCCCGTTTCTTTATGTTGAGTCTGGAGTTGTAGTTTGAGTTGTTGAGTTTGGCAACCGGGGTCCAACTGGTCTTCTACTCGGGTTACTACACTGGAGGGGAGGGGGGGGAGGAGAGGGGAGGGGAGGGAGGGGAGGGCAGGGGAGGGGAGGGGAGGAGGGGAGGAGAGGGGGGGAGGGGAGGGGAGGGGAGGAGGGGAGGAGGGGAGGGGGGAAGGAGGGGAGGAGAGGGGAGGAGGGGAGGGGGGGAGGGGAGGGGAGGAGAGAGGGGGGGGGGAGGAGGGGAGGAGGGGAGGGGAGGGGAGGGGAGGAGGGGGGAGGGGAGGAGGGGAGGAGGGGGGAGAGGAGGGGGGGGGGAGGGAAGGGAGGAGGGGGGAGGTGGGTGACGCGCTGGGCTGGTGAAGTCCCTAGTGGTGTCAGAGCAGCAGGTGCTGGTCTGAGGATCTATAGGGCTAGGCTAGGCTATAACTTAGATGCTATTACTGTGTGTGTCTGTGTGTCTGTGTGTGTGTGTGTGTGTGTGTGTGTGTGTGTGTGTGTGTGTGTGTGTGTGCGTGCGTGTGTGTGTCTGCCATTGGTTAAAATGACTTCCATTAGGTTTATATTAAATATAGGTGTGTTTATCTAAACCACAGGGAGTGACCTTGGTCTTTACCAGTGTCCCATATAACGGTTCAGACCCCACTCGGGGTCACCTGATGAGCCCTCACCTGCAGACGAGGTCATGGGAGATGGCTGATATTTAAGCCAAGCATGTAGATACTACTTGATGACTCATTGTTGAAAGATGCTTGGTGAGGTGCAATAAGAGTGTCGTTTACATTATTTGCGGATGTTGATTGAGTTAAAACAATGCATAGAAGCATTTACAAAAAAAAAATTGCGCAAGGTAACCTGGGAACCAGACAAATCTCTTTGCTCTGGCAAATGCATGTCTCAGAAACCATTCAGAGGCATTTTGATCAAAAATAATAATAAAAAATTAAGGGAGAATCAGACAATGATGCGAGTTTGTCTGCTGATGTCAGGCTAGGGTCAAAGGTTCACAGGCTAAAATGTGTTATATCTTAGCAATGAATACTAGGAAATAACTTAGCCCCGACCTAGTTATTTCAGGTGGCAAAGCATGAGTGTTTTGACAGGAACATTTTGCACAACAGATGGGGAATAAACAGTGTAACTGAATAACGGGCCCTTTAAGGAGATTTGAAGCAGAACAGCATTTTTATTGCAACATTAAAATCTGTTCCACTGTGAGCACCCAAGACCCAAAAGTGACTAAAGGTGTCTAACTGATGGAAAGTAAATAAATATGGTAGCTAAGCCAAAGCATAAAAAGTTGTAAGAGTTTTGTCTGGTACTAGCATAAATGTTCAGTGCCATGGTAGCTGCTTAGTTTGGTACATGTCTCTTCTTCTTTTGCCTTGTGGAAAAACTTGAAAAATAGGGTCGGCCAACTGTTTCAGTTCATCCCTTAAAAAACGTCTGAGTTATGCATGAGTTATGCTAGCCATACACCATTTATTTCCTTGCCCATAAGCAAGGCAGAGAACTTTTCAGACTCGGCGCATATGTGAGGCTTGGCGTTTATAACATGAAACACGAAACAAAATGTGCCATTGGGCTTTCTCTAAAAAAACTGTTAACTAAGTCAGACAAAGGTCAAACCTTAATCTCCCTAAAAGGTGTAGGTGCCGTCTGAGTATGTCCACGTTATCATATCCCATCAGCCTCTCCTTGCCTCCAGAGTCTGGCTCTTTGGAGCGAACGGGCGGGCTGCTTGTCCACTGCATGTTAATTTATCTCCCGCCTTCGGCGCCATTTGGCCAGCTGCCAATTTAATTAGCATAGAAGCTAACTATTAACAGCTCACAGACAGTGTCAAGTCAAACATCAAATCGGCTCATTGGGGAGAGAGAGAAAGACAGCAGCTTGTTTTGGCCGCCACCCAATCACAAGGAAGAACATATTTGGGCGGGCAAGGCTTACCTGGTAGACGTTGTTTCTCTGATTGTTTTTGTTGTTGTTGTAGGATTATCTAAGAGGAGTACCTGGACTACTTGGACGCTGGAGAATTCAAACTAGCAACCCGGACATGGAACCTACTGAAGAGAGCCATCTTTTCTTCAAATTTCAAACCGCCAAGGAAAAAGGTTTATTTACAGCACACACAAAAAGGTTGAACGAAAAATTAAAGCCAATTATTATTCTTGTGAGTTTCTTCGATTCATTATTCATCATAGCAACCGTGGATTGGTAAGAGATTTTAAACTGTTATCCTTTGCCAGGCATGTAATTAAAGCTAAGTACATTTATTTAATGAGAGAAAAAGTGTGAGAGGGAGCAATCAGGGCACTCAAATAAATCACCCAAGACACCAATGTTACAATCATACAAATATATTAGTTAGTTTTATTCAATTATATCCAATAATATTTCTCCCTCAACTTGTGTTGTGTGTGTAAGTTATTATGGAAATAAATACAGATCATATTGCAAATGCAGAGACAAGGAAGATGGGTGGCTGGGCTGTGTTGGGGTGGGGAGAGAATAAATAATGTTGTTGATTGTTTGTTTTTAGTTTTTATTTGAAGGTGGTCCAGTAAGTGTTCGGGCACATGCATGCTTGGGAATCCTGGTCCGTCTGCAAATCCCTCGCAATCGCAAATCTTCGTAAAAATGAAAATTAATTAAAAAGAGTCCCCTGGTAATCCAGAAACATTGTC
>NC_140293.1:11047335-11052335 GCF_964030765.1 Micromesistius poutassou | reverse complement strand
AAGCTGGTGCGTTCAAACGGAATCTGTAGACTCACAAAAAACATCTTTCAGGCCGACCTGAAATGAAACAATATTAGGCCTACAGCGAATACAGGATAAGAGTGACCCAGAGAGTACCGTCATTTAGACGACTGTGTGCGGGTGGTTGTTGAAGGCTCTGGGAACAGAAGCAGTACTACTGCAGAAGATATACAAGGTTTACCGTCATCATCTTCATCATCATCATCATCATCATCATCATCATATTTCAAAAGCTCTGTCTCTGTGTGTCTATGTGGCTGTCTGTGTCTGCAACACCACTCCACCAATGACGCACACACACATGCACACACTGATATGATGTCATGGGCTCACATTCATGTGGTGGGCTTAGACTCGCGGTGGAAGAGCCGGAGAGCAGAGGACCTTGGGAGCGGTACTGGGTGAACTCATCCATGTCCCAAACTCATCCAATCCTTTGTCATTGTGATCCGCACAATCAAAGTGTGTGGACAAACAGAGGGACACACACACACACACACACACACGCTGTGCTGGTGGGCAGGGTTGTGGGGGGGGGGGGGGGGGGGATGGGTCAAAACAAGACGTGACAGAGGGTCCACAAAAAACGTAAAGGAGAACAAAATGAAAAGGAACTACATGCCGATGTTGTGTTCTTGTGGTCATTTGGTGAACAAGATGGACCCCCGACGGGGGGGGGGGGGGTGGAGAGGGGATCCCTCGCCCCCCTTGCCGTGCCCGGGCACCACGGCGCCGCGGGCAGCAGGGTTTAGTGACGCATGCTAACGCTGACGCTTTCAAATGCGCCGGTCGGCTTCTGCAAACAAGTTATTGCTCTTTAGAAATCCAGGATCTGCGGTAGAGGCGCAGAATGAGCTGAGGAGGACATTGAGGGGCAGAGTGGGCTGGGGGGTGTGTGGGGGGGGGGAGATTTTATCGAGACAGCTGTATCTATATATGTATTATATAGATACATATATGCATGTATTTTTTCTTCCGCTCAACAGCGATGCGATGGATGAGGACCTCTACGGCGGTCGTCTCCAGGTGGCCGACCGCCGTGTACAGGATGTGTCAGGTCAGGGCTCAGGCCACGCCCACAAGAAAAATGGAAGTGGCATGTGTGTGAAGGAGATTACACACACACACACCTGTGGCATCCGAACGGAGGCCTGTGAGGACCGCCGGGCCCCCCCCCCCCCCCCGCCCGTCCGTGTGACCCACCGTGTGAGTGTGTGTTTGTGGTACACACACTAGGGGGGCTCACATCAAGGTTCTCGCAGAGGTCAAAGTTCAAACACACACACACACACACACACACACACACCTCCCCGTTCATGTCCCCCCAGGAGGTCTGTTGAGTGCTAGGAGGTGGAGGTGGTCTTGGTTTTGGAGGGCGGGTCCTTCTTGCCGTTGTTGTGCGCGGGCGAGTCGCTGGCCGTCTTGGGCGTTTTGCGGGGCGGGCTCTGCGCCGCCACGTCGTGGAGGGACGGCTCGCGGTACATGGCCACTGCGGAGAGGGCGGGGGCGGGACTTAAGGGCGGTTCATTAAAGTTTAAAAAGTCAATACTGAAACAACCTGATAGTACTGTACATGGATGTATTCACACTGGTGGATCAGTGCACCTGAGATATGGTCAGACTGTTGTTTGCTCTGACTGTGTGTTCACACTGTTTTCCTGTGTGTGACTGGGTGTGTTTATGTATGCTGCCATATGTTTAGTTAAACTAGTAACACTAGTATTTTAAATTATATATATTTTTATAGATGCTTAAATGTTGCACTGACTAGAGAGCACTTTGGATTTCGTTGTACATGTGACAATGACAAATAAAGACCTATTCCCTATTCCCTATTCCCTATTCCCTAGCATTAACCATCAACTGGGACTCACAGAGATTCAAATGGCCGATTGCGGTATGACAGTAGCGTCAATACAATGATGATTACGTTATTTTCAGAGGATACTTTGACCAGCTAAGCGACAACTCATCGTCTAGTTGCGACATAAACACATTGCTGAATAAATGTTGTGTCGTACTAACTTATGTTGTTTGAATTATATGTCCAAGCTGTGTATATGTGAACTCAAAGCGAGGTTTTAACACAAAATATGAATCTTGTATACATATGTATTATAAAACGGGTGGCATAAATCAAGCAATCTGATTGGTTCCCAACTCGTTGTATATTGAGTGTATACACACAGCTATGACGCCCGTTCAGTTTACGGAGTTCAGTATCACTCCGCGCCTAACTTGAACTGTTGTTTATTTATATATAAAAGCAATAGCATAGTTCACTGAAGCCTAAAAATATGTTGATTGCTGGAGAGGGTGGAAATGTTGTAAAGCAATAGGCACACGGTGAGTGAACTCGATAGTAGGCTAAACTGCCGGCGAACCGAGCTACCGTCTCTAGCCTTCTCTCTGAAGGACGCTACAGCGTGTTGCATAGCAACCGCCGTACACTTTGCCGGCAGCCAGGAGGGACTACTTTTTTGTATTTGTTAAAAAAAATGCTTTTCCGACTTTCTAGCTTTTTCAAAATTGAGGGTGTCTATGACTTTCATTTCGCCATACTTACGTAACCGTTTTATAAAAGCAATAGATCACTTCAGTCAGTGATATACGCTCATTACACCACAGTGAAGGGACGGACAACGCCCCTTAACTGTGGTATAATGAGCGTATACCACAGCCTGTCGTGATCTATTGCTTAATTATACCAGTGGTTCTCAAATGGGGGACTCGTACTCCTAGAGGTACTTTGGAGCACTGCAGAGTATTATTATTATTTTTTTAATTCTGAAAGCTAGACAATAGAAAATCGAGAATATGGTCAACAAACCTTTTTATGTTGTGTTTATTTATGTTTCACTGCCAAATAGAACACACTCACATTATTTATGTTAACTTGATATATTCTCCGAAAGTAAAATTGTGCCGGTGAAGGGGGGTACTAAGCTAAATAAAATAGAGGGGGGGGTACACGAGTAGAAAAGGCTTAAGAACCACTGTATTATGGAACATATGTTCTGGCAGCACTGAGCAAAGCGACCTGCGGTTCGATCCTATATGAGCACAGACATGACGAGCTATTGGCCGCCGACGGCTTCCTGTCCCTGTACCTTCGATGAGCTTGGGCAGGAAGTGGGCGGCGCCCTTGGTCTTCTTCACGCGGTTGCCCTTCATGACCAGCCCGTCGCGGTTGATGCCGATGTACCACGCACGGCCAGACTGCGTCTGGCGGTACAGGATGGACGAGTAGGTCACGTAGTAGTTCTCAAACACACACTCCTTGAACTTACACTCGGGCGTGAAGAGTTTCTGGAGGAGGACACGCACACAGAGAGACACACACACACAGACACACACACACAGACACACACACACACACACACACACACACACACACACACACACACACACACACACACAGGTGTTAGTACATTATAAGGAAAGATAAGCGTATATTTAATGATGATTGGCATAATGCAAGGTGAAAATGGCTTTCTGTCATTCAATCATGAACACATCATAAAATAACACACACACACACACACACACACACACACACACACACACACACACACACACACACACACACACACACACACACACACACACACACACACACACAAACACACCCACACACACACACACACGTACACACACACATATACACACAAAATACATGTTATCAGCAGTCATGCCGAGCACACATGGAGTACATGTAGAAGTATAGTATGTGGAGTATATCCACAAGAAGAATGAACAATGTGGTATGGTGTGTGTCTGCGCACCAGTATACGTGTGTCTGTGTTTTCTATTTGTAATACTCTTTATACATTAAATCTTCAATCTCGTCGGCTCAATTCATAGTGACAGGGTTACGGGAGAATATCGGCTACAACAACAACAACAAACACTCTCACACACACACACACACACACACACACACACACACACACACACACACACACACACACACACACACACACACACACACACACTCACAGGAATATACATTCGGGGACAAACTCATTCACAGAAACAGCGAACACACACACAGAAAATTGTGCTTTAGAGGGAGGCCATAACTCAGCCAGGCTGGGGTTTCTTGTAACAACAAATCCCAGAATCCTTCACCCCTTGCTGTAGTTTAATGACCTCACCGTCGACCACACCACAGTCTGGTCAAAAGATGTAGGACACACACACACACACACACACACACACACACACACACACACACACACACACACACACCCTCTCTCAATGTCTCTAGTAATTGCTCTAACATTTTCCTGTTCTAATATTCTGTCTCACTCTTTCCCTCTCTCCCTCCCCCGTTCTCTCTCCCTCTCTCCCTCCATCCTACTGTCGTTTGGTAACCTTGTCGTGAAACAAACCAATTTGCAGGATTGATTTGGAGCCTTGATGTGACTGTTGAGCAGAAAACCCCTGATTCAGGACTTTACCCTCTCTCTCTCTCTATCTCTCTCTAACTCTACCTTCACCGTTACCTTCTCCTAATGGCCTTCTCACCTGCTTACCTTCTCTTCTCTCTTCCGTCTATATCTCTTCATTCCTACCCTGTTTTTCTAAGTCTCTCCCTCCCTCTCTGTCTCTCTTTACTCTCTGAGTTCTCTCTGGTCTCCTCTGTCACCTGCTCCCATTCCTCCTCTCTGCCCTTTCATCTAGTTCCATCCCTCGCTCCTTGTTTATTTCTGGGTTATCTGTCTATCTGGATACATCCTAGAAGAGATATATACCTTGTCCTACAGCAGTCTCACTCTCTCTCTCCCCTCCCCTCCAGTGATCCCATTGATCTATCGAGATATCCGTTCCTATCTCTTCCTTCTTCGCATTTACTCGGGTAGTCCTGTCTCCAATCCTGTTTGATCTCTCTACCTCCCCTCTCTACCTCCCCTCTCTCAGTTTCTGTCCTCTCACTCCACAGACACACTGCTCTGAAAAACGATACACCTTTTTGC
>NC_140293.1:11024446-11042135 GCF_964030765.1 Micromesistius poutassou | reverse complement strand
AGAGAGAGAGAGGGGGAGACACAGAGACATTTGGCGAGAGACAAGGAAAAGGCAGAAAGGAGTGAAGGAAGAGAGACATATTTAGGACAAGGACAGAGCAAGATAAGGGAGGCAGGGACATGAATTACAAACAGAAGAGTAAAGGACGAGCCACGGCGGGGAGGAGGAGAGGGGACACGGGAGAAGAGGATAAGGAGAGGTGCGGACGGCCAGACGGACTGACAGGCAGGTAAGAGGTGATGAAGAGGACTAGGGGTGAGGTTCGCGTCCCCAGAGTGGCCGCGGTGTTATTTTCTCCCGCCGTTTATCACACATCTGTCTGGGTCTGTCAGACGATGGTTCCCGCCGTCCCCTTTGTCCGTTCGTCTCTCTCTGAATCTACCTCTTTTTCTTTACTTCGTCCTACTTGTGTTTTCGCGCCCACAGGTCAATGAACCTCTGTCGAGAACGAGACCTAATTGGGGCATTAACTGAACTTGAACTGGAGATGAATCGTCCCTCTGCGATGGAGAAACGCGCTGGTCGCCGCCTTTGCTCTGAAACAAGAGGACGTTTCCCAGGGGCAGTCGTTCAGAGAAATGCTCTCTGGAAGAAACGATTTTACAGCTTTACCGTTTTTTCTAATGAGACACAAATTAAGTACAGGCAGATTGTGTTCTTCTTTACCCGCATCCGGTCCCAAATGGGCACTTATTAATGGATTTGAGCGCAGGTTTTTCTTTGCTTCAGGACACTGTAATACATCGGTACACTCTTCATGTCGGGGCCCTCAAACCCCAGTCAACACCATGGTGGTGACCGGGAGAATGCTTGGGGCAAAGCTGGTTTCCTTGACATGACATCATCTACGCCTGGCATTGGTTCTGTAGCTCATTTCCCAAACACACTTGAGAAGTTGTAGGCATGTCCTCGATGGTGTAGGAATTCATATAGCTGTTGGCTATAGCTGTTATGTTGTAGAACCCCTGTGCTTATTGAGGTCTCGCTGTAGTCCTGTGGTTCTCCCTGTTGGCCTTCGTTGGGTATAATTCTTGAGCAATTTGCCAGACTGACAGACCACACTCTGATAGGCCGGCAGTAGATTCAAATGCATTCGTTCTCGTGGCCTCGGCCTGTCCATGAACTGCCCTGCAACGGCAGTTTAAAATTTTATGGCTTGAACTTTTTGGTCCGTATTTTGACCACTTGAATATTCATATTTTGAATATCTACAACTTGAATTGAAAAAAATCGTGTTTTTGAAATGGTTCAGCTTGAAACGCCATGTTTGAATTTCAAAGAGGTGAAAGAGGTGAAAGAGGTCAAAATAAAGTCAGATGACCTGGTTTGGTTTCAAAGTACAATATTTCAATGGTCTTGACATTTCCGTATACAAAATTCAATGGCTTTTATTATTGGAACATTATGGCAGTGATCTGCTTCCAAACACTTATGAGTTTGGAAGTGTTTGGCAATGGACTATGCTACAGTCCTCTAAAACAACATTCTTCTTAATTACTTGGAAGAGAAATGTTCTCAAGTAAAAATAACTTATTCCACAACATCACATATATCAATATGAATAACATCTCTCTCTCTCTCTCTCTCTCTCTCTCTCTCTCTCTCTCTCTCTCTCTCTCTCTCTCTCTCTCTCTCTCTCTCTCTCTCTCTCTCTCTCTCTCTCTCTCTCTCTCTCCCTGTCAGATAATAGAGGGCAGAGTGTGAAAGTGGTTTTGGAACATTCCCTTGTAAATGTCCCTTTAACATGAGTTTGTGTTTGGCCACTCCTTGGCCATTCACTGCGCTGGATGCATTCACACTGGATTTTATGTGTGTGTACGTGTGAGTGAGTGAGTGAGTGAGTGAGTGAGTGAGTGAGTGAGTGAGTGAGTGAGTGAGTGAGTGTGTGTGTGTGTGTGTGTGTGTGTGTGTGTGTGTGTGGGTGTGTATGTGTGTCTGTGCGCACGCTAAAGTTTAAATTAAGTCTGCACTATTTGTTCACGGTTAATTAAGATAACTAAAACGACACCTTAAATAGCCTGAGAGGAGTAAATGTAATATCTCAGGCCCCACAATTACCACCTGGTCGCACACACACACACACACACACACACACACACACACACACACACACACACACAGACACAGACACAGACACAGACACACACACACACACACACACACACGTGTCACTGTGTCCGTGTATGCATGTGTGTATCTATGTGTGTGATGGTCCCCAACATGCATGTGTGTGCGTGTGTGTGTGTGTGCGTGTGTGCGTGTGCGTGTGCGTGCATGCATGGCTGGTGTAAGAGGAGAAACACACTAATTGGTGGCACTGAGGCCCATGAAAGATGAGCGTGGTCCGGTGGGAAACACTGCAGCCCAGAGCTGCTTCACTCTGCGGGCCTCGTTCCCCTAGCGGCCACCGTGGTTCTAAACAAGAGCCCCGTCAGGTGGATGAAGCCTCTTCTATTCTCTTCTCTCATTTCTTTTTTTTTCCTCTCCCTTGCTTTCTCGCTTTTTGTTATTTCTGCATTCTGTCGTTCTGTCTTTGTTTTTGGTTCTGTCGTTCTGTCGTTCTCATTCTCTCACTTTCGGTCTTGTTTTCCTCCTTACGTTCAGACATTATTTTACTCATTCTTTTTTTCTTGGCCTTGGCTCATCACGTACCTTTCTGTGGTTGAACCATTGCAGCTAATAAACGAGTCATCGCGTCGGTGTGAACAACCTGCTGCACCGGTCTAGCTCTTCATTCCCGCCTCTTTTCCTTTCTTGTCAACGTCAAAAGAAAGGGGGGGGGGGGGGGGGGGGGGGGGGCGTTGTTGAATGCAGTTAGCTACCACAAATAACCAATGGATGAATACAAATAAATAAATAAACTGGATAATACAGTAATAGTACTAATAATTGCTATAACTAAAGTAGGTGAGACAGAAAAAGGGGTCATAGTTGATAAGGTACTAGGTGAAGAGGGTCATGGAAGCCATTGCAGCGAGCTCCACTGTGGAGGTCAGCATCAGTAGTGTCCTGCTGCTTTCAACAAAAATCTTCAACTTCTCCAGTTGTTGAGCATTGTCAGGCCTCCTGTGTCCACCTGGCATATGTTCGGGGAAGGCATGTTTCCATTTGAGGAGGACAGAGCGTCTGGCTAACTGAGAGGTGAAGGCTTATTGTCTGTTGTACGTCCTGGCACTTAATGCACACACTTATTGTATGTTGTTGTCCAGAGCACGTGTTCATGGTCTGCACGCAAACAAGCTGCGCTAAAGTTTGAGCTTGTTTGCTCTCAAACTTTACTTCCGTAATAGTGTGACGCAGTGGGCGGTGGTGAAGTGCAGAAGTCCCGCCTCCCAGCTACCGAAATGTTTACGACTTCCGACGCATGCGCAAAGCGTTCAACCAATCGCAACAGAGTGGGTAGCTGACCAATCACAGCAGACTGGGCTACTCGGGAGGGGGCCTTAAACCGACATGATCAGACCATTATTAAAGTCTGAAATTGGTTTTGCAGAATGAACAGTGTGAGAATAATAAGGGGTATTTCTAACATACAGGCATGTAACCCTATTATAGTAGTGCAATGCAATTATTAACCCTAATAAAGCATGATATGGGATCTTTAAGTGTTATAAGAGCAGGACGGGACAAATCGGGGATTATTTAAAATCAGCTTGGGAATCGGCACTCTGTGTTGACCATGTTGTTGTACGGAATCTGTGCCAAATCTTCACAGTGCTCATAAACAGGGTCAGAGAATGTATTTTTGACTTTGAACAGCTGTATGGTGAATGACAGACAAATAGCATTGCTTCTTACAACTGAACAACCCTTTTTAAAATATCCAAGCCATTCTTGTACATTGTGTTTAATAGCCCATAGCCACAAAGCTACACAATATTGCAAGTGTCATCGGGCTTCAGTCTACTAGTTTAGTACCTAAACACTGACAGTGACCTGGACTTAGTAATGAAGTCTACCTCTCTCTTGTGTTGGTCGTTAGAAACGCTACTAGGTTCTCCGTCTCCTGTCTGTTTAGTCTCTAGCTCAGCCACCTCAGGGCACGGTCGGCTACCTATTCCATCACCGCTACTCCCTCTCTCCCTCTCTCTCTCTCTCTCTCTGTACTCAATTTCACGAGGAACAATAGCAGGGCAGGCAGTCCTAGGTTCCCCTTGCCTCTCACCCATCTCAGAGGGATTTTCTCTGCCCCATTTCACTCTCAATACAAAGTTCTCTCTCTCTCTCTCTCTCTCTGGGGAGCTTTCCCGCTGTGAAAATGGGTCACCTTTCTTGTGTTCGAAAAATGCCTGTGCCGAGAATCACCTCCGAAGCTACTTCTATGTGTGTTTGTGTGTGTGTGCGCGCGCGCGTGTGTGTATGTGCATGTATATATTTGTGTGAGAGAGCGTATGCATGTGTGTTTGTGGATGTTTGCAAGTATGTGTGTGCATTTCTGTCTAAGTGTGTGTGCGATGTGAGAGTGTGGCTGCGTGCGTGCGTGCGTGCGTGCGTGTGTGTGTGTGTGGATCTCGGGCCTGGCGTGCCCCTGAAATCCACACACACCCTTTCTCAGTGGACCTTTAGTCATCATCGTTTAGGGCTGCAGGAAGAAGGAACGGAACCATTAGTTGGCCAGGTGTGGGCCAGGTGAGGTGGAGGACAGAGAGGCGTCAGAGCACAATACAAGCCAACAGCGAAGCTTCAAAAGTCACCACGTCCTCCAAAGTGAGTGTTACACAAGTGTGTGTTCGCGATTATAGCTGCTTTCACATATGGACGTGCAACCGTCTAATCTACTCCGTAGATTCTACGGACGTGCCGTATATGTCAATGACATATCCTGACGTTGGACCTCCTGAAAAAATACTACCCCCGAGGTAGTATGTTCTCCGGAGGAAATGCTAATTACCTAATATGTGAATGAGCAGTTGGATGTCGGCATTTTGCACTTCACGTTAGTGGGCGTGTTGATGACGCTACGGCGGGAACACGCCCTATGGCGGGAACAAAAAACACGCCAGGAGCAGGCTGCATATATAGGAGAGGCAAGGAGACATACGACTCAAAACGAGAATGGCCTGGAAAGACAAAGAGGTTTTTCAGCTGCTTACTTTGAGGGCCGACAGTGCGGTGATCGCACATATGAAGGGCACTGCGAAAGACGCAGTCATGTACGACCGTATGGTGAAGAAGCTTGCTGAAGTGGGAATTGTGAAGGGAAGGACACAACTTATCATGAAATTAAAATCCCTCAAAAAGCAGTTCACCACCGTGGTAGACCACAACAAAAACGTGGGAACGACCGCAAAACCTGCCAGTAGCAGGATTTGTGTGAGACGATCTGGGGGGGGCTGGCGCTCCACAAGGCTGCTACGAGCAACTGGCAGCATGCAAGTGGCAGCCCTCTCAGATTCCCCGTCGGAGAGCATGGAGACCGTCATGCCATCACCGTCCAGCTCAGAGACATCTTCTGTCCCGGACACTCTCACGCCGAACCCGGTGATAAGAAGTAACGGTGACGAATCGCCAGTTCAGAGGCAGCTGTCCTCGTGGCATTGTAATTTAATTAAACAACGCTCATTATCCATTGTCCATCCACGTGTGGTCTCTTACCATTAAAGACGTTAAATTAAAATATAGGCTACTATACGGGACGTAGACTGACTCATTTCACGGATTCCTGTACAACCAGGTTGCCTTAAACATCTGTCGCATATGTCAGGTGAAAACTAAATGTCAAGGGAAAGAGGTGGTGGTTGGAAAAAGTATTTAGATTGCTTATTAAGTTCACTCGTTGCTTATAATGGTTTATTTGTTTCCCAGTATCATTTCCTTAATTTAGAAGACAGTTTTGTTCATTTTTGAATTGTAAAATAAATAAAATAATTGTTTGAAGTTGCGAGTTTTTGAAATTATTTGAAGCGAGTCGAGCCGACCTTGCCTGCTGTACCCACGGCCCAAAATAAAGAACAGCCGAGACAATATCCTCAATTCAAACATGCCGTTTCATTTGGCCTCAATTGGCTACGGACGCGAACTTGGAATGAACATGCGCAACAGGGATTTCTAAAGATTACTGTACAGTGGCGGAGACTGCAGGAGCTGAAACATCACTACGGTAGAGCTAAGAAGGTTCTACGAGCGCTTCAGACCAACCTTACCAACACGAGATGTTAAGGTATAACTTAAAGAAGAGGTTACGAATACCGGCGCTTTTGCCCATGGTAAGGCTTATTAATTATCTCTTTCTCCGGTAACGCAGTCGTTCGCAACGCCTTTCTTCTTCATCGTTCCTTATATTGGTTTCTAACTCATGCTCCAATCTTTCATCGATGCCTCGGATGTTGTGGATGCAACGAAATATCTGATGTAACGCTGTAACAACAGTTAAGAAGATCTGCCCGTTCTGCCTCCATGCTGTCAGTCAAACAACAACAAACCAACGTGACAGCTGCCGCAATTATACTACGTCATGTCCTGCCTCTTGAGAATTTAGACCCTACGTCATACCCCGCCCCTTGCAAGCCCACCCCCCTAAAGCATCCGGAGATTCTACTGATGTCTGAGCGACACCAATGTCTGCATTTTGGGCGTCAAGTGTGAATAAGTGTGAATGACCCTCACGGTCGAACCTCCTGCTCCACAAATGCGGAGAAAAGACGGAGGTCATATGTGAAAGCAGCTTATGTGTTTATCTGTGTGTATGTGTGTGTGTGTGTTTGTGGGTGGGTGTGGGAGGGAGTGAGTGTGTGTGCGTCTGTGTGTGTGTGTGTGTGCATGTGTGTGTGTTGTCGTGTGTGTGTGTGTACCTGTGTACGTGTGGGGGAGGGAGTGTATGTGTGTGTGTGTGTGTGTGTGTGTACACAGGAGAAAGTAAAAACTGGTGGAGGTGAGGATAGTACCACTTAGCTTTTTTTTTCTGCGAGTGAAGCAAGTTATAAGGACACAGTTAAGAACATATTATCCTCTGTTTACTTTCCAACTGAACCAAATCTGTGTGTGTGTGTGTGTGTGTGTTAGGCATGGGCGATTTGCGAATGATTCGGTCAGAACGAACAAATCCCGAAGGTGAGAACCGAGAACTGATTCCCAAAAAGAAGAGAACTGATTCCTTTTTTTTTTTTTACATAAAACAAAAATATGGTCACGTAAATAAAAGATACAAACGAACAGAGCTTCGTCTCCCCTCAACTTTATATTGATTGAGTCTAAAACGTTCTCATGGCGGTTGAAGCAGCTTGGGCTATTCTTCTTAAAACCACACACGTGTGATGCTCGAACAGCGTCGTAGGCTAATGCTACAGAAATTAGCTGTTTTCCCGAGCACTGTCACCGTCTGAGACCTTCTGGTGTTTTAAGAGGCTCCATTTGCGGGCGTACCTCATATTTAAAAGCAAAGTGGTGAGGCCAGACACCTGAGATGCCCTGCCAAATGACGTAACTGACCATATGACTTAACAACTGAAGGAACTGAACGAACAAATCAAACGAACGATTTGTGATAGTGAAGGGAACTGAAAGAACTGATTCCCGGAAAATAATCATTTTGCCCATGCCTAGTGTGTGTGTTTGTGGCACAAAAACACAGCTGCTGAAACCCTGTAAGCACTCACATAGATGTCACCCACAAAACACACATCGACACGCACACACACACACACACACACACGACAAAGCAACATGAAGCAGCACAGCTGGTCTGGGCCTGGGTTACACTCGACGTTTCAATGCAACCTTCATCACGCGATCACACCGCGTCTCATTAACTGTCAGGTTGGGGCAGTCTTAGTCCAGATCTGACTCACAACAGAATCCAAGGCAACACAGTGTCACTCCGACAAACGTCAAATTCCGACTAGTAGCAACCGGCACTTTAGCGTCAGTCACTGACGGGGAAGGTACCCTTCTTCGGCGTCGTCTGCAGACGGAGAGGGGGTTCAATTCACTACAATGTAATGCCATCCCCGTCGATGTTTGACGTTCAGACCGGGTGCTCCAGCAGCCCATTCACTCCTGTATTAACCCGACTGCGGCTCTAATAGACGCTGTGAGCATCTTTCCTATTGGATAGTTATTAGGATTTTTTTCTGTGAAAATGGCGGACAATATGATATTATAGTATAGTTACGCCATTAAAAGTGTTTATGTAAACATTTTAAGCAAGAAATGTGCATTTTACTTTTGCATTTTACTTGGTGAATGTGTAGGATCTTTGGTTTGATAGTTATGACGAAGAATATTTCAGGTCTCGACAGAAATACAGTAACATGGTTTCTTGACGGTTGCTATGGACGCTGAAACCAGCAGCTCGCATGCCGTTTAAATCATGGCTATAAAACCATTGTCTTTGCTGATTATGTTATTTTATGTAATCGTGTAATGATGTTCTCTTATTTAACAACTTAAAAAATAACTTTTAGACATTTTTAGAGCAGGTATGGCTTCTTCTTTCTTGGGATTTAATAGAGCGGGTTAATAGACCATTTTCGTTGATTCAAGGAGGTCTGGTGGTCTCCGTATATAATAAATTAATAAATAAATTGGGAATTTATTTTCGCCTTCAGAAGGGGGGGCAAGCTGCACAGGATTCATCAAAACAAGTACAACAATCCAATATATTCGATTTTTTCAGCAGACCCTCTCAAAAACTGAAACTAACCGCGTCCCTTAAACCCAGTCTCACACCAGATTGAAGTAAAACTGCGTTGGTCCACAGCGGAAAACGCATTACGGCTCTGAACATGTGACACGCCTAAAATCTTTGGCCCATTCGTTTCAATGGGCCTGCGTCTATGATGTTGATGTTGCCATCGATCCCCCCCCATATCTTTCTATTTTCCACAGTTTAGACTTGTATAATTAATAAGTTACTTTTGTAATCAACTTGTTTTGTAATTAAAAAAATGTACAAATATGTCCGTGCGCAACCCTGAGAGATGCGCATGGACATATTTGGTAGTGACACAGCCTATAACCTATTTGTGAAAGCAAAACACCAAGCTCAATGATTTAACGAGGCAGGGTTATTTGAAATAATAAATTTATCATGTGTGAGAGGTCATTCCTCCTCCTGAGTGTGCTTCCTATTCATGTCCAGTGTACCCCTACTGTCCACAAGCCCCCCCATCCACATATGGATATGGAGAATTGTTGCCCCCCCCCAGTGGTGGTGGTGTCATATCTATGAAAGAGTCCATTCAAATATACTACAGTGATCAATTAGCAGGCCGAAGCCCTAAAGGAAGTGATGCAATAGGTAACTTCTGAGTCAAGGACAGTAACAAGTAAGATATAGACCTGGGGTCTCTTTTATATCAACGGGGGTCTCAAAGGACGCATATGATTATCAACTTGGGGGATCCAGCCCTACAAGAAATGACTCAGCAAGTGCTCCATCTGATCTCATTGCACCTCACCCAGCGACTCGCTTGCAAGATTTTGGCCTAAAGTTCTTCCCAGACCTACACCCTAGCCATCCAACATGCATATCTGAGAATCAGGCCTCTCTTTAATAATGACAAAAAGTTATGAGAGAAATGCACATTAACTTTTTGTCATCTCATAAGGGGCGTGGTGCTGGCTCCTTTTGACCTTTTGACCCCAGACTTCAAAAACTTACACGTCCATCCCACCAAAAATGGGGACTAGAAACAAACCTTTTTTATGCACATTTACCTTAAAGCTGTGTCTGCACTTTTCCCACCTTTTCGAAATAGCTAGAGATGCCAAAATGTATACACACATCTCCCAGGGCCCTGAGAACGACATATCTGAGATTTGGAGTTCTAGGGGTGGTGCTTGTGGACAGTACGGGTACACTAGACATAAATCGGAGGAATGACCTCTCACACATGATAACTTAATTCATTGTTTCAAATAACATGCCTCGTTAAATCAATGAGCTTGGTGTTTTGCTTTCACGAATAGGTTATAGGCTCACTACAAAATCTGTCCATGCGCATCTCTCAGGGTGACGTAACAAGCCACCAGACAGCAATTAAAAAAAAAAGGTCAAAAAGTCAAGTTCAATACAAAAGTAACTTATTTATTACAAGTCTAAACTGTGGAAAATAGAAAGATATTCCAAGGTGAATTTTGAAGGACACCTTGGAATATCTGTCTATTTCCTAGCCAGTGGACCCTAGTTCATGACAAAAACAACACAATTGACAGCAGCTCAGTTGCCGCACTTAACGTCGTTAACGTGGTTCGGAGCAGAGCTATGAATGAATGTTATGTTACAATGAATGTTTATGTTTGAACTCGTGAAGTCATTTGCAACGTGAACGGTGCATACGTATACATATATTGTGCATATAATGTGTACATCTATTAAATGCAGGATATATGCGTGGATGTTACAGAAAATTAAATAATGGCCAGGTCGTGTAGTCGATGGCAACCACCTACTGAAGTTGAAAATAATCTCCAGATTGAAATGCATTAGTTTAATATTGAATTAATTAAATATTAAAATATATATTTCTAAATATACACTTATTTAGTTATATTATTATAAGTAGACCATGTAGCTATTATCGTTATAACAAGATCTGTATCTGACCATTGACCATTGACATACATATTTATATATGTATTTATTTATTTTTTTATTATATATGGAGACCACCTGACCTCCTCTAAGCGACGAAAATGGTATATTAATCCGCTCTATTAAATCCCACAGGAAGTCGGGAAGGCCCATGCAAGTGAACGGCGCATTCCATCCACATCACTGAGAAGAGCCGTGTAATAATCCATAATAATTCAAGCAAAACACTCAAGTTTTTTCTCTTTCTAAGTGGTGGGTACAAAACGAATCTTGACAAAAACTGGTGGGTACTCGTCCCCAGCGTGATCAACGCCTATGCCTTCAACACCGATGCGGCCACAGAGTCGGCCTTCAAGTGTCAAGTTTGTAGACTCGAGTGTTCCGATCGGACGCATCCGATAAAAAACGACGAGTGTAACCCAGGCCTTTGTGACTCGCACAATAACGGTGTGAGGTTTCAGGACAACGAGTAAACGAGAACACACACACACACACACACACGCACGCAGGGACAGAAGCGTACCGAGGTGTAGAGGTAGCCCTCACTGTTCATGGCCATGTAGAGTCCTGTCTTGGTGCTCTGGATGGCCACGATCCGCAGGCCCACAGGAATCAAGTTGAACTGCACTGCGGACACAAAGGGGGAGGAAAGGGGAGGAGACGGAGAGGCCATGAGTGAACCAATAACATCATTCAGACTTTTATTCAGTTAAACATTAGATTTTAACAAACCTACGCAAAATATAGAATATATCGCTGGAAGGAACTTTTGTACTCAATGGAACAGACAAAGTTAACTTCAGCGTAGGAGGGGGAAAAAAAACAAATTGAAACGACAGAAGCTAGTGAATTCTCTAGGGAGAATGTCCAAATGAACGATTCAGTATCGTGTTTTCAAGATCTATGGAGGCATGAACGTCGGTCAGTGCCAAGATCAATTGGATTGTGAGACCCTGCCGAGGTAATAGATAGAGCACGATTCATCAGCGGTGGGAGGGGGGGTCCGGACAGAAGTGGATGTTGACAAACCAAATCAGCGCCAACATAAAGAAATCAGCAACAATCGGGGCCGCCGTGACAGCAGAAAGAGTGATTCATGGTTCTACGTTTTCTGAGCAGAGGAGGCTCCAAAGGGGAGCAGACACAGACGCCATGAGGGAACCACGCCCGTTTCTTCAGCTATTGCTTTGGTTATTGGACGTCAGATTATGTGCCGTACTTCAATGACATTTCATCTTTTTGTATGCAAATGCAGTTAACATATGCACAATAAACTGGCTGTAATAGGCCACATCTGAGGCAAAATTGTTGCTATACGTCCACTTTGTTGACGTATAGCAACACTGGCCTGTTTCAGCCAGTGTTGACCAATAGCCGTTGATGTCTGTCTTAAAACTGCAAACTCCAAATGTTGGCATGCAAAATTGGCTCGAAAAAAAAGTCTTCTTACATCTCCCTCTTTCTCCCTCTTCTCTCTCCTCCATCGCTCTCTGTCTCTCGCCTCCTACCCTTCCTTCCCCATCTACCAGGGCTGGCTTCTGTTTGCACGATCGATCTTTGAATCTCAACCAGTCGCGTTGGCAAATGAACAAGGTGTCACCGAAGACCATGGGGCCTGGAAGACAAATAGAGCTCTCTCCCTCTCTTTCTGTCTCTTCGTTTCACCCCTCTTTTTTACGGCGTCTGTCCCTTTTGTGCTGCGTTTTAAAGCACACGCAGCAAATGTCAATTCGGCCAACCTCGTGCCAATGCACACACATACCATACAACCGGGCGTGTGTGCGCGCACACACACACACACACACACACACACACACACACACACACACACAATCACACACGTACATTATATTCCACACTCAGTCCATGTTGTAGGCCCTTCTACTAAATCTTAACACGTCTACTTTCTGTTGTGTTTCTATAACCCTCACCCTCCACCCCCCGTCTCTCTGGTTGTGTTTGACTCTCGTCTGTGCAGGGGGAGAAGAGTGTGTGTCACTAAGCTGGGCTCTGTCTCGGTCTACTTGGTGGCGGTTGTGTTTGTTGTCTCTTGATCAAACTGCGGAGGATTGCAATGCGATTGGAGACCACTTAAGACGAGGGGGAAACTTAGAAGAAGAAGGAGGAAAGAAAAAAAAAACGAAAGACATGAAAAGAGAAGCCCCTTGTGCTTTCACTTCAACTCTGCCTCCTCCTCCTCCTCTTCATCTGTCTCCCACGCCTCCTCTCCAGCTCACTCTCTTTCTTGTCCCTCCCCCTCACTTGCGTTTTACTTCATCTTACAACCGCCCCCTCCTCATCTCTCTCCCCCTTTCTCTCTCTCTCTCTCTCTCTCTCTCTCGTCAGAGGACTGCAGGATGAATAAAGAAACATCTTATGATTGTGACACTAAAGAAGTCAGTGAGAGAGAGAGAGAGAGAGAAAGGGAGTGAGAGAGAGTGAGACAGAATGGGAGAGAGAGAGAGAGGAGAGAGGAGAGAGAGAGAGAGAGAGAGAGAGAGAGAGAGAGAGAGAGAGAGTGAGACAGAATGGGAGAGAGAGAGAGGAGAGAGAGAGAGAGAGAGAGTGAGACAGAATGGGAGAGAGAGAGAGAGAGAAAGGGAGTGAGAGAGAGTGAGACAGAATGGGAGAGAGAAAGGGAGTGAGAGAGAGTGAGACAGAATGGGAGAGAGAGAGAGAGAGAGAGAGAGAGAAAGGGAGTGAGAGAGAGTGAGACAGAATGGGAGAGAGAGAGGAGAGAGAGAGAGAGAGAGAGAGAGAGAGAGGAGAGAGAGAGAGAGAGAGAGAAAGGGAGTGAGAGAGAGTGAGACAGAATGGGAGAGAGAAAGGGAGTGAGAGAGAGAGAGAGAGAGAGAGAGAGAGAGAGAAAGGGAGTGAGAGAGAGAGAGAGAGAGAGAGAGAGAGAGAGAGGAAAGTGGCAGATGAGAAGGATAAAGAGAGAGAGCAGCACGAAAGAAAGACGTGTTTCCTGAGGTTGTTGATGAGGATGAAGCGTGAGTCAATGTGAGGATTGGAGGACGATGAGGATTTAGACATATGCTGTTGTGAGGGTGTATGTGTGTGTGTGTGTGTGTGTCTGTTTGACTACTGCAGTGCAGCAATGTCACACGCTTGTGTGTGTGTGTGTGCCACAAGGAGGGGATTTGCCTCTAAATGTAGCGTCCTGTTTTAGTTATAGTTCGACGCATGCTTAATAGGACACCTTGGGGGTGGGGGGGGCGGCGGGGGGGGGGTTGTAAAAAAGTGGTTAATTTGTGTTTGGCTGCTACAGAAAGTAGATCACGATACACTTGTCAGGGGGACCATTGGGAAAGTTGTTGCACCCCCTCAAAGAGAAAGTTACTCCAACTACAATACTAAAGTCTGTGTTATGTGCCGCATACGTCACTTACATCTGACCCGTTTCTTCTGGTCTAGGCCGAGCAGGTGAATTGCCATGTGTCAATGTGCAGGGGTGGGGGGGGGGGGCATAGCTGTCAATCAAACCCCCCATTACCATGATGATGCCATGTCGCTCTGTGCCAAATGTAAATAACATCCAGGGCCGTCGGTGGAGCAGTGTGACATTAACTAGCACTTGGTAAAATGGGCGGCGGTGGCGTGTGTGTGTTTGTGCGTGTGCGTGTGCGTGCGTGTGCGTGTACGTGTGTGTGTGTGTGTGAGGGTTCGATTTTTTTCCCCGCTTTTTTTCGTCAGTAGAAAACTTTTGATCGCTGTATGTTCATTGAAACAAGTGGCTACTTACAATTGCTAGGTTAACCCATTCCCTGTATACAACAAAGATAGCTAAATGCTACACAATGCTATAAGCACTATGTGTTCATTTAGTGCCAGGAAGTCCAAACATACAATAATATAAGTGCGTAAGATGGGTGTCTTTAGGAATAAGGAAAGAGGAGGGGGCGATTGGGGCCAAGGGGGGGAGGCTGTGCAGAGTCCAGGTGAACTCTGAGCAGGTGGGTCTTGAGTCTCTTGCTCAGGCTGGGTAGCGACTCTGCGGTCCTGACGTCGGCAGGGAGCTCGTTCCCCCGCTGTGGTGACAACACAGAGAAGAGTTTGAATTGTTGACTCAGACTCTTGTACAGAAATAATTACAGCATTGATGCTGCCAACTCATGCTGGCAGCATCAATATGGAGTGTGGCGTTGACATAGAGTATATCTGGTTCACAACTGGACACCATGGCTAACTACCAGTCCACCTAGCACAGTGCACTTGTTTCTAGTGAGGTAGTGCTTCGTACAGCACTGGTTTATCGCTGGTATGCCAGCAGTGACCCAGAAGAGACCATAAATAACCAGCAAGTGTTCAGCAAGATGTTCCTCAAAGTAAGAGGGATGTGATTGTGTATTTTATAAGAACAGCGTCAGGCAGCAATAACCTGAATCACCGCCATTCATTTCGTCTATACTTGATTATCCCGGCGGCCGATCTTTCCTCAAACCGTCAGCTTGTTCTTGGGACAAACAGCTTGAAAACAACAACAGGGAGAGAAGAACAAAAAAACATCTCTCTACGTCGCTCTACACCCATTTGTTCTTGATCCCTTCATCTCGCCGCAATCCTCCGGTCTGAAAAGACTTTGTCTGTCGACGTGCAAAAACTGGAGCTGATTTATGATATCGTGCTTAGGACGCTTTGACAGAACGCATTCCTTAGCACGGGTGTACTGGGGGAATGGAAGCCCTCACCCCGGCCGTGTGAATGCCTCGCACTACCAGCGGAGCCAGACAGCAATACATTACTTTTGATTAACTTTTCAATGGTTCTGTCCTCAAGTGTTGAACGTGTTTTGGGTTTTGGTGTACCACATTACGTTTGTCTATAAGAGAGAGAGAGAGTAAGAGAGAGAGAGAGCGAGAGAGAGCGAGAGAGAGAGAGAGAGAGTAATTGTATATGAATAAAAATGTACACTCTTTCATTCCTCCACTAAACCTGTATCCCACTGGAATCTGGATGTCAATAGCAGAAGACACACACAGACACACACACACACACACACACACACACACATACACACAATACACACCATAACATCCAAATAACACATGCTGAAGTGCAATTGTCACTTCTCCATTTGATGTATAAATTCAAAATCGTCATGCTAATATATGTATCTATATCTATCTATATATCTATAGGTCCATGTGGCCCACATGCACACACAAAGGCAGAGAGCACAACTGCACCCGTTCCATATCTCTTCCCTCCAACATTGTGCACATTCAACTCACACACACACACACACACACACACACACACACACACACACACACACACACACACACACACACACACACACACACACACACACACACACACACACACACACACATTCTGTCTCCCATTCTCCTTCTCGTCCTCCAGATGATATCCGGTCCACATCACAGCCAAGTTACATAAGCTGTTGGACGGGGGAGAGTGGAGAAGGGAGTTGGGGAGCCAGGGGCGTGGGGTGGGGGGGGTGGGGGGGTGTTGGCCAGCCCACCAGCTCCCCCTGACCTCCCACCAGCAGGGGGAGGTGGTGCGGTGATGTAGGGGGCCGTCAGCCCCATGCCAGCTGCTTCTCCCTCCAACACACGCAAACCCAGTCTCCTCCACCGTCTCATCACGTTTTTCGGGCATCCCATTTGTTTCACCACCTCCCCCTCTCCCTCCCTCCCTCCCTCTGTTAATGCATCATGGACGGTTCACTGATCATCGTTTCTCATTCACCTTTACCTGCGGGATCCCCCTCCCTCTCTGTCTCTCTCTCTCTCTGTCTTCCCTCTCTCTCTAGCAACCTCACTTTCACTTTGTCCTCCTCTTCTCCTCCTCCTCCCCATGCTTTGCGTTTGCTGTGCATACATCTACACATACCTGTTCTTTGTATTCTTGCTCACTCGACACTCTAGCTAGGAGGAACCGGGGATCGAACTAGCAACCCTCCGGTTAGAAGTCAACCTGCTCTTCCTGCTGAGCTACTGTTGCCCCCCCCCCCCCCCTCACCACCGTGCGTGGCCGCAGCCCGCTGCGTTAACTCCTGGTGTGCAGGATACAAGAGATGAAGGGGGGGGACGCAGGTCGGAGGGCTGCTCTGATACGACAGGACGTCTGTGTTGAAATGAACAATTACTGGTGGTAGCGGCGCTGTAAAACACCTGGCAAGGCGCTGGGGGACCCTCGGCCAAATGAACCTCCTCCCCATCCATCCTCCCAGGCCGCTCTACCGAATGCATCAGTTAGAGGGGGAGGAGGAGGAGGGAGGAGCAGAGACAGGAGAGGCAGGGGACGGGGGTGAAGGGAGTAGGATGGTCCAGGTGAATGGTGAGATGGATGGATTCATGCGGGCTGGATGAATATTGAGCAGCAGTATTTTTCCCGGCAACTGTGATTGTGTGCATGTGTTTGTCTGTGTGTGTGTGTGTGTGTGTGTAGGTGTGCATGCACCACTGTCAGTATAGACCAACTGACTAAACACGCACACGCACGCCCGCCCACACACACACACACACACACACACACACACACACACACACACACACACACACACACACACACACACACACACACACACACACACACACACACACACACACCTGTACTGCTCGCTCTACCAGTAGACGTGAGTGTGTCTGCCACAGGCAGTGAGTCAGCACGTCAGGAAGCAGTCCTTCATGCAGCCGGTCAACAAGTACGGCGCTAGGAATCCAAATGGACGCTTTCTGCTCCATTATTAATCCCAACGGCTGCTGATCTAGACCTTTCTCTGGCCTTAGCATACCCTGCCGCAGCGAGACGCATAATTAGCGCAGGCCCACAGAGGCCCACCCGGACCACCCCCTGCTGGAGGTCGCTAGAGGTCACTGGAGGTCAGGGTGCCCTTCCCCTCACTCCATCATTGGGCGCCACGCTCACTATGTTATGTTTCAGTGTCTTGTACCAAATGTGTTGAAAATAAGCTTGGAAGGTGGAGACGTGTGTGTGTGTGTGTGTGTGTGAGTGTGTCTGTGTGTGTGTGTGTGTGTGTGTGTGTGTGTGTGATAAAAAAAAAAGAAGAAAACAGGCATGAATCTGAAATTGCTGAGTGTAAGCTGGACGGTGGATATCGCAGTGTGTGTGTCGAAAGCAGAGGATCTCAGGCTGACTGAAGCCGCCTTGGTAGAAAGCTTGCAT
>NC_140293.1:11016946-11019446 GCF_964030765.1 Micromesistius poutassou | reverse complement strand
GAAGCTGCGCGTTGGCCTCGCTGGCTATCTCTACGAGTTACCATGGAAAATATAACCATTTGTCCTCATAGTCAACAAGAAGTGAAACATTAAAATGATATGCATTTGTACTCCTGATGTACACTGACAACAATGTGATAGGCACAAGTGTTCTTATTACTGTGTTGTCAGTGTCACATCTTCACTTTCAGTTAGGCAAAACACACTTTTGTATGCATCTCCGTAAGTGAGACTTCAATTTCAGCTCAGACCAGGAGTAGCACACTACGGTGATTTAACAGGGAACTCGTGGCGGTCTGAACATCTCCTAAGTGGTCCTTGTTTAATATAACCTCGCTTAAGGAGCTTCCCCGCTCATCTGTTGGTGACTGAGACCGAGATGGAGAGAAAGAGACGAGGGAGGAAGAGTAAGAAAGGGATCTTGACTGATTCAGGGATGAATAACAAAAGTTGCCATGGCTCCACTGTCTCTTGGTAGTGTGTTGTAATCCATTGGTTGCTCATAAACATGGGAAATGAAATCATTATAGTAACGAGCTCCAGCCACTCCCTGTTGGCTCTTTAAACATCATTTTAACAATTCATAAATGGTTATGTTAGCCCTAGTCAAGCCAAACCCCCTCTCAATCCATACCCACCACAGGGCAAACAGCTGTAGGGGTGTGTATTAAGGTGAGCTCATTCAACACTAATGGTCACCTCTGAATGAGTTAATGAGGTATTCGATAAAGCACAAATAGTGGGATTTTCAGAATATGTATTTCATACAAATATTAAAACAGTAATTTGTATTCAGGAAGTATGTAGGCCTATTGGTACATTGGATGGAAAAATTAGCATTGGACGGGTTGGATTTTTACAAACATCAATCAATTCCAATAGACAGAGGTTGACGTTTGGGTTTAATCCAATAACGTTAGTGTTGAGGGGCGGGAGATGGGCACCTGTCCAATAGTAATTGGGGGCGAGGGAGGCCAGCAGACTCCTCCCTTACACCTCCCTGCTAGTTGTTTGGGAGATTTCATTCATGATGTATTAGTTCAAGCTGGCGTTGACTGTACATAGTTCTCCAGTTGATGTTCTTTTCTTCTTTGTTCCTTAAAAGATGATTTCAATCATCGTCTTCTTCTGATCATTTTATGCCTGACTATTTTGAGGGTTCTTTTATTTCAGCTCACGTACCAAACATACATTTTCTGTGGCTGTGTCCCTGTACACGGGGTGTGTGTGTGTGTGTGTGTGTGTGTGTGTGTGAGGGATAGTGTGAAGTTCCTTGTCTACCACCTAACGTAATAGTATAGTTATAGTAGTAGTATAGTTATATAGTAATAGTTATCACGTTAATTAGGTCGCATCCAGGGCTTCATTGTTCTCACCCATTGCTCTTTTACGCCTGTTTAGTGAGTTGTGTATTAAAGTCACTCATTGGTGTAAGACACACCGCTGCTGTCAGTGTGTTCTGTACATGGACTTTGTGACGTTTGTGTGCGTGTGTGTGAGAGATATATGAAAGGCGTTCCTTGTATACCACATAACGACATAGTTAATAATTAAGTTGCGTTTAGGTGTGTGTTTGTGTATTTGCCATTCCATAAGTATATGATTAATTGTTTTTCTGGCAATACAAGTTTTGCGCCGGTTTTCGGTTGATTGGGCAGTTTTTAGACTGTACTTTTTAGACTGTAGTTTTTAGACTGTAGTTGGGCTGCAGATTGCCAATCCGATGGGGCTACACTGGACAGGAAGACAGGAGCGTGGAGGAGAGAGGGTGCAGAGCCGACTGAAGAGTAGCAGTGCAGGCATATTAAAAGAGAAGCAGAACGCAGTACATTGCTACACCACTATGTTGCTGCTGATCTGTTCGCTTTTCACCTTAACCCGTTTACTGAGTTTATAATAAGGTCACTTCTCTTCTCTCTTCCTGTTGGAACCTGCAGTACGTGAAGCTCTATGCTCTATGCATTGCTCCCCTACCCGCTGTGCTCACTGTTATGTCGGCCTGGGTGTCACCAGTAACAACGCTTCTTTGACCCAGAGGACATTAGGCTAGCAAGGCTAGTTAGCCTGTTCCTTGTTTGTTTATATTCTGTCTGTTCATCGTCCTCCAATTAGGGCGGGTTGGGGGGGGGGGGGGGGGTTCACTGTGCTCACAGTCATTTATTAGTTTGAGTTTAGTTTATTGGTTTGAGTGTGGATAAGGAACTAAATGTTCGTTTTGAAATGATTTTCTCTTTTTCATGGTCTCTATTTTAATGGTAATATATTTACATGACTCCGTCCTGTCTCAGGGTCTGTGCTATCCAGCTGGCGTCAGTCTTCACACTGATGTTCAATAGATCCCTGGAGCTGTGTGCGAAGTCCCCTCCTGCTTCAAAAGCTCCGCCATCATTCCTGTCCCCGAGGAACCCTCCATCACTGGACCTACTGACTACAGACCTGTGACTTCAGTGGCTATGAAGTGTTTTGAGTGCCTGGCCCACCTGAAACCCACCACAGGTCA
>NC_140293.1:11006776-11011746 GCF_964030765.1 Micromesistius poutassou | reverse complement strand
TTGATGGGACCTCGATGCAAACTCTCTGCAAGTTAACAGAAGGAAAACAGCGTGTGTGTGTGTGTGTGTGTGTGTGTGTGTGTGTGTGTGTGTGTGTGTGTGTGTGTGTGCACAGAACATCGTGTAGGTGAAAAATGGCTTCTGACTGAAACCTTTATTTTATCCTTGGCCTGTCATTTGCGTACATCACATTGAGTTGGTGAATCCTCGCCTCTCTCTCTCTTCCAGAACTAGTAGTTGGACTCGTACTTAACATTTGTTTTGGATAGGTATTTCTCTATTGACTTCACATTTCTGTTTACTTTTCTATTTAGTTAAAATAATCAATTGACTAAATAAAGACGACTAAAGACCAACTGAATTTTTTAACAGAAGGGGAAAAAAAAACAACTTTAAACTCACCATTGATGGAACTGTGCTACAACCACTAGCTTTGTTATGCACTTAATGCATTTAAGGTGCAGTGCGCAGGATTTAGCGGCCTCTAGTGGTTACGCTGCAGAATTAAACCAACTGAACACCTCCCACTCACCCCTCCCTATGCAATGACGTTGGAAAACCGTCAGTGATCCTTGATATATTCATGAATTTAATTATTGATAAAGTCATTATTTAATTACAGTTAGATAGTGATTATGATTGTGATTTTGGTAGCATTTTATAATCTAAATCGGTGGGGCTACTGTAGATACATAGCGATGCAGCATGCAGTGATAAGTGGCTCATTCTAAGGTAACGGAAACACGGTTCTTTACACTAATTAAATCCTAGTTATGAATATTCAATTCAATTTCTGTTAAGCCTGTTCCACAAGATGCCACTTCATGCCACACACTGCAACTTTAAACCTACTAAAACTACTAGCCCGGCAGACTGGAAGCTGCGCGTTGGCCTCGCTGGCTATCTCTACGAGTTACCATGGAAAATATAACCATTTGTCCTCATAGTCAACAAGAAGTGAAACATTAAAATGATATGCATTAGTACTGCTGATGTACACTGACAACAATGTGATAGGCACAAGTGTTCTTATTACTGTGTTGTCAGTGTCACATCTTCACTTTCAGTTAGGCAAAACACACTTTTGTATGCATCTCCGTAAGTGAGACTTCAATTTCAGCTCAGACCAGGAGTAGCACACTACGGTGATTTAACAGGGAACTCGTGGCGGTCTGAACATCTCCTAAGTGGTCCTTAATATAACCTCGCTTAAGGAGCTTCGCCGCTCATCTGTTGGTGACTGAGACCGAGAGGGAGAGAAAGACACGAGGGAGGAAGAGTAAGAAAGGGATCTTGACTGATTCAGGGATGAATAACAAAAGTTGCCATGGCTCCACTGTCTCTTGGTAGATAGATAGATAGATAGATCCTTTAATAATCCTTTACAGGAAATTACAGTGTCACAACAGCGTGGACAGACATAACAAACACACATTCCCTCATATGCTAAAATACTTAAATACTACAATAATAAATACTAAATACTATAAGGTGCAAAGTTAATTTTGTGCATTGTAAAACCGTATGGCAGCTGGTATACAGGACTTCCTGTACCGCTCCGTTTTGCATATTGGTGCAATTAGTCTCTGGCTGAAGGTGCTGTTCTTGATCACCTTCAGGGCGTGGAGTGGGTGAGTGGGGTTAGACATTATTGAGGCCAGTTTGTTGAGGATTCTGGCCTCTGCCACCTGCTGGACCTTTAGCTGCTCAGCCCCGACCACTGAGCTGGCCTTCCTGATCAGCTTGTCCAGTCTCTTTTTGTCCGCTGTGCAGGCGCCTTCTCCCCAACATGCCACAGCAAAAAACAGAGCACTGGCCACCACTGTGTGGTAGACAGTGCACAGTAGGGGTTGGCAGATGTTAAATGACCTTAGTCTCCTCAAGAAAAAGAGTCGACTTTGTCCCTTCTTGTACACCGCTTCCATATGACTTTTCCAGTCCAGCTCACTGTCGAGCTGCACACCAAGGTACCTGTGGTTGGCGACCATCTCCACCATAGTGCCCCCGATGCTGATTGGTGTTGGTTGAGTCCTCCTCCTTCCCCTCCTGAAATCCACAACTATCTCCTTTGTCTTTGTGGTGTTGAGATGGAGATTATTGTGTGTACTCCACTCCACAAAATTGTCTATGGTGTCTCTGTACTCCTCCTCATTTCCCCCTTTAATGAGGCCAACAACAGCTGTGTCGTCTGAATATTTTTGCAAGAAGCAGCTTTTAGTGTTGTATTTGTAATCCGCTGTGTAGATGGTGAACAGGAATGGAGCCAGAACAGTTCCTTGTGGAGCCCCTGTGCTGCTGAGGATGGTGCATGAAATATTGTTCTGTAGGCGCACATACTGTGGTCTGAGATAAAGGTAGTCCAAACACCACAGTACCAGTAATGGATCCACCTTCATCATCTCCATCTTCTCCCCTAGCAGACGTGGCTGGATGGTATTAAAGGCAGATGAGAAGTCAAAGAATGTTATCCTTAAAGATGCATCAGGGGTGTCCAGATGTGTGTATGCCCTCTGCAGCATGTAAATGAGGGCATCATCAACACTAATGTTAGGCTGATATGCAAACTGTAAAGGGTCCATTTGCGTAGACACACTAGTGCAGAGGGAGGAGAGGACAAGTCTCTCAAATGTCTTCATGATATGTGAAGTGAGAGCTACTGGTCTGTAATCATTGTGGTTTGTGGGATGGGTCTTCTTTGGGACAGGTACTAGGCAAGATGTTTTCCACAGCCTTGGGACCTTCTGTAGGCGCAAGCTCAGGTTGAACAGGTGTGTAAGAATACCACACAACTCTGAAGAGCAAGTCTTCAGTAGCCTTGGGCTGATGTCATCGGTGTCATGGTAGTGTGTTGTAATCCATTGGTTGCTCATAAACATGGGAAATGAAATCATTATAGTAACGAGCTCCAGCCACTCCCTGTTGGCTCTTTAAACATCATTTTAACAATTCATAAATGGTTATGTTAGCCCTAGTCAAGCCAAACCCCATGCTCTGAATCCATACCTGCCACAGTGCAAACAGCTGTAGGGGTGTGTGTTAAGGTGAGCTCATTCAACACTAATGCTCACCTCTGAATGAGTTAATGAGGTATTCGATAAAGCACAAATAGTGGGATTTTCAGAATATGTACTTCATACAAATATTAAAACAGTAATTTGTATTCAGGAAGTATGTAGGCCTATTGGTACATTGGATGGAAAAATTAGCATTGGACGGGTTGGATTTTTACAAACATCAATCAATTCCAATAGACAGAGGTTGACGTTTGGGTTTAATCCAATAACGTTAGTGTTGAGGGGCGGGAGATGGGCACCTGTCCAATAGTAATTGGGGGCGAGGGAGGGCCAGCAGACTCCTCACTTACACCTCCCTGCTAGTTGTTTGGGAGATTTCATTCATGATGTATTAGTTCAAGCTGGCGTTGACTGTACATAGTTCTCCAGTTGATGTTCTTTTCTTCTTTGTTCCTTAAAAGATGATTTCAATCATCGTCTTCTTCTGATCATTTTATGCCTGACTATTTTGAGGGTTCTTTTATTTCAGCTCACGTACCAAACATACATTTTCTGTGGCTGTGTCCCTGTACACGGGGTGTGTGTGTGTGTGTGTGTGTGTGTGAGGGATAGTGTGACGTTCCTTGTCTACCACCTAACGTAATAGTATAGTTATAGTAGTAGTATAGTTATATAGTTATAGTTATCACGTTAATTAGGTCTCATCCAGGGCTTCATTGTTCTCACCCATTGCTCTTTTACGCCTGTTTAGTGAGTTGTGTATTAAAGTCACTCATTGGTGTAAGACACATCGCTGCTGCCAGTGTGTTCTGTACATGGACTTTGTGAGGTTTGTGTGCGTGTGTGTGAGAGATATATGAAAGGCGTTCCTTGTATACCACATAACGACATAGTTAATAATTAAGTTGCGTTTAGGTGTGTGTTTGTGTATTTGCCATTGCATAAGTATATGATCAATTGTTTTTCTGGCAATACAAGTTTTGCGCCGGTTTTCGGTTGATTGGGCAGTTTTTAGACTGTAGTTTTTAGACTGTAGTTTTTAGACTGTAGTTTTTAGACGGTAGTTTTTAGACTGTAGTTTTTAGACTGTAGTTTTTAGACTGTAGTTTTTAGACTGTAGTTTTTAGACTGTAGTTGGGCTGGAGATTGCCAATCCGATCGGGCAACACTGGACAGGAAGACAGGAGCGTGGAGGAGAGAGGGTGCAGAGCCGACTGAAGAGTAGCAGTGCAGGCATATTAAAAGAGAAGCAGAACGCAGTACATTGCTACACCACTATGTTGCTGCTGATCTGTTCGCTTTTCACCTTAACCTGTTTACTGAGTTTATAATAAGGTCACTTCTCTTCTCTCTTCCTGTTGGAACCTGCAGTAGGTGAAGCTCTATGCTCTATGCATTGCTCTGGCAGTGAAGCTAGTTCCCCTACCCGCTGTGCTCACTGTTATGTCGGCCTGGGTGTCACCAGTAACAACGCTTCTTTGACCCAGAGGACATTAGGCTAGCAGGGCTAGTTAGCCTTTTCCTTGTTTGTTTATATTCTGTCTGTTCAGTGTCCTCCAATTAGGGCGGGTTGGGGGGGGGGGGTTCACTGTGCTCACAGTCATTTATTAGTTTGAGTTTAGTTTATTGGTTTGAGTGTGGATAAGGAACTGAATGTTCGTTTTGAAATGATTTTCTCTTTTTCATGGTCTCTATTTTAATGGTTATATATTTACATGACTCCGTCCTGTCTCAGGGTCTGTGCTATCCAGCTGGCACCAGTCTTCACACTGATGTTCAATAGATCCCTGGAGCTGTGTGCGAAGTCCCCTCCTGCTTCAAAAGCTCCGCCATCATTCCTGTCCCCGAGGAACCCTCCATCACTGGACCTACTGACTGCAGACCTGTGACTTCAGTGGCTATGAAGTGTTTTGAGTGCCTGGCCCACCTGAAACCCACCACAGGTCACCTGCCGGA
>NC_140293.1:10956776-11001776 GCF_964030765.1 Micromesistius poutassou | reverse complement strand
GTGTGTGTGTGGTGTGTGTGTGTGTGTGTGTGTGTTTGTCTCTGTGTGTGTGACAGAGAAAGAGATAGAATGATAAACACAGAGAAAAAGAAAGATGATCATTTTAAACTTGATTAGTATCAGGAAGAGGGTACCCTAGTATTCACTTTATATCGGAGGAGATACTTGAACGCGAGTTTGGATTATTTTGAGTAATATGTAGAAGATTAATGAATTTGCAAGGAGGATCCATCATGTTTGGACAGAACCTGTGTTCATAGAAAACAGGGAGCTGAGCGTTCCAAACACACGTTCGCTTTCGTCCTGGGGTCTTTACTCTCTCTCTCTCTCTCTCTCTCTCTCTCCCTCTCCCTCTCCCTCTCTCTCTCCCTCTCTCTCTCTCTCTCTCTCTCTCTCTAAAGCCCATTTAGCCCATGTGTAAGGAAGCTGTGCGACGAGGTACCGACACACAGAACAGCCCTGGGACCAGACTACAGTACAGGGGAGGAACGGCAGGCGGAGGAACGAGAGGATGGACCACAGTAGAGGAGGAGGGGGGGAAAAGAGGGACGGACGGACCGTCATGAGCTTTAACATTGGGGAAGGGAACCAAACACGACACACACTCTCCTCTGCACACACACACACACACACACACACACACACACACACACACACACACACACACACACGTAAGCTTTTCACACACACTTCGAAACCTTCGATAGAAAGACATTAAGGAGACTTTAAGAGTCGAATTGCAGCGTCAGAAGATTGTGTGTTTGTAACAGTGATTCCGTTGGGAGCATGGGGGTGCTGAATGACTGGTACCACAGCACTGTTTGGCTTCTCGAAGGAAAGACCTATACTTTTTATCATGTTTCTTGTGTGGTGCTGGCGTTCTTCTGCGTGCAATTTTCCCTTATTATGGTTTGTTTGATTGTGTAACTGCAGAGGTACTATCCAATCATTTAAATTTCTTAGTCAAACTCGTTCTAGAGTGTTAGTCTAGGATGTGTTCTACTGAGTAAAGTCAAATTCAAACGGTGTCAAGAACAGCGAAAGTACAATTTCGCTGTTCTGCTGAATTGAATGGTGCTCCATTTTTTTCCAACACTGAAACGCATCATTGACATGTTTCTAAAATGTTAATAAGTCGATGCTTCTACTGTAAATCTTTTACTGTATGTCATCAGACAGACCTGACCGTCCACTGTTTGATTACATAGATGTATAATGTCAACAACCTTTTATAATATTAGTCTATGTTTAAGCATGTAGGCTAATAATAGCCTATATTTTCTGTCCAATTGGGTGCAGATGCTGACAAGAACGGACGGGCACATTGTGGTCATGTTGTGAAACGTTCATTTGTTTCAGCCTGTAGACAACTGTTGGGAACCCTGAAGCCAATTGTATATCTTCAAGTGTCTAAACCACGCAAGTCACAACAAATTAGGCATATTAGGATATGATAATCAGTTGATGATGCAAAATCGTACACACACCCCAACGCATGCATGCACGCACACAGGCACACACAAATACACCTCCTTCCTCTCTGCTCTCCATCATCATCTCTTAGATTTGTTTGTGTGACGTCCCCTGAGTCCTTCCACGTTCTCCACACTCACTCACTTTGTCGCTTCTCTCACCTCTCCATTACACTCTTCATGAAACTTTGCATCATTTGTATAGCGTCACACGTACGACCAAATGACTAGGAATATCCTGGATGCTGTAGGTACTGTTAGACTATCCTACACAAAATCATACAGCAGTATTGCAGTCAAGATCAAGATAATTATTACAAAGTATTACATTTTCATTAAACCAAACTATACATGTGTGTACGGTTTGGTTAAATATTCCAAAATATTACATTTTCATTAAACCAAACCGTACCGTGTTTGTTTGTGTACGTGTGTACCTGCAGATGAGGGATCGCCGTGTGAGTCGAGTGTGAGCAAAGACACACACAAACACATGTCCTAGTTGCCATGACAGTGTGTTAATCCTTGGAGGAATGTTAAAAACAGAGCACAACCAGACCCCAGATGTTGTGAGACCAGGAGCGTGCATGCATGTGTATTCTTAATTAACTGCTGCCAAAGTGTGTGTGTGTGTGTGTGTTGGCATGCAAACCCTTCTGTAAGTGCATGTGTGTGAATGTGTGTGTGGGTGAGAGAGAGTGTGTATTTGGCTGAGGTGCTGACAGAGATGGATGAGGCTGGGTGACTTCTGTGCATTCACCGCGGTGACCTTTGAACCCGGCGGGGTGGGCCGCGGTCTCCCTGCGCACATTAGTTAATGACCTACCGCTGGGACCTCAGCACACACACACACACACGCCAGTACTTCCTTATACATTGCACCAGTGTAAACTGCGTCCATGTGCTTATGTGTGTGTGTGTGTGTGTGTGTGTGTGGGTTGTGGCAATGACTTGACGAAACTAAACGTCCTTAAATAATCAAATAAATAATTTTAAAAAGATATTGTCTCTCTCCTTTACACTCTTGATCCATTTTTTTGTCTGTCTGTCTGTCTGTCTGTCTCTCTGTCTCTCTGTCTCTCTCTCTCTCTCTGTCTCTGTCTCTCTCTCTCTCTCTCTCTGTCTTGGACTGGCTCCAAAATGTGTCCCATATCAAAAAACAGAGAGGACAAACCAATTTGTGTTTGGCATTTATAATCAGGACGATCCCGCACTTCTTCATCTCCATTCATCTCCAGCTGAGAGACGCCGGATACTACAGCGTGTGCATGTGTGTGCATGTGTGTGTGTGGGAGTGCATGTGTGTGTGTGCATGTGTGTGCGTGTGTGTGTGTGGGAGTGCGTGTGTGTGTGTGTGTGTGTTTGTGTGTGTGTGTGTGTGTGTGTGCATGTGTGTGCATGTGTGTGTGTGGGAGTGTGTGTGTGTGTGTGTGTGTACGTGGAGCACATGTGTTTGGTGTCCCGGCGCGTGCGCTGTGATATCAGCGACTGTTTCTCTGCCTGTCAGACCCGCCCCTCGTGGGGAAGGAGTGGAGAGAGAGACAAAAAATAAAGAAAGATGCCATGAATTATGGATTTAAACAAAATAAAGCACAAAATATGTCAAAAAGTGAATATAAGAATGAACACATGAGGGATGACCGTGTTAAACAAAAGAATGAACCAGTGAAATGGGGTGTTTGGAAGCGGTAGCCCAAAAAACATGTAGGCCGGTGACATTCAGGGTAAATGTCACCGATGGGATGAGGGACAGCCAGTCCCAAAGAGGGCCCGGCGTGTGTGTTTTAGTGAGCATGGGCGTCCGTCTGGTCTGAAATGTGCTGGGGACAGAGACGCATTCTAAAGCGCTGGGTACAATGAGGATGCACTCTTTTTTTCTCTTTAGTGCAGGTTCTGAAAGACGGCATACCCATGTAGCTTACTAATGAATAAGATGTATACAAAAAACTGTGATTTTATGAAGAAAGCGTTTCCAAAAAGCATCGGACATATGACCCACTATGTTCTGCTCCATGTACCCGATGTTGACCACATGACATGACTAAGCTGCCAACAACAAAGATGAGCTAGGAAAGGAAACAGAGTACGTGTTTAAGTTCAGAAGGGGCAGACGTGTGGCTACACACAGCACTACAAATGTCGTCAAGATTGAAAAAGCAAAAAATATTTGTTGCACAGCTGAACGCTATCGAGTGCCGAAGTCCCACCCCTTCCTGTGGTCCGCATGGGACAGATGAGATCGTAATTTATGAATGGGTTTCAATGGAGAGAAAGTCATTATTTTCTGGTCCCAGTCTTTATATGCCCCGGATTACACATATGTTGTTTGTGGATTTAAATGATAAATTTTCATGCAAAGAAAACGACAATTTATCGCGAAGAAGTTTGATAATGTCAGGTTTTGTGTGAGGCTGCTTTGTGAACTACAGCTCTTCGCTGCTCTCGACGCGAATGATCAACGTCACCGCCCGCACTCGGAACTCTGATACTGACATGGTGATCTCTCTGCTCCACTTCACTTTACTTTTTTTTTCCAAGGGGAGGATAGCAGCATTGAAAGAGGTGAAACCGTTCTGATTCGGGGTTTGTGGAGAGTTTCAGTTCGATGGGGAGATGGTCGGTCTTGTCCAGTCGCAGGGAGCGTGACGTCACTTCATGTAGTCGTTCTCATTGTCTATTTGTCTATTTGTCTATTAACAGCCTTTAACTGAACAACTGCACAATAAACGTCAAACTCTTGATATGAAAAATGATCATTTAAATCCACAAACAACATACTGTATGTGTAATCCGTGGCATATAAAGACTGAAAGACTATACTTTCTCTCCATTGAAACCCATTCATATTTTACGATCTCATAGGTCCCATGGGGTCTACCGGAAGGGGCCGGACTTCGGCACTCTATATCCAATCATGAGCTGGCTGTTCTCAATTCACAACATGCATCCATCCAATCTATCAGGCATTCTGACCAAAACTCATGCACTCCCCACCACAATTAATCCACTAATTACTCCACTATCGTCATCTCCACTATACCAAAAAACACTGTACGAACGCAAACCGTGGATAAGTCAGGCTACTTGGTGGCTATGGCCAACATCAATTGCAAGAGTTAAAACAGCCGACCACTTGAGTGCAAAAAACACAAAAGACCTCGCCACAGCACCAGCAAATCTTAAGCAACAAATATCGCGTCTTACCTTTATTTATGTGACAGTGGTCTGCAGATGCATCCTGTGGTGTAGCCTACCACATCCATTTAGTTCAACAGGTTATCGCTCTGATACTGTTCATGGTACTACCGACCTGCTCTGGTGCTGTTTACCTTCATGTATTCAGGCTAAAATGACTTGATTGTCTGATGCCTCATCATTGTATCCCAGCCAAAGAGTATCGGTATTAATACCTCATTCATTGTCCAAGCCAGGCTGGCAGCTCATACAAAAATAAGTAAGGGATAATGTATAGAACGCCGGTCATTATCGGGGAAATAAGCGCCGACAGGGCGAACCGGACACCGACGTGAAGCAGCAGTGTCTTGCTTCGCCCTGAAGGTTTATTTTCGAAAATGTTCTATACATTATCCCGCTTATTACACAGCTACTTGCCAAAACGAAAAAATAACTTTGTCTTTTTACAATTCATTTGTTACCAGCATTCGTAGTGGTGATCAGCAGAGAAATAGTCTGCCATAGACGTTGACGCCTAGCTACGCATTAGCTCAGGAGGTAGAGCGGGTTGGCTGGTAACCGCAAGGTTGCTGGTTCAATCCCCGGCTCCTCCTAGCTGAGTGTCGTGGTGTCCCTGAGCGAGACGCCTCACCCTGACTGATGAGCTGTGGCCCTGCGTGGTTGACTCGTGATGCGAGAGACGTGAGAGCCACTTTCCTTGACAGCGGTCATTATATGCTTAGCAAGGGTCAATTATCGAAAAATAATTCACCAATAGAAGGCTCATGCAAGTGAACGGAGCGTTCCACAGCATTGAGAAGAGCGTGTAATAAGTAAGGGATAATGTATAGAACGCCATTATTGGGAAATAAGCCCTGACGGGGCTTATTTAAGATAATGACCGGCGACGTTCTATACATTATCCCGCTTATTACACAGCTACTTGCCAAAACAAAAAAATAACTTCACATGGTGTGTCTTACAATTGTGTGCTTTACAATTTATTTGTTACCATTATTCGTAGTGTAGAACAGCAGAGAAATAGTCCGCCAAAGACGTTGACGTCGCTTAGCAACCGAGTACGCTGGGGTTGATAAGTTACCGGACTACTTGCGTAGTGATACGAAAGACGTGAAAAAAATCCACTTTCCTTGACAGCGGTCGTTATGTGCTTAGCAACGGTCATTATCGAAAAATAATTCACCACCGGAAGTGGGGAAGGCCCACGCAAGTGAACGGAGCGTTCCACAGCATTGAGAAGAGCTGTGTAATAATCCATAATAATTAAACTTTTGTCTTTTTAAGTGGTGGTTACAAAATTAATCTTGACGAAAACTGGTAGGTACTCGTCCCCAGCGACGCCTATGAGTGAGAGAGATAGAGAGAGAGAGCATGTGTGTGTGATGCAGAGCCTGCAGCCTCCTGCCATTTATTCCAAGCTTACTCCACCCCCCCCCCCCCCCCACATATATTTTACTTCACTCCTTTATCTTCCTCTCCTTGTCTCTTCTCCCCTCCTCTCTCTCTCTCTCCTGCCTTTTCTCACTACGGATATGGCTGAGATGGCAGTTCTGCCTCTCTCTCTCTTCACTGCCTCCCTACCTCTCTCTCTCTCTCCCTCTCTCTTCTCTTCCCTCCCTCCCTGCCTCTCCCTCTCTCTTCTCTTCCCTCCCTCCCTGCCTCTCTCTCTCTCTCCCTCTCTCTTCTCTTCCCTCCCTCCCTGCCTCTCTCTCTCCCTCTCTCTTCTCTTCCCTCCCTCCCTGCCTCTCTCTCTCTCTCTCTTCTCTTCCCTCCCTCCCTGCCTCTCTCTCTCTCTCCCTCTCTCTTCTCTTCCCTCCCTCCCTGCCTCTCTCTCTCTCTCCCTCTCTCTTCTCTTCCCTCCCTCCCTGCCTCTCTCTCTCTCTCTCCCTCTCTCTTCTCTTCCCTCCCTCCCTGCCTCTCTCTCTCTCTTCCTCTCTCTTCTCTTCCCTCCCTCCCTGCCTCTCTCTCTCTCTCTTCTCTTCCCTCCCTCCCTGCCTCTCTCTCTCTCTTCCTCTCTCTTCTCTTCCCTCCCTCCCTGCCTCTCTCCCTCTCTCTTCTCTTCCCTCCCTCCCTGCCTCTCTCTCTCTCTCCCTCTCTCTTCTCTTCCCTCCCTCCCTGCCTCTCTCTCTCTCTCTTCCTCTCTCTGGTGGTTGGGTGCTACAGCAGTGGGACATGGAGCAAAATACTGATCAGCCCCAATGATGGCACACGGCCTCTCCAGCTCTCTCTCTCTCTCTGTTCTTCACTTCCCTCCCTCTGTCTGGGTCCATTATTGCGCCCTGATCCTCATCTCGGTCTACTCCTTCTCTAATAGCTCGCCGTACTCTCTCCCTCTAACTTGACACTGAACTCGCTATCGGCGGTTATTATAAAGCCTTGCCACAGCGTGATAAGTCATAAAAGGAGAAATGACCCCAGTTGGACAGCACTGAGAACGATCAGTAGAGCAACACAGAGCGCTTTGTGATAAAGGTAAAACACATCGCTGCTTCGTCTAAATATAGGCTACATTTCTCTGTTCTTTCATGTTTCACGAGTTGTTCTTGGGGGAGTCCTAGCGTGGACGTGCGCTGTATGCGTCACGTCGGAGTGTACAAAGCGATTGAACAGCACACCGTTTCAACATGCGGGGGATCAAAGAGGGGCTCTGTAGCTCCGGTGAGTCCTGCTTCCACTCCCCGTGAAGAGAGGTGTCACATGAAAGAGCCGCCGCCATCCGTAGGAGTACAGCGAGGCGTGGACGAGAAGGCGGCGCTTCTCGGTGTCTTCTCCAGTGTTTTATTCGTTATTTTTGCCTTTTGGTTGTACTATGGCCACCCTGCACACTAGGAGTTGACTGTGTTATGGTTATGGTTAGGGTATGTAGGGGTAAGGTTAGGGTAAGGGGTGTGTATTAGTGACCTACTGCTGGATGTGATGTATGCAGGCGATACGGTGGACGCTTTGTTATTCTGATGCATTAGGTCGTGCTCTATCGCACCCTTTGATTGTAATTTAAGTTGTACTGGCTAGTAAAGCATGGTTAAGATGGATACCGATGCCGCTCCCTGCGTTCTTGTGTCACTCAGTTAATTACAAGTGTCTCATTATGTTATATGACCAACATGATACAAGAGGTGATAAATATTGAATGAGAAGGCGATGGCGGAGTCCATCACTCTAACGCCTTCCCGTCCCCGTCCTCTGTCACGCGGCGACCTTGTGTGTCACTCGGGCCCTCGGCGCGTCGCAGCGTTCAATTATTCACGCTACGCTGAGGTGGCTTCAGGGAGAATGGACGCAGGACGTAGGAAGTACCCCCGCCCAATGGTACGCTTTAACCTCCTGTAACACTTTGACCTATTTTGTTTTGAAACATTAATATCCCAATTTTTTTTAGTGGGTGTGAGTGGGATGGGTCTGAATGAAAACAATCAACCTTTTGGGGGTTTTAGGCTGCTTAGAGTATGCAATAAAAATTATTAAAGAAAGCACTGTCATAGAGAGGGAGACGGTGGGAGGGAGAGCATGAGAATGAGAGAGATATTGCAAGTGTGTGTGTGTGTGTACATGACCTAGACTTCCCCAGTAGTTGCGTCAGCAGATTCTGAAGGGACACGACTAATTAGAGATGGTTTAAAGACAGGCTTTCAGAATCACACAATAAAACACATACACACACGCAAACACACACACAGACACACACTGACACACACTGACACACACACACACACACACACACACACACACACACACACACACACACACACACACACACACAGAAGTGACTGCAAAACTGCATTGTCAATACAGGAAGGAATCTCGGTGGGAACTGCGGCAATGCAATCACAACACACAGACACCCTGTTAAAGCCGGGGAAACACCCTGACAGGGATTCACACCTTTTTCCTCCCTCCATCTACTGCAGTCCTCTTCATCCACCGTTACAAAGAACCCTTCCTCTCGTCCTAGCCCTCTCCCCCTCTCTCTCCTTCTTCCCTGCTGATCTCTATCTCTCTCACTTGATATCTTCAAGCGTTCTAACGTCTCGGGCTGCGCAATCGTATCCTTTAGACCATAGGCTGCTAATGTAATCTCATGCATCGCTGCTCTTTAATTAAACTGATTTACTCAACACTCCCAATCCCTCCCAGTCTGTCCTCAGTTCATCCAGCACAGGCCCATTCCCACAAACACACACACAAACGTATAAACACACACATGCACACACATACACACACAAACGTATAAACACACACATACACACACAAACTCATACACACACACACACACACACAAACTCATAAGCACACACGAAGACACACACACACACACACACATATACATACACACACACACACACACACAAACTCATAAACCCAAACACACACGCACACACACACACAGACACACTCTCCGTCCTCCTCTCCTCTCTCCCTTCCTCCCTCTCTTTGTTCCTTTCAAGGATGCGAGTGAAGACAGATGAGTTACATTTGGTGGTTTCTTGTTCTGTTATCTCCAAAACACGAACATGGATCAATTAAATGTGTGTGGAATGAACACAGCCATAAAGCAGTAAAGGGGGGGGGGGGCAGAACGGTATAGGTGCTCAGGTCCCGGGTTCGATTCCCTGCGTCTGCAACCTGACCGCAGACCCTACCTGATGACCCTTTGATGTATGAGGACAATAATCAACACGGTGGTCCTCTGGGACTGAAGGCCGGCGTGGGCTCACGGGAGGAGGTTGAGTCTGAGGGTTTTCAGACGATGTGGATGGAGAGAGCAAGGTCATTATGGGCAATGTTTTAACGATAAATCAATACCAAAAACCTATGAAGCTGGTGTGTGCAAGAGCCTCGTGTGTGTGTGTGTGTGTGTGTGTGTGTGTGTGTGTGTGTGTGTGTGTGTGTGTGTGTGTTGCTGGGTGCTGTCATTGAAGTGGTACAAGGGCATCGCTAATAGCCCCAGTTTAAGCAAATGGAACCGAGATGACAGTGTGTGTGTGTGTGTGTGTGTGTGTGTGTGTGTGTGTGTGTGTGTGTGTGTGTGTGTGTGTGTGTGTGTGTGTGTGTGTGTGTGTGTGTATGTTTCTGACAGACAGGGGAGATATCTCGCTATGATAAAAGATTTCTCCAGAGTAAGATACGAGAGCAGAGAAAGGCAGCATAAAAGACACTCAAAGCATCATACATACAAACTCACTGTACTGGCTGAGGCCACAGTGTCTTGCATGCGGTTCTCATTCTAACGCTTTATACCGACCTCTTAATGATGTCCTCCCTATGGGCACGTGAAGCCCCCCAGCGGCCATAGGAGACCCCCCCCCCCCCCCCATCCCGGCCAGAGTCCATATCCACGGGAACAGGCGCATATTCGTGAATCACATAACATAACAAGTACTTTACATGCATGTGTTTAAACTTTTTTAAACCCCTGGTTTAGGTCATTTTGCCTACAGGATAGGATGTGGAAATGGGGATTGAACCCAGGACCTTGTTAAGGCATAGCAAACTGCACAACACTGCCTCTAAAAAGCTTAAACTCCTTCCATCAGTTGATGTAATTCCACTTCCTGTCACCCCCCCCCCCCCCCCCCCCGCGCCGCATCCGTCCAACCATCCATCTCCGTTCCTTATCGGCCTCTATCGCTTTCAAGCACACCGAGACATAAGTGGCCCTTATCTCACTCTCAACCCCCCCTCTTCTCCACGCTGAACGGCTGCAGTCCAACGCTGCATGGTGACCGCTGCTGCACATTACAGCATTGTTCTGCCACACAAAGGCTGTTTTATTGGACTTTATATACACTTATATTCACCTTGCCCATTCCTTGCTATCGCTGTGCCTCACCTTTGTATTCATCTTTAATTTTGAGGTTCAAAAAAACCCAGCAAAATCTGCCCTCAAGGTCTAACATGCAAGGAGTTGAAAAAATATATAGGTATATGTATCGGTCATATGAAAACCTTGAGAAAAAAACCCAATGACGTCTCCTCTAGTAACCAGAGGACATGTCACAGTCAGGGCTGGTATACATCAAACCATGGCCGCCACGCAGGGAATATCAAGTCATCACAAGATGGTGCGTGATTCACCCCCAAAGGGAATAGAATAAATCGACTGAGGTAGCTGATACATGCTTTACACTCGGATGTCCAAATACCCTCACACGCCAAATACCATTTTTGGACGTTCATATTTATTATTGTTTCTCGCACACGTGAATTCCATCTCAATACTCGATACAAATTTTGCAAAAAATGTCTGCACTCTATCCATCATAATACACACTAAACAACTGTTCAATTCAAATGTGGAGAAAAACAAAGTCTAAGCATAAGCTACATATTTTAGTTAGAATTCACTCAGTGTGGCAGGCTATCGCTTAGGGCTGTTCTCCACCGGAATAGAGATGTAGCGACACCAGCTGGGTTGAAGCCGTTTCCCTCCTAAACCACTAAACTTTCACAAGCCCTGACAAGAAGTCAATACCTTTCATGCCGGCTCGACGCTGTACCGGAGACAACCATGAAGTGAGGATTCCACTGAAAGCCGATAGACCCAACCGACCACAAACACCACAGCTCCGCTGCTTTAACTCTGTTTGCTTGGTTTACATTTAAACCGTTTTAGATTGGTTTCAACATTGACCAAATCATTATGAGTTTGAAGCTAATGAAGCTGTGTGTCTTGGCTGTTTGTTTTAGGGTTAGCTCGGTGTGCTAACCACATAGAGACAGATTTCTTTTAGGGGCCACAGGTCCCCTTTGCTGTCCATCCCCACTGTCCTTTCCATACAGGAACATAATGCCCTTAATAAACAAAAATGAATGAATCACAATAAATGTATATCGATACAATTATCAATTGACGCATCTTTGTTGTGGATCTCCACTTTGTTGCCAATGTGATAAAATGATCGTGTCAAACCCAACAGGACGTTTCTAGTCCAGATAACAAACAAACAACCTCAGAAGAGGCCCATTACTTTGATTGATATTGTATAAAGTACTACTCCACCACTCCACAAGATACCACTGCAAGACACTCATCTCTCTTTTCCTCAATCCCTTACCACTGCCACTTCACTCTTCCTCTCTATCTTCCTAATCTCCTACCATTCTCCCCCCCCCCTCTCAATCTCTCGCTGTCTCTCTCTCAGTTAGAGGTCAGACAGTCTGTCCTTGTCCTCTCTAATCAAAACATCTTTCAATTCACTCTGAGTTCCTGAGAGAGCCGTCGGGTTGAGTGAGGGAGGGGGGAGAGGGAGGGAGGGAGGGTACCCATTACATACATTTCAAAAAAGAGAAATAGAAAAAAGATGAAGATGGCGATGTATTCATTCATCCAAGCCTATTTGACCTGCCCCGTAATTTATTACGACCACCATATTCTTATTCTATACGTCGGTCATCGATTAACTTTCTTGACAGTTATTAACATGAATATTAGTATTAGTGCTTTTATCATTCCCACAAAGTCGGCAATAGAGGTTGAGCTGAGCGATTTTTTTAACAAGAGCAGTATAAATCAAGACATACTTATGGACGGGAGGTTAAACCAAATGGTAAAAAGCCTATCCCTTTATGCCAACATGATTCCCTGATAGGACGGTAGACAGTGCCTCTAATGATGTCTACACAGACACAACGTCAGACACACAAAGCGTGATTTATTTGGACAGCCCGCTAGATTCCTCCTCCTGGACCAAGGACAAGAAACCGTCTGATACCGGCGTGGTCCTTCGCTGCGGAATCAAATCTCTGTCCTTTTGACTCATTTAATTTCAGACTCAAAAAACATTTACTAATGTATTTCCTCTACACAGATGTCAAGATGTCCCCCCACAGGAATGTAGGCAGCTCAGATGGGCCCACATCTTTGGACACTGGGGCACACAAACATGAGCTTACATAACTTTACACAGCACAAAGATTTAGTTGACCTCTTTGTACCAATGCCAAAAAACTGTAAATCTGGTCAGCTAAAAGACTGGTTTAGACAAGACAGGCCGACGGAATAGACTGTGTTACGGTTTATTCTACCCTTCAGTGTTCGCACCCAACCGATACTGCTTAACTACTCATTTGCTTGTTGAGCTTTTGTTCTAGCTCTCTCCCTCTCTCTTGTTATGTCTCTTATTCTGTCTCTCTCTATGTCTCCCTTTCTCTCTTCCTTGCTGTGTGCCGCTGAAATGGCGGCGTGCCATGAACAGTCCATATTCACTAGGCCTCCGCAGAGCCCTATATGATCCAAAGAGGGTGGAAACTCACGGAGAGCCAACCCAATCTATCCTGGTGCTCTGCTGGCTCTCTTTCTCTCGCACTTTCTCGCCCTTTTTTAACTTTCAAAGTCAAAGTCTGATATATTTGCATGGTTCTTAATCACAGTTACCGAGTCTCAAAGGGCTTTACACATTACAGAAGCTGGAACGTGGAGGAGAAAGTGGGAGCCCTCATCTTTAGGAGTGCTATCTATTTGTTCATATAATGAAGGTAACAATACATTCATAAAACTGCACGATTTTTGTTCAATAACTGTTTCATGTAATTTTCAAGGTCTGTGCTATCAGTGTGACGTGAAGAATGAAGGTCTAGTTGGGATGATTAAGAAGTTGCAGTTCATTATCTGCCATGAAGGAATAGACTACACAGTGGTTCCCAATCTATGACTTTAGGTCTTGGACTAAATTGGCATCAAGACCTTTCACGGACAACCTCATATGCGGTAACGATTAAAGGTCCGATGACATTCCACCTAGATGTGTGAGGGATAGACGAGCAACGTTTGCTACAGTCCAATGGGTAGGCTGGTAGAATGATCTATCCAGCACCCATCTAGGTGGACACGCCCACTTGTGATGTCATAAGGGGCAGATTTCCAAAACGGCTTGTAACAGCTAATCACACCACACCTGGTGGCATGTCATGGGACCTTTAAAGAATTTATAAATACACATGCAGTGGCTGATCAGAGTATAAAGAGTACCCTTTATACACAATTAGAACTTGAAGAAGGCCGTGGTCAGTGGGAAAAGGTCAGCAATGCTGCTTATGGTCCCAGTTTGTTTATTTAGCATACACAAAATAGCACATAACATCATTGGAAAACATAACAATGGAAAACCTAGGATTGCAGAAAGCTATTAAAAAATAATAATAATTAAAACTGCGTGCAGTGATGAACGGGCCTTCGCACCGGCTTGCGGCCGCGTCACGTGCCGTTGTAACATGTGCGCTGACGAAAGTAGAAGCAGATTCGATAAATTGCCCAGGAGGAGTTTGTTGAAATCCAAGGCGAAAAAGTGAAATTCCATTAAAAATGGCCAACTTTGACAGCAAGCCACGGACACGCCCTTCAACGTACAGTCACAAATAACACGGCGTTGGTTGAGCAGCATTTTTTGACTGTACTGACCAATTGTGAAGCAGATCCGATAAATTCCCTAGGAGGAGTTCATTCAAATACAAGGCGAAAAAAGTGAAAATAAGACCACGGAATTCAAAACAGCCAACTTTGACGGCACGCCACGGACACGCCCTTCAACGTACAGTCACAAATTTTTTATTTTTAAATTTATATAAATTTTATACATTTTTTGACTGTATAAATTCCCTAGGAGGAGTTCGTTGAAATACAAGGCGAAAAAGTGAAAATCGCCGGCGAAAGTGAAAATGAAAAAATTAAAATTTGGTATGTGAGCTACAGGGCAGCAGCACGGCAGAAAAACGTTCGCCGAAGACATTAGAAACCATTATAGTCAATGTAGGCTATTCCACTGGATACGGCACGGCACGGCACGGAACCGTCCCCAAACCGGCACTTTGTTTACGATACTTGACTTCTATTTTTGAAAGTTGCCGGTTCGCAGCCGTGTCTCAGAACACTTCTACAGCCAACAGTTTGCATTTGCTCATGAATATTCATGAGATCACATCGACCCCTATGCAATTCACTAACGGTAATATTATAGTCTATGTTATCAATAGCTAATCAATGTCACCTTGCTAATGGTTGAATACTACAACAGTAACGATGTGGGATTTGCTACAGACTCACAGACAGCATTACTTACTTTAATCTAAAAGCCTACCCGTTTCTGAATAGGCTTAAGACAAGTAAGGGGCTTGGAACGCTTGGGGAGTCTGGCAGGAGTTGTTGAACCATTGAGGTAAGAGCTGCAACATGACCCCCCACCGATGACTGGCTGCTCTGCTTGTAACTGCTGGATGGAGCTGGGTATGGCAGTAACTGGCTGCTCCAGTCTTTAGTAGGTCTGACGATTGGCTACCAGTTGTTGTTGGTCAATGCAGCAATTCCTTCCACTCGCAGAAAGCATTTTTGAATCTCGCCAAGACAGGCGAATGCAGAGAAGATCTGATCTTTCTCTGCTGGATCCCTTTTTGGCTGATTCTTCTGTAACGTATGGAATGGTTGACATGCTTGGACCCGAGCCAAGAGAGGAAAAGGTATTTTAAGGGTCTTTATTAGCCAACCGCCAGCAGGCCGACATAATAAATGCTAGAACCTTCAGGGTTCATAACTACACTTAAACTGAATGGTGACTAAGAATCTCAAGTTCAAGAGACAAAAGTCCAACAGAAAAACATTCTCCAATTGAGAAATAACTTTACAAAAGCACTCAGCAGGTCGGAAGAATCAGCAACTGGTTTGAACCAGACGATGCCATTTATATGGCGATGGAATAATTACATTTTTAATTCTGGTACAGTTCCATACTACGGGGCATTGTAATAAAGTGAGTGATGGAGGGAACAAGAGAATGTGTGTAAGCGTTGGCAGCCAATCAAGCTTCCTGCCGCTGGTTCGCGGGCGCGGGAACCGTGAGTGGCCATGGCTCTGCCCACTATGGTGACAGGACATCCACATCAACCGCAACTCAGGCGAGGCGTCACACATCCACGCACACCGTGGCCTTATACTACAAGTTTCCGAAATGCTTGACCCTCTTTCGAACTCACACACATCCACACACACACACACACACACACACACACACACACACACACACACACACACACATCCACACACACACACACACCGGTGTTCCTGGGCCATGACTGATAACATTCACAAACTGATTGGCAGCAAAAAGAGTAAAAGCATAGGATTTTCCCCTTTCAGCTTTCTCTAAATCACAGTCTTATTTTGGTTTCAGTAACAAAATAGTATAGATTACGATGTTAAAGATAATTTAAGACCTGTTACCACAGAAAACAAAACAAAATGTTGAGCTAGATTATAATGTTAGGAACTAAATGATCCATGCTGCTTTGTTAATATTTGTCTCACTTGCCTGCATCTTTCTTGTGGCATTAAACTAGAAATCATATCAATAATTTCTATACTGTAAATGGATTAAATATTTGTTGCATAACATGTTAAACATCTGACAAGCTGCTATGTTATTCTTCCATGAAGATAGAAAGAGAGTGGAAGAGAGAGAATGCAAGAGAGAGAGCGAGAGAGAGAGAGAGAGAGAGAGAGAGAGAGAGAGAAAAAAGAGAGAGAAAGAGCGCGAGAGAGAGAGAGAGAGACTGCGAGAGAGAATGCAGGAGAGAGAGAAAGAGAGAGAATTGGCCTCTGGGTGAATGCAGCCCATAGGGAAGACGATGATTTGAAATCGTAAGGCATGCTGTGTGAATAAGCAATTCTCGCAATAGCGAGAATGTTTATATTGCGGCAAAGATTTTTTTTAACAAAACCTACTGCGGTATTTGTAAGCAATTAGAAAGGAGAAAGGAGAAGCTTGTGACTTGCAAATCAAGTCACAATAACTTTTTCCTAATGCTTTGAGTAAATCTACATCAAAACGTTGCTGCAAAATTCTGCATTCAGTTCCCCCCCAACCAGCTAGTATCAGCTGCTTGGTGACAAGCACCTACACGCCACTCAGGGTACATCCTTGTCTGATGCCATTTATTAGCAAATGGGACGCAGTCATACACTTCACAGCCCTGAATTGTTTAGTATATTTTAAGTGTAAGTAAATCCCCTGTTTCATCTCTAATTCAAACACTTTGAGATGTAAAATGATGCGTTTTGGGCTGAGAGATCTAGTAAGGACGAAGGCGTGTTATCCCCCCTCAAGGTCATAATGACCTTGTTTTATCGTGCTTTTATCGAATCTATTGTATCCTTCTCTTTGGTTTCATGGTTTGGAAGTCTTTCTGTCAAGAACAAGTTAATAGGAGAATCTCAACTGAAGCTGGCCTCCCTGTACACTAGACAGGTATAGCAGATAACCAACTCAATTTTAAATGACCATTTGCATCCTTTGCACAACGAGTTTCAGCTTCTCCCTTCTGGAAAAAGGTTTTTAGTTCCAAGGTCTAAAACATTTTAAAAACTGCTTTGTTCCAGTTGCTATCACACTGATGAACAAGCTGTAGAAACTGCGAAATTTGCACAAAATATATCTGGAGCATGTATTTTTATGTATTATTTATTAATTAGTTGATTTTTAGATCATTTTATCTGGTTTTAAAATATATCTAAATTATACTGGTCAGTTTTAAGTATTATCCCTATTTGGGATTATCACTGCAGTACTTTAACTATTTTACCTATGTGACTGTCCCATTTGTGTCTGAAACTGTATAACGGAAGCCCACTTTTAAACTGCAAGACAAGCTTACCTACGGGTACAAATAAAGTAACCTGAACCTGAACCCCATGGTTACAAACCGTGGCAACTTCGTGGTACTTTTCTAGTACCGTCGTTGTGTATGGCCGTTATATTGGCCAATGCTGTATATCGAATGTGTCCCACATTGTAGCATTATCCAAGAAGCTTAAACCCTCTCTCGGACACGGCCATCGACATCCCCCTCTCAGACAGAGCTCAGCACTTCCATACACACCTTGGGCCCTATTTTAACGGCCTGAAACTCAAGTATGAAACGCGAAACGGCAGTAGCTTTGTGGGCGGATCTCTGGTGCTGTTGCTATTATAACCGGCGGATAAATGAGTCTTGACCCCGATGCAAATCTAAAATGGGTTGGTCTGTGTGTTTTGGATGTAACATGCGATAACCAATGAGAGTTCCATCTCCCATCCCCTTTAAGAGCCAGAGCATTTGAACTTGACAAATTAATATTTTGACAGCGCGTTTGCAGTCTCCACTGAGACAGATGCATGACCACATGAATTTCAAACTTCAAATGGCTCAGTGTATGGCCAAACAATAGGCCTAATTCACACATGGAATAGCGTTTTATTCTACAACTTCAGAAACACTGTCATGTAAATTACGACAAAGATAACACATACAGTATATGATATGCGGTCCTGTGGCCGCAACCGGGTCTATTTAATGATATGCGGCAATACATTAACAAACATTGTTTGTTCCCAGTATTGTATACATTATCGTTATCACCTTGTGTTCATAAAATACATGTGTCCCCCCATTAATATACATTGCCATGGACTGTATTATGTGTTACGTGTTTAGTTTGCGTGTGTTTAAACAGATGGATGCACACACGCGCGCCAAGCATCACCCGCATTCATTCATTCTCTTAAAAACTCACTCGCGGTAAAACTATGTCTTCTCACAATCAAATACTCATCAATCCTAAAAGTTATGGGCTTGTACACGATGTCTGTGTCAAGAACATATGTGTTTGCTGTACGTTGTTTGCAGATGCATTGATTAAAGTACAACGTCTTACTGCTGTATCAGCTGTTCTTTCCCAAATAATTTAACCAATCATTTACCCTAAAACAAGATTTTGTTTTGGAAGGCTCGGATATACTTTGCTCGAGTTTATTATTGTTATTATTTTTATTTTAACGCATGGCATAGCCTGCTACAGTGTTCATTCATGCAGCCCCTATGGATTTTTTTTTTCCACATGCTATTTCTTTGCAGTTCCACACATATGAACAATATTTGACATCATAATATTTTAATTAGGCTAATCGTTTGCTTGTTTCTGCTGTGTATAGCCTACGTGTGTGTGAGCTTATCTTCCAGTTTCGACCTGCCATGGCACAGCAAAATGGCAACACCAACTGCGCTATCCGCTATAGTGCATTTAGACCGAGTATTTGTCTCAGTGCCGCAAGTGCTTTTTAGATCAGTAAAATAGCACCATGTATCATTTGAGCCGGAACACATCTCTGCTTTTCGCCAACACGCCTCTCCGGGCGCAAGTGTAGTGCCGCAAGTTTGCTGCCGGGGAAAATCAGCCTTGCACTGGGGGGCAAACTAGCAACGATACATGTGTCGGTGTAGGAAGTCAATTGCGCTGGGTGCAAGATAGGGCCCCTTGTCCCTTGGCAGTAACGTTTAGGTGCCTCGGAAAATACATTTCAATGTCATGCAAAAAGAGCGCCATCTGCGTTCAAAGCAGAGTGGATAGTTCACAGACTGGTTGGCGTGTTTTCTCTAAATGACAGGCTTATTTTAGACAAAAATGCATAGATTTCTATTTTGCCAATCATATAAGACATATTACCACGTTTAAATAAACTAAAATGTTTTGGGTTTACAATCCCGTTAAGGAAAACACAAATATTAACATAAAAAAAGGGTTACGAGAACTATTGAATCTCAGTGTTGTGTTTGCCTCTCTGAGGGATTCACGCTGCTCTACGAAATCCGACAAATTAAATAAAGCGAGCAGGTGTATATATGTGAATGTTTTCCAGGAAATAATGATGCAGAACGCCCCTCATCTTAAGGTCTTTGAGACTCCATGGTCTCTTAACGATGGTCTATTCCCTTTGTTCCCACAGCCATCAGACTCTTTAATAAGAGCTGTTGACTATATATGATGTGGTGATTTGTTTTTTGTATTGCGTCTATGTCTTTATGTGGTGCATACCTATTTATTTGTTGCTGTAGTGTATGTTGTACTGTGCCCTGTCTTGATGTATTTACTGTCCTGTTGATGTATGTTGTTGTGTGTATTGGGCTTGGTGGCAAAATAATTTCCCCCTTGGGGATTATTAAAGTGCAATCAATCAATCAATCAATCAATTTCAAAGGAGTTCTCAGGTAGACACCTCAAGCCCCTCAGTTAATCTGCAGCCAGAAAAGTTATTGTGTGTTTATATTTCTGTGTGTGTGTGTGTGTGTGTGTGTGTGTGTGTGTGTGTGTATGTATGTGTACATGCACAGTGTTAGGGTTGTGCACTGTGTTGGGAGATTGATGGCACATTAGAGTGAAGACCTTGTCATGCACCTGTGTTCCGTAGAGGAGTAATGCATGCGCACACAGACACACACACACACACACACACAGTATATATGTATATATGAATATTTTGAAAATGTATACGATGTCTAAAGGGCCAACATGTGACCCATCACTGCTTAGACTACGCCAATACGCCCTTGACTTTCTGTCTATGCGGTAATGTGCTTCCACGTACATAAACACTAACACACTGCTTTTTAAGAATGTTCCTAGGTACAGCCACAGCATAAGTGAACTATATTCAGTTTTTCTTTCTAATAAATGACTAAAATGGAAGCTTAATGTTGGTAATTTAAGTGAAACTACAACGCAGTGATGTTCCTGGAGATGGAGGGATTTTAAAAGCTTGCCCCTCGATCCTATTGCATCGTTGTGATCTGTGTGTTACTGCAATTGCTTGATTAATGAATGGATATTATTCTCTTGTACATGGTAATATAATCTATACATCTTTGAATGATCTGCAAATAATCTTCCACTTTGAAGCTGAGCAGAATTGATCAGTGGGAAGTGGGGGGGAACACTGCAACAAGTATAGATTGATATGTGTTAACGATTTATATAAGAAACAAATACATCATACACTCTAGCATGTACAGCTGACATGATATGATATGCAAGAAGCTTGGACTATGGTCAATAATGCAGATACTTTGTTTATTTGACCCTTATTTAATTCTTATTTTACATTCATTCATGTCTGCAGAGACCTAATTTATTGATATGATATTTCAATAGTGATCTAGCTTATTACAATGTACTACTTTATCAAGTGCAATCATGCCAGCCACGAAGCCAATCCAGGGATCCCACACAGACTTTACTTGGGCTAACCTAACCCTAACCCTATTTTCTATTTTTTACCCGTCCAGCCTAACAGACCGTCTGTGAATAACCGCATCCTGTCCGCTCACATACATTTTAAAATCATAATTAATCTTAACACATATTCATGCAACCATATTTTCCACAAATGCTCGAACAGGACAGCTTCTGGCTGCCAGTTCTTGTGATTGTTAATAACTACACCATGTGAGGCACAGCACCGGTATGTTTAAGTATACTTAGGGGACAGACATTGGCTGCCAGCAGTTGACAACTTCTTTGTGATCAAAGTTAATGAAGGCTTAACTACACATTCCACATGGCACGTTGAGTCGAGTTCCTCACGGCTATGATATTGTGTCTAGTTTGCCCGTTTAAAAGTGAAAGGGGCTCTGGAAGTAAAGGAGGAAGTGAAAGTAAGAGAGAGTGGATAAAGACAATGTGATTTAATGAGTTTTGTTGTGGCCACAGTCTCGCTTGGATCAGGGAAACTGCACGCATATGCTGGGATGTCTTCACACAGGCATTGTAACGGTCACCTTTCAAAGGATTCAGGAATCCACCATGAACATTTAATGAAGCCTCATGTGTGTAAAAACAACTACCCTTTAGTAGCTTAGCCTTACCTCCTACAAACCAACCCACCTTCACCTCGCCAGTGGCACCTCAGAACCTACTTCCCTTGACCTAGCGAGTTATCAAACAATCTGTCATCTTCAATTATCTAGTTAACTAACAAGATGACCTGCCTCATTTAGCTTGTTAACCAACAACCTACCGACCTTGCACCAGCTAGCTATCTAACAGCCTAGATGTATCTAGATAGCTGCCCTTCAACTCATCAACAATAGCTGGCTGCCTTCAAACATCAACTTACCCTTACCTACCTACCTCGCTAACGCTCTAGCTATTATTCCATCTGCCTGCAAACCTCACTCCCCTCTCTTCCCTTCTTCACATTGATGCCGGTCTGGTCCCTGTGCTTTGTGATATGTTGCATGTAGTGGACACACTCCCCTCTGCACACAAACCACGCGGCAAATTGATCACATATAAAATGCTAATGTGTGATTTACTGTCCCTGGCATTTTAATAATTGTGATTACAACGACACTGTCGTCGATGGCAAAAACACAAGACAGCAATGCTCTGTTTACTAAGTGCTGTGTTCTCCACAAAACACACACACACACACACACACAGTCTGGTGGTGGTGGTGGTGGAGGTGGAGGTGCTGGTGGTGGTGGTGGAGGTGGAGGTGCTGGTGGTGGTGGTGTTGGTGGAGGTGGTGGAGGTGCTGGTGGTGGTGGTGTTGGTGGAGGTGGAGGTGCTGGTGGTGGTGGTGGTGGAGGTGCTGGTGGTGGTGGTGTTGGTGGAGGTGCTGGTGGTGGTGGTGTTGGTGGAGGTGGAGGTGCTGGTGGTGGTGGTGGTGGAGGTGCTGGTGGTGGTGGTGTTGGTGGAGGTGCTGGTGGTGGTGGTGTTGGTGGAGGTGGAGGTGCTGGTGGTGGTGGTGGTGGAGGTGGATGTGCTGGTGGTGGTGGTGTTGGTGGAGGTGCTGGTGGTGGTGGAGGTGCTGGAGGGGTTCCTACAAGATGCTGACTTGGCGGTTGTTTGCCGTTTGTCACAGCGGGCGTCCTGAGCTCTGCGTGCTACGACAGCAGCATGGTAATTACCTGATGCAAAGTAAGACGTCCCAGACCGGCAGCTAACGTATGCATAAGTGCACAGATCACTTTTGACATTTAAACGTCGGCGCCTGTGTGTGTGTGTGTGTGTGTCGGTATAAATACACTTGGGCTGAGGGGGTCGATCGAAGGGCAAAAACGGTCGGCTGGCGTTGTGTGATTGGATACCTTTCTGGTTAGCCCCTCCCCCTTGAGGGGGGCTGGTCTCACACACACACACACACACACACACACACACACACACACACACACACACACACACACACACACACACACACACACACACACACACACACACACACACCTGTTCACTCACTGTCACTTTCAGTCGTGATGTCTGGTCTCAGGTATTGTCACGGCAGGAAATGCTCACAATAGGAGGAAATATACTCTACATGGGCAAACAGCCAGCACTAAACACTCATCTGAAAGATTAGATTTGATTGGCTAACGATGAGGAATACCCCCTCCCCAAAATTGAGAGAGAGAGAGAGAGAGAGAGAGAGAGAGAGAGAGAGAGAGAGAGAGAGAGAGAGATTGTAATCGCCTTCACACATCAATCACCCCGGCATAAGCCGAGGGGCGAGAGTCATCATTGATCATTAGAAGGGGCCAAATGTTGCCATCTCGCAACCGTTCATCCTGGGAATTCGTTTCATACACAACATCTGGAGCGTGGGCACACAGAGAGGAGAGAGGACAGAGGACACAAAGCCAGACGGTAACCAGCCGGACGGCGCTGGGGGTGATGACTAGATAGGGACGTGGAGCAGAGTGCTCTGAATGTTCTCTTTGTTACGCTGCTGATAACCTGATGTAGGTTAAAGGAGCCCTATTCTACCGCCAGGTGTATGATGGATGGCCCGGCGTTTCAGCCCGCCCAGTGGGCCGTGCCAACTGGTAGACTGATCCCCCCGTAACATTTCAGTGGACACAGCCCCACTCGTGATGTCACCAACGGACGGCTTTCAAAGTAGCTTCAAATGGCTAATCATCATCACGTCAAGTCAAATCAAATAACATAGAGGGGTTAGAGTGTGGTAGTGTCAACACAAATAGTCTGGCAGTGGCGTATACATGACGCAATACAATAAAAACTCTCTCAAAGTATCGACGTTAACATCAAAAACAGAAGCGACAGGAACTCTTTTTCTTTTACTGGTACAACTGGCTGGAACAGTCTCTCCCTTTGGCCCGGAGCCACAAAGCCGGACCAACTGCCCACCAGCCAGGGACCACGCAGCCATCTTGGCTCCCGACTGTCTGATTGTGGACTCAGAGCCATCAGCATCAGATGCATGTAGTTGAGTTAACTGCTGGATGGGTTGGGGTCGTCCCAATCAGTGGCTTGTGATTTGCCATTTGGTCAATTGAGTGTTTTTTTTTATTATATATAAACAGTTGACTGCACTGCGCTACGTTACTGGATGATGCATTGTCACGTAAGAGAGGAACGTGACAGTATAACGTCCAACCCTTGTCGTCATACCTAAAACTGCGATGTGAGTGGTTAGGATAATAGGCTTCTAATAAGTTACTATTGGAATGCTTAAGCAGGGATACACTGAACAGAGCCAACTGAGAGAGAGAGAGAGAGAGAGAGAGAGAGAGAGAGAGAGAGAGAGAGAGAGAGAGAGAGAGAGAGAGAGAGAGAGAGAGACCTAGATACAAGCACATGTTCTTGATAAGATGACGGTAGGGAGGTGAAGTCGGGGTGGGTTGTTGGTTCTGTGTGGCGGTTAATCGTCGTTGCTTGGCGTATGTGTGACCGCGTGTGAGAATCCACTGTACAAACATTATTGATAAATCGTTTCAGATTTTAATGAGAGTGGCTGATGAATCACACCACAACATGAGCAGCAACACACACACATTCTCTCTCACACACACACACACACACACACAGACATGCAAACACAGACACACACACACACACACACACACAAACATATACTGTAGTAAGTTACACACAAACACAGCAGGACCAAATATATTCAGTGACTGTACAGAGTAGATGCAACAAACCACGGAGGAATTGATATCACCATGTAAACAAACAAACACACACACACACACAGTCCCTGGGTGAGGTGCATGTGCTGTCATTCTGTCATGTTTATCTCGGAAGGATACAAATAAGACGTCAGGGGATTATTGGAGAGCAAGCTATAGAGTAGACATTTGAGACTAGGCTCAGCAGAACTTTCAGTTTACAAATCTTTAGATAGGCCCTATGGGACTATAGGAAAGAATATGTTATTTTGTTTTTGTGTGTTTTGTTTTACGTTTACCATATAAGGGGGAAGACATGGTTGGCAAGCCAACAAAAATCTGTAACACAACTTCTTCTGTACTGATGCCTTGCGCCCCCAGCTCATTTCATTTACATTCAGGGCATTTAGCAGACACTTATCCAATGCGACTTACAATAAGTACATTTGTCAGAAGAAAGTGAAACAATATATCTCTGTTGGTACAGTAAGGATGCTCATAGAACCAAGTGCAAAGCAACAACCTCAACCGACGCGACTACAGCGCTAGTCACTGAAACTCTCAGACAGGAGCTCTCAGCCATTATGTCTCCGAGACATAATAAAATCGGAGATTAGAAGCGTACTGGAAAAGGAGATGGCAGGGTTTGCAGCTGACTACAGCTCGGTTACTATGGCGCTGAAAGGTTCTACCGGTGAGATGAAGAGGAGCCCGTCACCACGCACGGGCGACACTGCTACTCAACAGCCCAAAGCGGCGCTTCTCAAAGCTCAGTCAAAGTCGTGACAGAACAGAGAGAGAGGGAGTCAGCACTGCTTCAGAAGGCGTTCAGCCTGGTGGAGGTGCTAGTGGTGGACAGATCCCCCTGCTCACTATGACCGGCGCCCGGGCAGGGTGACCGGCCAGTGGCCACAATGACGGTGGTCGTCATGACGGTGACGGTGTGGCCGCCAATGACGGTGGCCGGCCCGTAACAAGTCTGGGTAGACAGACAGCAAAGGATTTTGGCACAATTTGGAGGTAGTGTAGGCGAGCCACAATGACGGTGGCCGTCATTGTGGCTCGCCTACACTACCTCCAAATGTCTGTCTGTCTGTCTACCCAGACTTGTTACGGTCCGGGTTAGGTCTAGATCTAAGTATTGCGGAAAGAAGAGGCAGCAGACAGTGATTTGTTTGTAAAACAAAATAACTTCTTGACTGAAGCAAGTACAAACGCAAAACACAAACTTTACATGAGAAAATAAAGGTGAGAAACCCATTTCCAAAACACTATTCTTAATAGGCACAAGTAGGAACCACGTGAGGGGAGCAAAGGGAATAAATAGGCATGACAACAGGTGTGGATAATTAGGCCATAATTGTATGGCATCCGGTGAGGACACCAGCGGGCGTGGCTGAAGTTGAGCACCTAGAGGTCACTGTAGCCCCGCTGCGTAACACAGACTACACTGCAGGAGTTGCCAGAGCCCGAGTGGGATACAATGGGCTGAAACAAAAACCTGGCCCGCCTTCGACTCACGCACAGCAACCAGGAAGGGATCTTCTCCACACCGGAGGAGGTCCAGACTTAAATCACCAAGAATGTTCCCACGCATAGGGCTACTCCTGATCAGTAACTGCTGATGTTATGGAGCCCTGTAACTGAATCAGTGCCTCCAAAGTCCTATTGACTATCAGAGTGAGGATTGTATATCCCCAAATACTATTACTATTCTTTAATTGTACTTATTATTATTGTGTGTGTTTCATTAGTACACATGTGCCACAAATGTTTCGTTGGAGGCCTGTTCTGGAGGCCTAAATGGCCAGCTAAATGGTGACCCTGTATACTTATGTTGAGATTAAGCCTTAAGCTAGGAGAGGCCAGAGCTACCACGGTATTAAGAACAAGGCCAGCATATTTTTGTTTGTATTCTTTTTTTCCCTAGTGGAAAACAATTACCTATCTGTACTCTCTGGAATTGATCAAGACAATGGTTGAAACTCAGGGCTTAGGTTTAGTTAGATTCATTCGTTGAAACTATAAGGGAACCAACATCCTATTCAGCCCAGCAGGGTTTTCACACACCTAAAGTCAGTGGGTGCAGATTTCAGGAGACCCATCTCTGAACTGGTGAGCACACCAAGCTAAAAAACCTTGATTGATAAGATATTCCACTCCAACTATGGAGGCAGATCTAGGGGAGCTGCAATACTAATAATAAAGGGTGTTTAATTTACGCCAATCAGTGTAATAACAGATAATAATGGCAGATTTGTCATTGTATCAGGAAAGCTATATGACAATCTAGTTGTACTTGTCAATCTTGATGGCCCCAACTGGGATAACCCTTAGTTTTTTTCTTGTGTCATCTGTCAATTCCCAGATCGTAAAGAGCTGGTGAACCCAAAACCGTTACTGAAATAAGTGCCCAATTTAGAGACCAAAGGTGTAAAATCCTATGTCTTTGCAATTCTCCCCAAAACACTATTTGGTTTGTGCAGATATTTTGAGCTCTGCCTGGGCAGTGGTTGGCTGCGGCTGACTGCGGCCTCCGAGAGAAAGTTGAGCTTTTTGGACACTTATTCTACTGTATGTACATTGTGTGTGGATGGTGGAGTTCCGTCCTAGCAGCCATTTAAGGTCTAAGGTCTAAGATTTCCTTAAACCTATAATATTTTTGCTACGGTGGGTGGCGGTGTCCCTCCGTGCTGCCAGAGCCTCGTCCCTCTCATCGGTTCTCATTCTCCTCGACCTGTCCGCAGCATTTGACACGGTGAACCACCAGATCCTTCTGTGTTGTGTTGTTCTGTGTCGCTCATTATAATGCTCACACACACCGATGGGACTAAATAAGGACCACAAATATGCCTTGGGCCGTAACCATGGCGATAACACGCCACCTCCCTTCCTAGTACTCTGTCATTACAAACCTTATCAAATACTGCTGATACCCATACCCAAACGTTCCTGAGATGACCACAAATTAACACAGACGACCAGACCGTCCTCGATGCCCCCACAACAAACGATCAGTCCTACTGAGAAAAGACAAGGATCCCCTGGTCTGTGGGTCCTACCGCCTATCAGCCTGTTGTTTCCTCCACATAATCCTCACTAAAGATTGGTCACATTGTCCTTGAAACGGTGATACCTAACATAATCGATCCCCACCAAACGGGTTTTATTCCTGGGCGGCAGTCATTCTTTAATATGCAACGGTTGTTTAATATACTCTACTCCGCCCCCTCGGCCAGAGGTCGCTCTCTCTCGATGCAGTGAAAGCTTTCGACCGGGTCGACTGGAATTATTCATTCATGGTACTGGATAAAATTGGTTTGCTTTCATTTCATGGATTAAAACATTGTATAGTATACAATGTTTTAATCCATGAAATGAAAGACGGACCATCAATCTGATTGAGTTTGTGCACTGAAGCGGGGGTATACAGTGTATACCCCCGCTTCAGTGCGCACAAACTCAATCAGATTGAATTATTTTGTATTGCACAGAGGGACTAGGCAGGGATGCTGCCTTTCAACATTTGTTGAAAGTATTGCAGGTGTAGTTAGATTCCAAATAACACACAAGGTATCGCTATACGCAGATAACCTCATACTGTATACATACTGTACATATCCAACCCAACAGAATCAATTGCTGAAATCATGTACACACTACAACAGCTTGGGAGACTATTGGGCAACACATTTAATTTCTTAAAAGGACCAACCTGGGTTTCTATGGAACTTATATCAAATGTGTTACCTTCACCTATTTCTATCCTCTAGAAATAGCTCTTTACCTTTATTTTTTTCTAATAAAGTCTTCAGAGCCTGAGCCCAGTTGTTAAAAAAAACTCTTCAAATGTGGTTTCAATTCAGAAAACATTTTCGCTTCAACCAGGCAACCATTTGTTCCTCCTGTTAGCGGAAGACCACCTGTTACCTCCATCCCACATTGAAACCGCTTTCAAAGCATGGCATAGGAATGGTCTAATGTTCTTTGGTGACCTCTTTGTCAAGTATCTTCATTTGAAATACTGCAGAAATATCATGATATTCCTACAAACTATTTTTTCTGATATTTACAGGTGTTAGTTTTAGTGAGTTTTGGTAAGCTGCACTGTCCATTTCCTTCCTTACCACCTACAAATACAATGGATGTTATACTGGAATTTGACCCTTATGGGAAAGGGAGGCTTTCCAAAATGTATAAAAGCATACAATACATCAGCGCCCCCGACTTGTTGGATTTTGCTAAGCTGGCAAGGGAGGAGTCCAAGTCCAAGTCCTCCGGAGGACTTGGACGTTTTACACTCTGATGAGACATGGCAATGTATTTCAAAACGTATACACACCACCTCTTTCTGCATAAGACACAGCCTCATCCAAGTCAAAGTCTTACATCGATGGCACTATTCAAGTGACAAATTGGCCAGAATGTACTCTGGCACCGACCCTGAGTGCCCGAGGTAGCGGCACAGTCCGCGAGGCCCCAGGCTGTGCACTTCACCTGGTGACTTCTGGGTGAGGAGTTTTGAAGTAATCTCCTACATTTGCGGCGGGGCAGTAGATCCTAGCCCCATCAACGCTGTCTCTGGGGTGTTTCTGTCTGAAGATAAATCTGCTGTATAGGCAAACGCGACGGCATTTGTTACGCTGCTGCCCCGGGGGCTAATTCTTTTGCAGTGGGAGTCGGTGAAACCACCTTTGTTTAATCACTGGGTTAGGGAAGTACTCTCTATGATTCCCTTAGTGAGATTGAGATATAATCTGAATACCTCCCGGGGTAGTGTATTAAAACCTGGGGCCCCCTTTATCGAATTGGTCGAAAGCATACCCTTAACTTTATATAATTGTCTCTTACGCACTTCAATACACATGAGATAGCCAGTCGGTCCAATAATACATAATGTTGTACAATGCTCCCATTGCAAAGGCTGCTAAACAATGTACATGTCTGCAATGTTATAGGGAATTGTTTTGGTCTTTTGTTTGCTCGACTGAGGCCAACACTCCACACACTCCACACACACACACGCGCACACACACACACACACACACACACACACACACACACACACACACACACACACACACACACACACACACACGGACAGGCAGGCAGACACACATACACACACACATGCTAAACAAGCACAATTTTATGTCCTCGGCACACTCCCCACATAAACTATAATGACATCTTGTGTGTGTGTGTGTGTGTGTGTGTGTGTGTGTGTCCTTAGAGCATGGCTGTGTGTGTGTGGGCGAGTATGGTGTACCTGCCTGTACTGTTTTATGCAATGATAGTGCTGTGGCTAAGTAACCTTGTGTGTCTGTGTGTCTCCAGAGGCTTCACTTTGTGTGTGTGTGTGTGTGTGTGTGTGTGTGTGTGTGCATCAGTGTGTGTGTGTGCGTGTGTGTGTGTGTGTACATGTGTGTGTGTGGGACAGGCTGACCTTGTAATGAGCTGAATTGTCTCTAGTGCTGAGGTTGCCATTAGTATGGGTTAGGCAAAGGGTTAGAATAATATGTGTGTGTGTGTGTGTGTGTGTGTGTGTGTGTGTGTGTTCGGAAATGAGTAGCTGGAGTAGCAGTGAGGGCAGGGGAGGTGATGATGGGATGGGTAGGGGTAAACACACTCTCTCACAGATACATCTGTGTGCGTGTCTGTTTGTGCAACACAGTCTCACTCCGAGTTCGTCAAAAACCAACGCTTGGTCAGGGGCTTTTGGCATTACTGGCTGACGCAAAGGCCTTGTGCGTCTTAATTTGACTTAATTTGGTTTTTTTTTACTCATTACAATGTAATCCCTCCACGGCCATATCTGACTCCCAGGGAAAGCCCAGTATTAACCAGATGGCTTGGAGTGGATGGTCAATGGTCAGATACAGATCTTGTTATAACAATAATTTATATTGATGTAACGAGGAAGGATGTAATGATAACGCCAAGAAAACAAAGGCTACTTGGTTATAATAATTTAAATATAATTAACTTATAAAGCATATAACGAGACAACGAGACGATCTAGTTGTGGGCCAGCAGAGGCTGAATTTGAACTGAATTGGACCTATAACCTTATACATATATCTATAGTCTAACTCTATCAGTGGGTCAATAGAGGGCACTAGGGCGCCGCCCCTCCATTAACTATTATACATACGAAATAAATCAACAAAAATACATAGTGTTTATCCTCGTTTAATTGTGTGATAGACCGTACTTGCAACCGCCAGCAACCATTTAAATGCGTCTGAACGTCAATGATTCGGGCTAGGCTAGTTATTGGTCATTGGAAATAAAGCCCTCCTTCAGGTCAGGGGCGCCGGCCAAGTTGGAGTCAACGTAAGCTTGCAAACCTTTTGCTGTCTATCAAGCAGAGACGGCTTTTAATTGGTGCAAAAAAAATCGCCATCGGGTCGCACCAGTGTGCGTCTCAGGCCAATGGTAATGCTTTTCTGTTTTTTTTTATCACCACACGATTGGACAATTCAGCAAATCAATCAACTAGGCTACCTCCCTCAGCAACACTTGCGCAACACAACTACAGCAGAAGAGATGGATCACTAACTACTAGCGAGTTGTAAAAGCACTTTCCATCCATTTCAGTGGAGGAATTGGACTCCCCAAGCAATGTTATACTTAAAAGGAGCAAGTAAGTTACATATTAATTTAGTCTTTCGGCCTGTAGCATATAAACAATATAAAGCAACTGTCCCATATTTCTAACTGCATTTGAAATAGCCATTGAGACACAAAAATGGACGCTATAGGACAGTGATCATGATTTGCCTCAATATCATAATAACAACAATGGGTAAGCTTGCCCAGGCCCTGCAAGTCAGGATGTAGGCTATGAATCTGAATGAATAGTAGGTAATAGGTAATAGGTAGTGGCCATCCCCAAAATGCACCAGAATACAGGAAATAAATTTATATTACTGCGCCCCACCAACAATTTTTATCACCAGCTGCCACTGAACTCTATATACATGTCAAATGTATGATATGCAGTAAGTATAGCCTAGTTTTTATGTTCTAAATATTTGAATATTATCTGGTTATACCTGAACCACACTTCCCATAGAAAAGGTACACTGTGTTAGTTGGTGTTACAACCCGCTGCGTTGATTGGATTAGTGGAGGTGGATTGTCAATGGTCAGATAGAGTTCTTGTTATAACAATAGTAGCTACATGGTCTACTTATAATATTATAACTAAATGATTGTTTATTTATATATATAATATATATTTTTAATATTTAATTAATTCAATATTAAACCAATGCATTTCAATCTGGAGATTATTTTCGACTTCAGAAGGGGGGGCGGGACGCTGTGATGAGGAACATTAATATACACAATGTATGCAGTGCACCGTTCACATTGCAAATGACTGCATGAGTTCAAACATAGCTCTGCTCCAAACCCGTCAACGACGTTAAGTGCGACAACTGAGCTGCCGTCAATTGTGTTGTTTTTGTCGTAAACTAGGGTCCGCTGGCTAGGAAATAGACAGATATTCCAAGTCCTTCAAAGGGCACCTTGGAATATCTTTCTATTTTCCGCAGTTTAGACGTAAATTGTAATTAATAAGTTACTTTTGTATTGAACTTAACTCGTTTTTTTTTTAATCGCTGTCTGGTGGCTTGTTACATCACTCTGAGAGATGCGCATGGACAGATTTTGTAGTGAGCCTATAACCTATTCATGAAAGCAAAACATCAAGCTCATTGATTTAACAAGGCAGGGTTATTTGAAACAATGAATTAAGTTATCATGTGTGAAAGGTCATTCCTCCTCCTCCCCTACTGTCCACAAGCACCCCCACCCCCCTCCCATTATGGATATGGGGAATTGTTGCCACATCCCAGTGGTGGTGGTGTCATTGATATGAAAGAGGGCATTCAAATATACTACAATGATCAATTAGGAGGCCGAAGCCCTAAAGGATGTGATGCAATAGGTAGAGGTGAGGACATTAGCAAGTAAGCTATAGACCTGGGATCTCTTTTATATCAAAGAGGGTCTCAAAGGACGCATACGATCTTGGGGGCTCCAGCCCTACAGGAAAGGCTCACACAGCATCATCAAATGCTCCATTGAAACGCATTGGAAACAAGCCGTTGCTAGAAATTAATCTAAATTAGTTGACAAGAGATGGAATCTTGTCCATTAGAGCTTCATCCAGGGTGCATTTTAGGATTACTCAGTGAAAATTGTAGGTCTCTGGAAAAAAGCCAACCCTAACCCTAACCCAAAACCTCAGACCCCCCCCTCCCTGCCCTCAGGGTTCGAGAAGGCCAAGTTTCGGTGTGGGGGTCCCAGTTAGGCCCTAGAATAAGGTAGTGAAGTTTCAGGGTGGTAGGACCTTCCTATCTCAAAAACGTTCTTTCCACGCAGCACTTCTGAGAGGCTTTGTCCAAAAAACAGTTCATTTTAGGAAAACTTTTTTTCTGTAAGGGCTAGATCTAGCTATCTAGAAAAGGGGGGAAAAGGGGCGTGACCTCCATCAGTAAGGTAGATAAGGTTAGGGTTAGGTAAATGGGGGGTAAGGTAAGGTAAATGTGAATAAGACAGGTTAGTTTCTAGTCCCCATTTTTGGTGGGATGGACGTATAAATTTGTTCCTTAAGGTGTGTAGATACAGCTGGCCTGTGTACAAGTTTTTGAAGTCTGGGGTCAAAAGGCCAAAAGGAGCAGGCACCACAGCCTTTATGAGATAACAAAAAGTTAACTTTTTGTCATTATTAAAGAGAGGCCTGATTCTCAGATATGCATGTTGGATGGCTAGGGTGTAGGTCTGGGAAGAACTTCAGGCCAAAATCTTGCAAGCGAGTCGCTGGGTGAGGTGCAACGAGATGGAGCACTTGCTGAGTCATTTCTTGTAGGGCTGGAGCCCCCAAGTTGATAATCATATGCGTCCTTTGAGACCCCCGTTGATATAAAAGAGACCCCAGGTCTATATCTTACTTGTTACTGTCCCTGTCAGAAGTTACCTATCGCATCACTTCCTTTAGGGCTTCGGCCTGCTAATTGATCATTGTAGTATATTTGAATGGACTCTTTCATAGATATGACACCACCACCACTGGGGCGGGGCAACAATTCTCCATATCCATATGTGGATGGGGGGGCTTGTGGACAGTAGGGGTACACTAGACATGAATAGGAAGCTTGCAATGAGCATTTCAATCACCAGAAATAGTCAATACACACTCAGGGGGAGGAATGACGTCTCACACATGATAACTTAATGATTTAAGGGACGTGGTTATTTTCAGATTTTGAGGGGGTCTGCTGAAAAAATCGGATTGTTGTTTCGATGAATCCTGCCCAGCACGCTCCCCCTTCTAAAGTCGAAAATAATCAATTATTTTCCCGATTGAAATACATAGGTTTAATATTGAATTAATTAAATATTTAAAAATATCATATAAAAAAATCATATATATAAATATACAATTATTTAGTTATAATATAGTAGACCATGTAGCTATTATCGTTGTAACAAGATCTGTATCTGACCATTGACAATCCACCTCCACCAATCCAATCAACGCAGCGGGTTGTAACACCAACTAACACAGTGTACCTTTTCTATGGGAGTGTGGTTCAGGTATAACCAGATAATATTAAAATATTTATAACATAAAAACGAGGCTATACTTACAGCATATCATACAATGGACATGTATATAGAGTTAGACTATAGATATATGGATAATGTTATAGGCCGAATTCGGTTAAAATTCAGCCTCTCCTGGCCCACAACTAGATCGTCTCGTTGTCTCGTTATACGCTTTATAAGTTAATTATATTTAAATTATTATAACCATATAGCCTTTATTTTCTTGGCATTATCATTACATCCTTTCTTGTCACATCAATATAAATTCTTGTTATAAGTTATAACGAGATCTGTATCTGACCATTGACCATCCTCTCGGAAATTCTAAGAATGAAATTCATATTGACGGTATACCACTATATCCCTATTCTCTCCCACCCATCTTAAATTTAATAGACCATTTTCATTGCTTCGAGGAGGTCTGGTGGTCTCTGTATATAATAAATAAATAAATATATATATATATATAAGTATGTGTATTTATTTATTTATTTCAGATAAATCTGATTGTTTTGACGAATCCTGCGCAGCCCGCCCCCCCCCTCCCCCTTCTGAAGTCGAAAATAATCTCCCAAATGAAATGCATTGGTTTAATATTGAATTAATTAAATATTAAAATATATTATATATATTTATATTTATATACAATTATTTAGTTATGATATTATATACAAAACACAACAACTGATGTCCACAGCCTTAACCCACACATGTTGTTTAATTAACAAGGACACGTTGGTGTAGTTGTGTTGAGAAATGTCTCAGATTTCACTGTAAAATCACCGTTAACCTAAAAACTTTCACGTCCTGTCTGGGATGAATGCTCAAAACGTCTCTATGTGAAGCCATCTGGTTAATACTGGGCTTTCCCTGGGAGTCAGATATGGCCGTGGAGGGATTACATTATAATGAGTAAAAAAAAACCTGCGTCAAATTAAGACGCACAAGGAAAGCTTTGCGTCAGCCAGTAATGCCAAAAGCCCCTGACCAAGTGTCAGTTTTTGACGAACTCGGAGTGAGACTGTGTTGGTTTGTGTGTGGTGTTTTAGGGAACGACACACACACATACAAACATGGACCAGCAAATTTCACACAACACACACTCCTTTTCTCTAACACACAAAAATCCACATAGACCCATGCAAACACACAGTTTCATAAAGTAATAAAATCTGCCACTACTCCTGACGGCGTCGAATCTCCTGCTTTTGTCTTGTCAGGTAAACCACAAACCTTTTGCAACTTGTGCTGTTTGTGAAAGAAAGATGCAGTTGTGTGTCATCCTGGGAGTTTGTTCTCACAGTTCAGAGAGGTGGGAGTGTGTAAAACTCAAGCACACACATATTTAGGACGCCTTTGGGAAATTAAAGTTTTCAATCATGCACTGAAACTTTTTACAAATCCCCCCAAAATATTGGGGGGATTTGTAAAAATAATTATTTGAATCCTGTTGAAGTCAAAGAAAGCTAATCATGGCCCAAAGAAATAATGCAAAAATTCACTCACATCCATATCATGTATATTTTCTAACACCTTACATTAAGGGTAAATAATCAAACAGTTAATAAACAGTAACAAGTAATTAAATAATGTACACATGAATACTTTAGTTAACATGAACACATTAGTAATTGATAATGAGAGCATAACTTAACTGTTAATTGTTAGTTATTGTGCATAGGAATGCACAATTTTGATATCCCTTTACCCGTTGTTCTTCTTCCGACCAAACTTGTGCAATTAATGTGGCCAAAACTACCAAACCAATCAATTCCATTCAACATCTGTCACAAAGGTCTAGGTCCATACATTTGGGCAATGACTTTTCATATTTGTAAACTTTATACTTTTTGAGATATTCTACTTTTGAAATACTATTTTTTACAATCGAAGTCAATTCTCTGACACTTACTACTTACAGACCTCGTAACTTGGTCAATCTTTTATCGTTAACTAAGGTTTAACAAATCAAGACACTTGTATCTTCAATAATCTGAAAACAGTATTTTGATTACCTTTATACTTTTTCCATAGTCACAGTTTAAGTTCCATGTCCGCCTCGTTTTCAGTTGGTCTGGTCTGGATTATTATAATTCTTTACAGACATCAATCAATACCAAACCTTTCATATGGCATATCGTTTGTGCAGCCAGTACTTCAGCTACTACTACTACTTCAGTGACAGTGGCGGCTGCTGGTCTTTCAAAGAGGGGAAGCTCATTTTCGGGCTACATCAAATAAATTGTCATTTTATGTATATGTAAATTATACTCTCTGTTCCTTTCAAGGAAATGCTCTGTCATACCAACTAGCTGTCTTTTCCAGTGACTTGACCAGTGTCCTCTCAATGGCCAGCAGAGCTAGGCTGCTTAAACTGCCTTGGTCCATTGTGTTAGGTGTAGGACTTGAGCCGCTTTAAACAGGAGAAGCTCCTTTCTACACCTGCAGATGTAGCTCCAATTGTTGCCACTAATGAGAACAGTTTGTAAAGCTGAGGCATTGCACTGTCCAACTCCATGTCTTTAAGGAACACCAAGAAATCACACAGCTTTCCCCTGCCACCCTGCAAGTCCTGATCTGAATACAGGACTTGAAGTTCAGACCTCAGTCTCCCTGAATCAAAGTGATGGAACTACCAAAACGATATTAAACTTGAACAAGGAAATGTGGGAATTATATTAAACTGAAGCAAGGAATTGTGTGAATAAGTGTATTAAATGTACAATGAAAATTGTCTAGCAATTATCAAGAAATAGGTTGCAGTTCGTCTTTCAACTCGCTTGCAAAAGCTGCGATGGGACTGAGGAATGAAGAGAGCTCCGGTGACTTTTTATAGTTCAAAATCGCTGTCAATCAAACGGAAACTCGGAGACCCTCCAATCATCACGCAGAAGCCCAGCGTCCAGGCCAGCCCACTCCTCCATTCACCCTCAGAGACGCTGAGTGTCTGTGGGAGGGACATAATCGCAGCATTATCCAATGACCATCGACTTTCGACGCACTAAAAAAAGCTGTTCTCTGCAGCCCCATTGAAGTCGATTGACACTGAGCTTCAACAGGCAAACACACTGTGACGCTACGGGAGTGTATGAGAAGGAAATCGAGTCAGTCGACCTGCGATAAGCAGCTGATTCTGAACAAACTCGTCTTCGAGATGGACGTGTTCTAACACATTTTTAGTCAATGAAATGTTAACAGTATATATTTGACCATTTAATTTGTGAAATTTTAGGGGAAGCTGAGCTTTCCTTGCAGTCTTAGAGAAATTGCCACTGTTCAGCGACTACTACTACTACTACTACTACTACTACCATTACTACTACTACTACTACTACAGCTAGTACCACTACTACGACGACTTCTTTTGTAACACTGTATTTCAGCACTTTGCTTCTTCAGGTAATACAATTCAGCATCAGTCACTTTTCCATTTCAGCTTCCAGGTTTTTCAGCAGTGCACTGCAATACATTTGAACTTTCAGATTTTTCAGCAGTGCAGGGCAAAACATTTGACCTTTCAGATTCTTCATTTCAATTCATTTTACATTTCTGCATTTTAAGCAATGCTTTGCGCTTTTCATTCAACTGTCACTTTATTTCTTTCCAACCATTTCATTTTTTTTAAATGGTGTGCATGTTTACATTGTTTACTCCATTTAAAATGGTGAACTCTGTTCAAATCCCTTCATTTGATTTAAGCCATTTAACGTTTCTTTACGTGTTAATCTATGTTAATCTATCCTCTTAATCTAACATACTTTCGACCTCACTTTGTACTACAGCACTCACCACATTTTCTGCAGGAAATGCATTTTCTAGTATTGACTGTGATTTACATTTTAAGAAGCATATCTAACCACCCCCCTCGTCTTACCCACAGAAAACAGATAATTGTTCAAAGGTTCAGTGTCTGATTTCTGTCCAACCATAACTTAACTCATCCACACTCAACTATCAATCTTTGCATTGGCTATACAACCAATGAACTGAAATATGGTTATGGTTCTTAGCAGATGCCTTTATCCAAAGCGACATGCAAAAATATCATAAAGATCACAGGCATTTCTATGCACAGTAATCCCTTATGCGTGGGATTACATTTTCTAGTTTATAATTATTATCACATTAAATGTTAAATGTCCACAAGCACCCCACACACGTATCTCCCCCATACACACACACACACACACACACACACACACGTATCTCCCCCATACACACACACACACACACCACACAAACATGCACAAAGACACACACACACACACACACACCTTCTCTGTCTCTGAGCCTCCAGCATCCCAGATGGACCACCGGATCATTCTACACACAATCTTAACCATGGGTCAACTGAGGCCCCAGGCACAATCCTCCCTTGCGCACACACACACACACACAGCATACACACACACACACACACAGCATACACACAGCATACACACTTAACCTAGCCGGCGCAACCTTGCAGCAAAAGATCAGAAATATTGGTTGTCTAGCCACACATACACACACACACACACACACACACACGTACCTCCCCCCCCATACACACACACATGAGAATAATGAAGACACACACTGCCACATACGGTACTTACCCCTGACCCCTCTAAATCACAACCCTTATGGTTACACCCCCCCTTCCTCCCCCTTTCTCTCTCTCTTCCTTTCACTCTCTCCTTTCTTTTCTGTCCTCGTCGTAAGCCATCTCTCTTTGCTTTCTGCTGACAAGCAAAACAGGCCAGAGAGAGAGAGAGAGAGAGAGAGAGAGAGAGAGAGAGAGAGAGAGAGAGAGAGAGAGAGAGAGAGGGGAATTTGTAAGAAAGACAGAAGGTAATAATTAAAGACATAGACCAATCAACAGACAGGCAGACATACAGGAAGAAGCTCTTCCCACCGCACCCCCCCCGACTTAGTAATTACCATGATCAACCTGGAGCTCACAGGTAATAAATGTCATGGCAACAACACACACACTCAGACAAGGGAAAAGCAAAGCTGTTTGTATGCAGCGAAGATTTAGGTGAGAGTAAGTGGTGTAATGGTGGTGTGACACACACACACACACACACACACACACACACACAGAGGACTGCACACACACAGTACATGACATTTATCTGATATTATTATATTGATCTATATTATTATCATCTCAATATCATCAGTAGCATCAATAATCAGCAATATTTGTACTGCATTGATCGAACATTTAGAAATGACAGTGTTCAATTTGTCCGGCCATATCCTCAAAATAATCAAAGAATGTCAAGGGAGAAGTAGGAACCATATTCATCACCGTCACGTATCAGCTCAGCAAGTCCTCCCCCCGCCCCCCGCCCACCGCTACCATGAGTCCACTCATGAAGTCCACTTCAACACGTATTATTATACATATTCCCAACCGCTTCACTGCATCGCAATACTCCAATAATCCATATCTCAACATCATGTTTTACCTTCTACAACACACACAAACACACACACACACACACACACACACACACACACACACACACACACACACACACACACACACACACACACACACACAAATACTCACACAAACACACACACAAATACTCACACAAACACAAACACAAATACACAAAAACACACACACACACACACACACACAAATACACACAAACAAACACACTCACACACACACATGCAAACACAAATACACAAACACACGCACACACCACAACACACACACACGCAGTCACGCCACAGATGCGACCAGAAGGTAAATGGACAGGGTGTTAGTATGGGGTGGTTCAAGGCTGAAGACGAGAGACTCTTGCTCTTATAGGAACACCTTCAGAGGGTTTATAGGTGAGCAGGTTGGCCCCCCCACCACGTCCAGAACACAAAGGGACACGGTCAATACTGAGCGTCAATGCAGTGTTGTATATTACACATGACACACATAATATATTACATAATGAAGTCACTTTGGTTCTGCTGCATCGTTTTAACACTATTGCCTTTTTCCTTAACAGCCACTTGATACAGAAAGGACTTTGACCAGTGATTAGCAGTTGAAAAACCACTAAGGAACTGAGGATTTCTTTCACCTCTTAACCCTAGTGTTCCAAAATCGCCTTATGTCTTTATTCCGCTTTGATACAATAGATATACTCATTTGTTTTCTTGTTTTCTAACACTGCTTTAAAATGTATAGCGGAGCAGTCTGACCCTCAGTCCTGGAGCAAGACGCCCAACCAGCTGATCAGTGGCACGTTTCAGAATAAAAGGGAATAAGATAAGGTGCTGTCAGAGGCTCTGACAATAATGACTACCAGTCTCAAAATGTCCCAACAGCTATCAATGAAAACTATTTACATTTGGTTTGGATAAAGCTTTCTGTTAAATATTTACTTATTTTAAAATGTTGAAAGCTTTTAATAATAATGAGGCTATTCATTTGTGTTTGTGTGTGTGTGTGTGTGTATATGAGAGAGAGAGAGTGTGTGTGTGTGTGTGTGACCCTTCAGCCGTCACACAGCACTGCCTACACAGCATATTCGTGTTCTTTGTCTCAAACATAATATTGTTACGCTGACTGTAACCACAGAGCAAACTGCAATATCGCCCCAACTTATTCACACCAGGAACGTTTTCCTCATTTGAATTCCACAGCTGCTACCACCAGCATGTCGCTGTAATATCATGAATAACAAAAATGAAAACAAAACAGTTACAACCGTCTCATCAAAGGCAAGCTCTGCAGACCCCACACCGACAATACTATTTTGTGATTCATCGTCAATTAATCATTTTTGCAATTACATTGATTATGCAACAGACACAAAGACAAATTAGGCCAACCTCTGTTTCCCCACTCGCCTTCAGGGGACAATAGTGGGGACGGGGGGTGGGCGAGGGAGAGGGAAGTAATGGGGGTCCCGGAATGGCCAATGAGGCTTTCTGGACGTTTTAATGTCACCGTAAATCACCTGGCTAACACGCCAAGTTCATTCTATGCGTGTTTTTGAGCACATTAGGCTGCGTGAGTCAACGGAGACTATGGATATATAGGGGCCGTGCAGGGGTGCAGAGAGGCACACATGCGCACCACACATGCGTGTGTGTGTGTGTGTGTGTGTGTGTGTGTGTGTGTGTGTGTGTGCAGGGCAGACAGAAAGACGACAAGACACACACTTATCTAATATAAAACAGGTAGCGCACACATGATGGCTACACACACCCACACTTACCTAGTATAGGATAGGGTCGGGGGCACACACTTGCATGCAACCCATACACATGTGCAATCACCGTCTTCCTGCCAGCATCAGAGCATGTGTGTTCAGTGTGTGTGTGTGTGTGTGTGTGTGTGTGGGGGGGGGGGGGTCTATTTGAGTGTGCGTGAATCTGTGTCTATGTGCATGTGTGCACGCGCATCCACTTGTTTTTCAGGCGATGTCACGCCAAATGAATCCTAATCCTGTCCCATCTGACCTTTACACACACACACACACACACACACACACACACACACACACACGGACACACACACACACACACACACACACACACACACACGGACACACACACACACAGGCAGTTGTTCCACGGAGGCTGAGGGGGGTGTAGCGCCCCCCCCCACCCCGCCCCAGAGTGTTTCTGGGAAGTTTCCCAACATTCCGATTAAGTTGCGAACGAAGAAATTACAAGCAGTTGATGTTCCCGATGTTCAGTACGGGGGAGGAGGGATTAATGGAGAAGTCTGGCTGAAGCCAAGATCCAGAATCCAGTTATCAACCCTGAGCCCAGCCAGCGGGACGCAGGCAGAGCCCCGGAGGAGGAGGAGGGGGCAGGGCCAGGGGACAGGAGGAGGGGGCAGGGGACAGGAGGAGAGGGCAGGGGACAGGAGGAGGGGGCAGGGGACAGGAGGAGGGGGCAGGGGACAGGAGGAGGGGGCAGGGCCAGGGGACAGGAGGAGGGGGGGGCAGGGCCAGGGGACAGGAGGAGAGGGCAGGGGACAGGAGGAGGGGGCAGGGGACAGGAGGAGAGGGGGGCAGGGCCAGGGGACAGGAGGAGGGGGCAGGGGACAGGAGGAGGGGCCAGGGGACAGGAGGAGGGGGCACGCGGTGAGGGGTTAAGGACACGCTGCGCTGGTGCGGCGACGCGGCCAGGGATAAACCCGGGTTACGCACCGCGACAGAGCTGCTGCCCAATCGGCCATTACTCAGATGAGGTCTACTGAGGGCAAAGCCACCTATGTTTCAGCAGAGACAGGATGACACCTTTACCTGAGAGACATTTCATAGACCTGGGTACTGGACTCTTTTTCTGCCCCTCTATATCTGATGCAATCCACTGGCCCCCTTGGATCCACCACAACGGTCTGACGAACAATGGCTCAAGTGCAGTGCAACCATAGTGTGTGTCACTGCGTGTGTTTGTGTGCGTGTGTGCGTGCGTGCGTGTGTGTGTGTGTTCCCAAGCTCTTAAACCTGGACTCACCCGGCCTTTTGTCCATCTTTCTCCCTCGACTGCCACATAGTCGAACCTTGGAGATCAAGATGAGGATCTGCTTCTGGCACAGCGACTTGTTGCTCTTGGGGCAGGGCTTGCGCTTGTTGGCGATCTGCCGGTTTGCCTGCGGGTCCTTGACCTCCCGCCGCTGCCGGATGAGTGAGCTGGCGAGGGCGGCCATCTTGTCGGCCCCTCAGGTGCAGAGGGTCCGGCGGCGCACAGGTGTCGGGGGGTTCCGTGGGCCACCCCCCTGCCCGCTGCCCCAGGGTGACGGGCGCGGCGCTTGAGGTGTGGAGGATGGGGGGGTGGCGGCGGCGGCGGCGGCGGCGGCGGTGGAGCAGGTGGAGCAGGTGGAGCAGGAGGTGGGCGGAGGAGGAGGAGGAGGAGGACGTCCGGGGGGGGGGGGGGGGGGGAAGGGGTGGTGAGAGGAGGAGGGCGGTAGGGGGGGGGGGGAGAGGGAGAGGGAGAGGAAGAAGAGAGGAAAGACTGAGGAAAAGGAGAGAGCGGTAGAGAGAGAGAGAAAGAGGAATGAAAGAGAAAGAGACGGAAAGAACTGGAGAAAAAGAAGGACAGAAAGGAGTTTGTAAGAAAGACGGAAGGAAAGGATTAAAGAGAAGGGAAGAAGAACGGGGCTACCTGTTTCAATAAAGAAGACCGAAAGCGTCCAGAGAACAGAGTCCTGGCCGGGTGGTCCGGCGGCGGCGGTGCCCGTACGCGACGGCGGTGTCCTACGAGGTCCTGCTCTAGCGCCAGCTGTCCCCCTCCTCCTCCTCCTCCTCCTCCTCCTCCTCGCCCCTCCGCTGTATCTCTCTCTGAGCGGCGAGCGGCCGCGTCTCCGTCTGGGTTCTGGTTCCGACCGCTCTGCTCACTCATGTCCCGTCACAATATCCACCGCGGTCAGAGTAGCAGGGGGCCTAGCGTCCCAGTGGTGTAGCATCTGTCGCCTCACTCCCTCCTCCCCCCCCCGCCGCCGCCGCCGCGCCGCCGCCGCCCCCCCCCGGGCCCCCCGCCCTCTAGTGCCTCCGTCGTCCTCGTCTGTCAACACTCGGCGATGGTCCTCACACGCTCCTCCCGTCCGATACTTCTGGAACGTGCCGGGGGGGGGGGGGGGCTGGTCGAAGTTGCTCTTGACAGTCCTGGGACGAGGGGGGAGCTCACCGCAGGACGTCCACAATACAGACGGGGGAAAGATTTAGAAATAAAAACTGCTGGAACCGCTGGGGAGAAATCACCTTGAGTCTGGAGTCGGGTTCTCTTCTTCAGTCCCTGGAAGAACGGCTGGAAGAGAACGTCTGCAACACAGTGTCAAACTGTCCCGTCTCCAGGAGGAATAAAGGCTGGCAGGACGTCGGACGAGGCACCGCTACACACTGTTGTCTGGGACGCACCACAGCCTCGCTCTCCCCTCCTCTCTGTCTCTCTCTCTCTCTCACCTAGAAACACCTCCTTCCGACATGACGAGACACAGATAAGAGAAGGGAGAGGGGATGTGGTCGGGGTGTGTGTGTGTGTGTGGGGGGGGGGAGGGGTGGGGGGGGGGGAGGGGGTGGGGGGGGGGGGGGTTTGGGGCAGGATGGAGACGGGACCGGGGGGGGGCTGGTCGAAAAATCACCCAGAGCTCCCGGAGGCTGCCGGGACGTCTCCGGACCGGCGCAGAGATGCAAAATCCCTCTTCTTTTCTTTAGCGTTTCTTCCTCTTCCTCTTCGCCTGGTGTCACCCCTTTGCTCTCACCTGAGGAAACCGACAGAGGGAGAGAGCAGAGGAGGACTGAGAGAGCAAGAGAGACAGAGAGAGAGAGAGAGAGAGAGAGAGAGAGAGCGAGAGAGAGAGAGAGAGAGAGAGAGAGAGAGAGAGAGAGCGAGAGATAAGGGGGAGAGAGGGAGAGGTTTGATGAATCTACCGGCTTTTCCCACCGACAGGGGTGACATTCATGTATGAGAGCGCAGCGCAAGAGAGGGGGAGAGAGGGAGAGAGAGAGAGGGGGGAGAGCGGAGAGTACAGAGAGAGTGAGGGAGAGAGAGAGGAGATTGGCAGTGCAGAGTCTATCCGCTCTTGTTCGCTCTCATCTCTCTCTCTCTCTCTCTCTCTCTCTCTCTCCCCGTCTCTCGCTCAGTCTCTCTCTCTCTCTCTCCCCCCGTTTCCCTCTCCCCTTTCTGTCTCCCTTTTGCTGGTGCGAGACGACGCAGGGCTGTCAGAGGCAGTCTGTCCTTCAGCCAAACAGCGGAGAGGACAGGTGATCACCGGGCGAGAGAGGGAACATTTTAATGAATGAAACGAGTGAGAGTCAGCAGAGCGAGAGCGTGAGAGGGAGACACACACACACACACACACACACACACACACACACACACACACACACACACAGACAGTGACAGAGGGACGGACACAGAGGGGAAGAGACAGAGAGGAGAGGTAGAGTGACAGAGGGGGAGAGAGACAGAGAGAGACAGAGAGAGGGAGAGTGACAGAGAGCGAGAGAGAGAGAGAGAGAGAGAGAGAGAGAGAGGAAAG
>NC_140293.1:10863340-10956576 GCF_964030765.1 Micromesistius poutassou | reverse complement strand
AGAGAGAGAGAGAGAGAGAGAGAGAGAGAGAGAGAGAGAGAAAGAACAAAAACGTGACTAACTCAGGTTGGCGTTGGCGGTTATACAATCTTGGTTATTTCACGCAGTTTTCTTAAAACATTAATTTTTGGTTCTGTGTAATGTTTCCTCATATTTTCTAACATTCGCTACCTCTATACATTCGATTAAATATGTTATTATATTATTTCTAATATTATTTAAGACGTTCAACTGTGAAAGGGGTGTTAACGTCTCAACATACATTTAATAGATAGTAATTCCTCTTTTCTGTTGTAGTATCTCACTCCCACAAACACACACACACACACACACGCACGCACACACATACACACACACACACACACACAGGCACACAGATCCAGATGTCAAACCCTACCAGCTAAGTGTCTGGGCCTAAAGACATATTGACACTCTGGCGTGGAACCAGCAACCTCCCAGTCACAGGATGGCCTGGGCTTCTTCCCTTGACCGACCGGCGTTCCACGTAACCCAGGACAACGGGGCTAGCTTGTTGGCTAGCTCGTTGGCTAGCTCGTTGAACGAGGGGTTATGTCAACCCACTGTGTTACTGGTTCGAACACTAACCCTTTCCCGTTGAGTATTTGGTTGGGTGGGTGAGGTGATGTGAGTCGGCTGTTGACCACACTCTGGTTTCTCTGTTTGCTCTCCGTTCTCTGTTGACTAATCACTCTTCCCCTGGGGAGCGCGTGGATGTGTCAGCCAGGTACAGCAGGCCATTCTTTATGTGCTTAGAATTCTTGACTTGTGCCCAGACCTAGCCCGAGGATTGCTAAACAATTTCCCAACCTAAAAATTAGTTATATTTGTCAGTTGGATATAAAAAAAAAAGTCTAAATGTTTTATTCTTCATGGAAAACAAATCCAACCCAAAAACACAAACAGCCAAACCTCACGTTCTATTTTATCCGATCCAATTACACTTCTGATGATACAGACTATTTATCCTGTCTTCAAGCGACTGAGATGAATGCCTTTGATGGCTCTCTCGTCTCTTTGATGAGACACAATGTGACTCACCGCGGAAGCCTGATTGATATGCGGTCGGCTCTGGGTGCGCTCCCAGCGCTAGGCTAAAACAGAACGCGAGGGGGGGGGGGGGGGGGGGGGGGGGGACCGGGGGAGTCCGACTCCATGACGACAGTCGTGTCCTGTTTGTCCGTGTCCTCGCCTTCTTGACACTGATGAAGGCGGACGTCGCCGCAGTGTTTGACATGTTGTTTTTAGGAATGGGTGAATTCTTTAAGAAAATGTTTAATACCAGATCGATATGCAAGAAGAAATAGTGTCCGTTTGTTGTGAGTCTCAGAGGGACAAAGTACATTTATTTTGGGGAGAAATAATGAACACCTCTTTGCGCAGATTAAATGCAAAGCAATGCCCGTTCCCAAAACGCACGCATGCATGCAGACACACACACACACACACACACACACACACACACTCCAAGCCAACATGTTAATATCCAGCCACCATGCATTACCATTTTCAAACAGTTTGGCTGACTCAATCGTTTGGGGTCATTCCAACACCTAATGCAGCATTTTACACGTTTAGATTTACACACACGGCAACTCGATTCATCTTACCCGGCCGGACAACATTTGGCTGCAAGACATCGGGATCTGGAACATTTTGATGTTTCGATGTCGTTTTATTGGCTGTGAGTTTAGAAAAAACTTGTTGGTAAATTAGAAAACTTGGTAATTGGTAATTGTCTGGAGCGATAATGTTATACTCAGTAGTATCTGGAGCGGGCCTGACTGTGTATCTTTCATCTTCTACCCTTTCTCTTCAAATATCGTCATTGTTAGATTATCCTAATGAGTCAGCTCTCTCTGCATCTTACTTTTCGTCCCTCCCGGTCTTTTTGTGGGTTTAAACTGGAGATTAAACACCTTGGACTGCGCTCTACGCTAGGTGAGGAAAACCCCCTGGACCCCTGATCCCCATCACAGACCACCACCAGATCCCCATCACAGACCACCACCAGATCCCCATCACAGACCACCACCAGATCCCCATCACAGACCACCACCAGATCCCCATCACAGACCACCACCAGATCCCCATCACAGACCACCACCAGATCCCCATCACAGACCACCACCAGATCCCCATCACAGACCACCACCAGATCCCCATCACAGACCACCACCAGATCCCCATCACAGACCACCACCAGATCCCCATCACAGACCACCACCAGATCCCCATCACAGACCACCACCAGATCCCCATCACAGACCACCACCAGATCCCCATCACAGACCACCACCAGATCCCCATCACAGACCACCACCAGCGGCTGCAGGCTGACCGGAGGCCCCGCGGGCCACGCCCACACGCCGGGGTGGCTGGGATCTCGACGCGGCGTTGCTAATCTGTGTGGACGGGCACCGCCGCCTGTGGGACCCCCCCCCCCCCCTCCCCACCCTGTCCCCATCTGTCCACCCAGACAGATGTGTGGAGGATCATCTCAGCTGCATTCCACCCCCCCCCCCTCCCCTCTCATCCCTTCTGGAGGAACCCTGAGATCAGACCGCCAATATATTTATATTTATGTTTATGTTTATGCTGCGTGTGGCGGTGGGGGTTTAGCGGTTATAAATTATCAACCGACTTTATTTTATTTTTTTATCGCCTGGTGTTCCCCAGGATGGGGAGAGCCAAAGCGCATGCACACACACACACACACACACACACACACACACACACAAACACACACACAGGGTCCTATTTAGACGCATGGCGCAAAACAGAAGTAGCTTTGTGGGCGGTTCTAAGGCGATGTTGCTATTACGACGGTGGATAAATGGCTCTTGCGCCCGACGCAAATCTAAAATGGGTTGGGCTGAAACCCGTAGGTGTGTTTTGGGCGTAACGTGCAATAAACCAATGAGAGTTCCATCTCCCATCCCCTTTAAGAGCCAGCGCATTTGACTTTGATATTTTGACAGCACGTTTGCAGTCTCCGCTGAGACAGATGCATGACCACATGAATTTCAAACTTCTAATGGCTCAGTTTATTGCCAAATAATAGGCCTAATTCACACATGGAATAGCGTTTTCTTCTCCAACTTCAGTGGGACATGACGTAGTATAATTGTGGCCGCTGTCACGTTGGTTTGTCATTGTTTGACCGCAGACAGCATGGAAGCAGAACGGGCAGAACTCACTGCAATCTTCTTAACTGTTGTTGCAGCGATACATCAGATATTTCGTTGCATCCACAACATCCGAGGCATCGATGAAAGATTGGAGCATGAGTTAGAAACCAATAGAAGGAACGATGAAGATGAAAGGCGTTGTGAACGACTGCGTTACCGGAGAAAGAGATAATTAATAAGCCTTACCATGGGCAAAAGCGACGGTATTCGTAACCTCTTCTTTAAGTTATACCTTAACATCTTGAGTGTTTTCCGAAACGTTCTTTGCTACGAATCTCTTTCGTACGTCGTTCGTTGGTAAGGTTGGTCTGAAGAGCTCGTAGAACTTTCTTAGCTCTACCATAGTGATGATTCAGCTCCTTCAGTCTCCGCCACTGTACAGTAACCTTTAGAAATCCCTGTTGCGCATGTTCATTCCAAGTTTGCGTCCGTAGCCAATTGAGACCAAATGAAACGGCATGTTTGAATTGAGGATATTGTCTCGGCTGTTCTTTATTTTGGGCCGTGGGTACAGCAGGCAAGGTCAGCTCGACTCGCTTCCAATAATTTCAAAAACTTGCAACTTCAAACAATTATTTTATTTATTTTACAATTCAAAAATGAACAAAACTGTCTTCTAAATTAAGGAAATGATACTGGGAAACGAATAAACCATTATAAGCAACAAGCGATCTAAATACTTTTTTCAACCACCGCCTCTTTCCCTTGACATTTAGTTTTCACCTGACATATGCGACAGATGTTTAAGGCAACCTGGTCGTACAGGAATCCGTGAAATGAGTCCGTCTACGTCCCGTATAGTAGCCTACATTTTAATTGAACGTCTTTAATGGTAAGAGACCGCATGGGGATGGACAATGTATAATGAGCGTATAATGACTTTGTTGCCTTTATGGGAGCCAGTCCTCACTTTATGGGAGTTCGGCTCCCTCTGGCTCACACGCAATTCGAACACAGGTTGTAGGCTACTTGTTCTTGTCCACAAAAGGACATGAATGACATGAAAAGCAGTGCCAGCATGCAAATATTTTTTAACCATTCAGAGAACAAAAGGCAACAGGCAGATTATCATTTCGGGGGCCACTCAATGAGCCTTTCCAGGCCATTCTCGTTTTGAGTCGTATGTTTCCTTGCCTCTCCTATATATGCAGCCTGCTCCTGGCGTGTTTTTTGTTCCTGCCATAGGGCATGTTCCTGCCATAGGGCATGTTCCCGCCGTAGTGACACTTGAAAGCATCATCAACACGCCCACTAACGTGAAGTGCGAAATGCCAACATTCTACTGCTCATTCACATATTTTTTTTATTTTTTCAGGAGGTCCAATGTCAGGACATGTCATTCACATATACGGCACGTCCGTAGAATAGACGGAGAACAGACGGATGCACGTCCATATGTGAAAGCAGCTATAGAGACTGTCTTTTCTTTTTATGCTGCCTTTTCTCAGGAAGGGTCATTTCCATATCCTTTTACTCCTTCTGTTTCTGATCTAAGTGTTTCCATGGAAACATTTGGACTTTGTAGCAGCTTGCTGACATGATTGATCTGGTACAAAACATTGTGCCAGGTCATTGTGCAAAGCAGAAAAGACCAGGTCTTCAACTCACCATGTAAGCTTTTAGCAGTGGACATGGTCTCTGAGTCCCCCTTCTCTATAGCAAACATCTGGAGTGCAGACAATGCATCCAGGATCTCTGGTAACTGGTATCGCACCAACTTCACGCAGTCAATCCGAGCCTCCCATCTTGTTGTTGACAAAGGTTTTAAAGTGAGCTGCTTTACATGTTCCCTTAGCCCAGCGTTGCACAGAGGAACTGAATAAGTTATAGAGTCTTTGCAACACACCAAAGAAGGAGATGGACAGCACTGAGGACTTGGCAGCATCTGCCACAACCAGGTTAAGTGTATGACTGCTGCATGGAATGCAAAATGCTTTGCTGTTCAATTGCAAAATTCTTGCATGGCAAAATTCTTTTATGGCCCATCATATTGCTGCAATGGCAGTCAGAAAGACTCAGGCTGTGTTTCTGCAGGTGGTTAAGCAGGACTTCAGTTGTGTCTTCAACATCTAAAAATCCAAAGAAATGTTCTGCAATGGACACAGATGGTTCGCAATTGACAATTCTCAGAACAATGGAAAGCTGTTCCTTATGACTGACATCAGGAGTGCAATCCATAATAACAGAGTAACACTTTGCTCTGTGTACTCTTCTCACAATCTCTTCCAGTACCTTGTTTCCAATTAGTGCAATTATTTCATTTTGAATGGTTCCACTCAAGTAATGCACTCTTGCCTCTTGGTTTTGTATCCTTCGTATGTGTTCACACATAACTGAATCGAACTGTGCCATCAGTTCAACTTGTGCCAGAAAAGTCCCATTGTGAGAGTCATACAACTCACTTGTGGTCCCTCTTAAAGCCTGGTTGCGTTCTGCTAAGTGACAAATTATGGAAATCACTCTCCTTATGACACCTTTCCAATGCTCAATCTCGATCCGCATCAAGTCCTGTTGTCTTTGATCTATGGTTGTATTGGTTTGCAGTCTCCTCTGCAGCTCATGCCAGTTTGTCATATTGGCACGATGCCCCTTTGAATATATACCATGTACAGAAGCCACGATTGCTTAAGGCACTGTCACGCTTCCCAAAAACAGTGCAGGTGAAACAGAACACTGAGTCTGTGCTCATGGAATACAACATCCATGATCGAAGAATTTTCTCCCCATTTTTCATGCTTCTCATGTAATTGTCTTTTGTGAATCTTCGAGGAGGATTCTCAGAATTTTGGGGGAATACAATGTTTGTGAAGTGCACTGGTCCTTTTTTAACAATTTGACAGTGCACACTATCAGTCAGGACGGCTGGCCACTGCGCAGGGTCATCAGCTATAATTACAGTGCTTGTAGTACCTTGAGCTGTAGAGGTAACCTCAGTGTTGGGAAGTGGTGCAGACTCAATTTCTGTTCTGGATGCAGTGTCTTCCACTGTGAGAGATTCTATTGACGGTGTAGCTGTGGAAAAAAAAAATGTTTTTATTAATATAATCCACTGTACAGTACAGAATGCATCACTGAGTGTCTGACACCTAGACATTTGACAGGCACTACTGTATATTAAAAATTCTGAAATGTCCATGGGCAAAAGTGACCGGTATTTACAGTTTGGTGGGAATTCAATAGTGATTTGCACTGTTTTGTTTTTTTCTAACAATATGACAGCACACACTTATCAGTTTAAACTCTGGGCTGTGCAGGATATCAGCTATAATTATAGAGCTTGTGGTACCTTGTGCTTTAGAGGAAACATCAGCACTGAGAAGTGATGCATCTGTTGATGTTGAGGAGGCATAAGCATTTTTTTGCTAGCCTACCTGCTGCGAAATTACACCATTTGTACAAGACAAGTAGAGCTATTTTATCCAGTGTAATTTATCACTTGCCACTATCTTGTTTTTTTCTTATCCTCTTCCTTTCTCTTTCTTTTCTGGCTTCCTGATGCATAATTCCGCTTCATGATGACTGCCCAGGTTTTGTATTTTGCCGGCAGCAGAGATCACCAGCCTGGCTGGCTGTCTGCTGTCAGAGACTACTGAGAGGGGCCCCCTCGAGGGGGGTCCCGATAACAGTGTCATTGCACTTTACTGCATTGGCTATCAAAGGGGCGCTCACACAGTTTGTCGTTGCATTTTATCCATAACCAGTCGTTGTCTTGGGGCCCCAGGCCAGCTCGGGGCCCCAAGCAATTGCTTGGTTTGCTTGCCTTCTCGCGACGGGCCTGCGTGTGTTTAAACAGATGCACACACACATGCGCCAAGCATCACCCGCATTCATTCATTCTTTTAAACACTCACTCACACTCACACTGTTTGCTGTACGGTGTTTACAGATGCATTGATTTAAAAGAACAACTTACCGTTGTATCAGCTGTTCTTTCCCATTGTTTTGGAAGGCTGGAATATACTTAATACTTAATATGCTCAAATTTATTATTGTTATTATTATTATTATTATTTTAATGCATGGCATAGCCTACTATACTTCATTCAAGTTCATTCATGCAGCCCTATGGAATTTTTTTTTTCCACAATCCACATGCTATTTCTATGCAGTTTCACACATATGAACAATCTTTGACATCATAATATTTAAATCAGGTTAATAGTTTGCATGTTTGTGCTGTGTATAGCTAGCCTACGTGTGTGTAAGCGTAGGCTATGTTGTAGTTCCGACCTGCCATGGCACGTCAAAATAGCAACAACAACTGCGCTATCCGCTAATGCATTTAGACCAGGAATTTTTCAATCAGTAGCGCAATTGCATCGTTGCAATTTTTAGATCACTAAAATAGCACCAAGTATCATTTGCGCCGGAACACTCCTCTGCTTTTCGCCGACACGCCTCTCCAGGCGCAAGTGTAGTGGCGCCTGGTTGCTGCGGGGGAAAATCAGCTGTGTGCCGAGTGCAAACTAGCAACGACACATGCGTCGGTGTAGAAAGTCAATTGCGCTGGGTGCAAGATAGGGCCCACAGAGTTAAATAGTTAAACAGGCTGGGAGAGCCTTTGTATCACCGGGCTCTGAGGAGAAGTGAGCACACACACATACACACACACACACACACACACACACACACACACACACACACACACACACACACACACACACACACACACACACACACACAGACTGGGAGACCCGCTGTTGCAGCAGGTGTCCCACAGCGAGCCATCAACGATATAAATATTCATCAATAGCCCCTCTCCCCAACCTATAATGGAGAAATGTAAATAAGTCAACATCGGCAGAATTGCCAGCATCTGGTCGATCTAAGCAGAGGTGAACCTCAGAGGAAACAGGTTAACAGGTGAGGGGGGGGAGAGAGACAGAGAGAGAGAGAGAAGGGAGGGAGGAGGACAGGGAGAGAGAGGAAAGCAGGAAGGACAAAAGATGAGGAAGCGGGGGAGTGCTCGACGGAGAGGGGAGAGAGAGAGGGGAAGGAGGGGGAGGACATGCCTTAAGGTGGTGGGTCGGTGGGTGGGTTTGTGGGTTGAGTGTGAGAGTGAAATCATCATTTTCGAGGTGGTATTAACGACTGTAGCCTTACGATATGCACCGAGGAGGAGATCCTCCATTCGGTTCTTTGTATTTGCAGTTTGGCGGCAGTCGCACACACTTTGGTCCTCAGCAGCTTGAGGAACGAAAGCTTGTGAGTGGTTTACACTTTCTCACATTTGAACACATCCACAAGGCAAGAGTGGCCGGCGGCAGGTATTGTATAGTTCAGGAGGTAGAGTGAGTTGACTGGTAACCGGAAAGGTTGCTGGTTCGATCCCGGCTCCTCCTAGCTGACCGTCGAGGTGTCCCTGAGCAAGACACACGTCAGACTATGACACTGTGGATGTGTGTCATCGTGTACTGCATTAGTAAGGGAAAGCATTGTGTGCGAGTATAAATTAAACTAGTTCACTACTTTCAAAACACCTGCCTATGCACATTTTATCCTTTTAAACAAACAATCCTTTTATCAAATTCATAAAAAACATTTATTAAAGAAAAATTGGCGGAAGCAAAGAGAACATCAATTTCCGTTGTGCACCATAAAAAACATGTGGCCCAAGTAAAAAATTGAAATTTTATTGCTGTAGAGAGGATTACCCCTTGAGATGAAGCATCTCGTTTTCGAGGGGGATCCCCGGAAGGACAGAGACAAGTAGAGTCACAAGACAGTACAATACAATACAATACAATACAATACAATACAATACAACACACACACACACACACTCACCCAGGCCAACTCATGACATTTAGCTCATGCACATATATAAACATACATATATATATATATATATATATATATATATATATATATATATCATGTACACATATACATACACACATGAACATGTGTGCACACTACACTAGTCCAGTCGCACATGTGGATAACATTTACAGCAGTAGTTTTCTCGCAGGTAGGTAAGAAGTGATGTTTTGAAAGAATGTAAAGAGGTAATAGATCTAAGAGGTCCAGGCAGGCTATTCCAGTCTGAGGGGGCTTTGAATTTAAATGTACGTCTAACACTCTTAGAGATGTGTGGCACAGTGAAAAAGGGATACTCAGTATGTCTCAATCTGTAGCTAGGTCTATATGGAATTTAATATTCCTTCAGGTAAGAAGGATAATCATAGTACACACATTTAAAAATAACCTGGTACCAATGATACTGTCTTCTGGCTTTTGGTGGTAATAGGTTCAGTGAGTCATACAATACACAGTGGTGAGTAATGAAAGGACATCTCAGGACAAATATACAAATATTATGGAAAACAACAGTTAGAGGTTTCAAGTTTGATTCTGAGGTGTTTTGATACAACATCTACATAATCTAATAAGGGAAATATTAACTGTGACACAATTCTCAGCCTAATGAGTTGAGTGAAACAGTTAATAGAGCGATACAGTATTTGTAAGTTGCAGTTAATCTTTTTCACAACAGAATTAATGTGACACCTGAAAGAAAGCTGTGAGTCAAGCCAGAGGCCCAGATATTTATATTCATCAACTTGTTCAAGTGGAGTGTCATCTAAGAATTTGAGTGAAAGATTGTTACCTTGGTTCAAGGAGGCTGATCTGGTAGCGAACAGCATGCTATATGACTTTTTCTTATTGTTGGACTGGAACCAGTGTTGAATGGCATTAAAGTAAGACTGTAGTGAGGATTGAGTCTTAGAGACCAGGACATTAGATGAGTATATCACTGTATCATCAGCATAAATATGAATACTACAGTCTGAGCAGATTTGTGGAAGATCGTTTATAAATAAAGAAAAAAGAAGAGGCCCTAGGGAAGAACCTTGAGGGACACCTTTCTCCATTATTACAGACTGAGATACACAACCATGTAAAGAGACATGCTGACGTCTACAGTCGAGATAAGAGTTGAACCAAAGAGAGTCTTTAGAGAGGCCTATTGCTTGTAATTTGTCAAGAAGCAGATAGTGGTCGACCATATTGAAGGCCTTGGAGAGATCTATAAATATTGCGCCAGTCGACATGTTATTGTCAATGGCAGATGAAACGTCGTTGGTCAATTTTAGAAGAGCAGTGGATGTAGAAAAATTTGGCCTGAAACCAGATTGGTTAGGTGACAGAATAGCAAAATCACATACATAACATATTTGAATAATTGTTTAAATATTATTTTTTCGAATACTTTTGCTACATTACTGATAATATAAATTGGTCTATAGTTGTTAGGATCAAGAGCATTGCCACCCTTCTATATTGGTGTGACTCTGGCAGACTTCCACATTGATGGGACCACACAGGTGGATAATGATAAGTTAAATAAATCTGATAAAGGAAATACCAGTGCATGAGATGCAAGCTTAATCAACTTGAGCTCAAGGCCATCAGGGTCAATACCATTACCAGACTTTAATTCCAAGATTGCCTGCTGAACATCAGTAGGGTTTATTGTAGCAAATGAGAAAGAGCTATGCCGCTCATTTGCCGGACTAGAGTAGGAGAGATTAGAAAATTGTGAGCTACAGATAGTGGAAAAATGTTGGTTAAAAGTATTGGCAACTGCAAGAGGATCACTGATAATGTCATTGTTTACTTTGATATTGGTAACAGTGCTTTTAGTAGAATTGTTGAGTAAAGAATTTAGATTTTTCCAAAAGTTTTTAGGATTACTGACGTTATTGGATAACAATTTTTTATAATAATTTGATTTGGCATTTCTTGTTTTAGTTGTACACATATTTCTTAGTTGTTTATAGACAGCCCCATCTGCTGAGTCCTTTGAGCGTCTGTACTTTTCCCACGCCTTATCTCTTTTTTTAAAAATATGTATTAAATCAGCATCCACCCATGGTAAATGATGGCCCTTAACCCTTACTGAAATCCAAGGGGCATGTTTATCAATAACTTTAAGGACTTCAGTGTGGAAAAAATGCCAAGCATCTTCAATAAACGGAATAAGGTGGAGCCTATTCCAGTTTATATCCAGCAGGTCTTGTATAAAAGACTCTGGGTTAAGATGTTTGCTCCGTCTTACCCTGATGACCTTGGGAGGTAAGCGAGGTAGTCTAATTTTCCACACACAGAACACCATGGAATGATCACTAAAGCAATCGGGTAAAACTCCCGATTCAATAATTCTGTGAGAGTGGGTGACCAGAATCCAATCTAATAAAGATTTGGATCTGTGGTCAACTCGAGTAGGTTCGATTAGTTGAGTCAGGTTTAAGCTTTCAAAAAAGTGTCTGTCCTTTAGAGATTAACGATCTAACCTATTAATATTAAAATCTCCAAGGATAATCATCTCGTTTGAGTTTCCCGCTGATTTAATCGTGGTGCCTATGCAGTGTATTGACTCTGTGGGGGAATTTGGAGGTCTGTAGATATTCCCTATGGTCAGCTGCTTATTTGCGTGAAAGCTAACTCTGACAAAAAGACATTCAAAGTGTACTGGGATTTCCTTTGGAATTATAATTTCGGAAAAAAAAATTGAGGAGACATAGGTGGCTACCCCTCCACCACGACTACCCCTATCAGCTCTATACAAGACATAACCATCCAGTTTGATTTCCTCATCTGAAATATTATCATTCAACCAGGTCTCAGACAGTGTGATAACACTAGGTTTATTATAGACTAGCCAGGCCCTCAAGAGATCAATTTTGTGTGGCAAGCTTCTTATGTTATAGTGGAGTTATGGTAGTTATGGTGGAGGTGATGGTGGTGGTGGTGGTGGTGGAGGTGAAGGTGTTATGGTGGTGATGCTGGTGCTGGTGGTGGTGGTGAAGGTGTTATGGTGGTGGTGCTGGTGGTGGTGGTGGAGGTGAAGGTGTTATGGTGGTGTTTGTGGTGGTGGTGGAGGTGAAGGTGTTATGGTGGTGGTGGTGAAGGTGTTATGGTGGTGTTTGTGGTGGTGGTGGAGGTGAAGGTGTTATGGTGGTGGTGGAGGTGAAGGTGTTATGGTGGTGGTGGTGGAGGTGAAGGTGTTATGGTGGTGGTGGAGGTGAAGGTGTTTGTGGTGGTGGTGGAGGTGAAGGTGTTATGGTGGTGGTGGAGGTGAAGGTGTTATGGTGGTGGTGGTGGAGGTGAAGGTGTTATGGTGGTGGTGCTGGTGGTGGTGGTGGTGGTGATGAAGGTGTTTGTGGTGGTGGTGGTGGTGAAGGTGTTATGGTGGTGGTGCTGGTGGTGGTGGAGGTGTTTGTGGTGGTGGTGGTGGAGGTGAAGGTGGTGGTGGTGGTGGTGATGAAGGTGTTTGTGGTGGTGGTGATGAAGGTGGTGGTGGAGGTGTTTGTGGTGGTGGTGGTGGTGGTGGTGGTGAAGGTGGTGGTGGTGGTGGTGAAGGTGTTTGTGGTGGTGGTGGAGGTGAAGGTGTTTGTGGTGGTGGTGGTGGTGGTGAAGGTGTTATGGTGGTGGTGGTGGTGAAGGTGTTATGGTGGTGGTGGTGGTGATGAAGGTGTTTGTGGTGGTGGTGGTGGTGAAGGTGTTATGGTGGAGGTGATGGTGGTGGAGGTGAAGGTGTTATGGTGGTGTTTGTGGTGGTGGTGGTGAAGGTGTTATGGTGGTGGTGGTGGTGATGAAGGTGTTTGTGGTGGTGATGGTGGTGGAGGTGTTTGTGGTGGTGATGGTGGTGGAGGTGTTTGTGGTGGTGGTGGTGGTGAAGGTGTTATGGTGGAGGTGATGGTGGTGGAGGTGAAGGTGTTATGGTGGTGTTTGTGGTGGTGGTGGTGAAGGTGTTATGGTGGTGGTGGTGGTGATGAAGGTGTTTGTGGTGGTGATGGTGGTGGAGGTGTTTGTGGTGGTGATGGTGGTGGAGGTGTTTGTGGTGGTGATGGTGGTGGAGGTGTTTGTGGTGGTGATGGTGGTGGAGGTGTTTGTGGTGGTGATGGTGGTGGAGGTGTTTGTGGTGGTGGTGGTGAAGGTGTTATGGTGGTGGTGGTGGTGGTGAAGGTGTTTGTGGTGGTGGTGGAGGTGAAGGTGTTATGGTGGTGGTGGTGATGAAGGTGTTATGGTGGTGGTGGTGGTGGTGAAGGTGTTATGGTGGTGGTGGTGATGAAGGTGTTATGGTGGTGGTGGTGGTGGTGAAGGTGTTTGTGGTGGTGGTGGTGAAGGTGTTTGTGGTGGTGGTGAAGGTGTTATGGTGGTGGTGGTGGTGGTGAAGGTGTTTGTGGTGGTGGTGAAGGTGTTATGGTGGTGGTGGTGGTGATGAAGGTGTTTGTGGTGGTGGTGGTGGTGAAGGTGTTATGGTGGTGGTGGTGATGAAGGTGTTATGGTGGTGGTGGTGGTGGTGAAGGTGTTTGTGGTGGTGGTGAAGGTGTTATGGTGGTGGTGGTGGTGGTGAAGGTGTTTGTGGTGGTGGTGAAGGTGTTATGGTGGTGGTGGTGGTGGTGAAGGTGTTTGTGGTGGTGGTGAAGGTGTTATGGTGGTGGTGGTGGTGATGAAGGTGTTTGTGGTGGTGGTGGTGGTGAAGGTGTTATGGTGGTGGTGGTGGTGATGAAGGTGTTTGTGGTGGTGGTGGTGGTGAAGGTGTTTGTGGTGGTGGTGGTGGTGAAGGTGTTTGTGGTGGTGGTGGTGAAGGTGTTATGGTGGTGGTGGTGGTGATGAAGGTGTTTGTGGTGGTGGTGGTGGTGAAGGTGTTTGTGGTGGTGGTGGTGGTGAAGGTGTTTGTGGTGGTGGTGGTGGTGAAGGTGTTTGTGGTGGTGGTGGTGAAGGTGTTATGGTGGTGGTGGTGGTGAAGGTGGTGGTGGTGGTGGTGAAGGTGTTATGGTGGTGGAGGTGAAGGTGTTATGGTGGTGGTGGTGGTGGTGAAGGTGGTGGTGGTGGTGGTGAAGGTGTTCCCAGGGTGGTGTCAGTGATTGATGTTCCTCTCAGAAGCCTCAGGGCTTTGGGGAGCACTCGGGCGACCCCTGCAGAGGTCACCGGTTCAGCGTCTACTCAGTGACGGACTACCTAGCAACACACTGACACGCCGCTATGCGAGCTACCTGGAGGAACCTTCCAGATGCCTGCCCTGACCCCCCCATCCCCCCCCCCCAAAAACAACGACATAATAGGCTGTTGACTTGACCAGTCTGTGTGTAGAAGCAGAAACTCATCAGACCTGGTGTTCATACTACCACTGTGGTCTATTGAGGTGTATACCGTTTAGCTTCAATAGCGCTTGGTCTAATGAAGTAATATAGGAAATTAATTTACATCAGTAGACCCTGAAACGTCCAGTTGAATTCTGTGTGTTAAGTCGGCATTACTGCACACATACACAGTCTGTGTAGTGCACATACATACACACGCACGATACGCTCACATACCGACATGTTTTAGATTTCTTCATTGTCAGACTAATAAGGGTAATAAGGCGGGGGAAAAAAGACTCACTTTGTCTTCTCAGACGCCCATGTGACGCCACTCTACGCCAATCAACACCTGGCCTTGGACAGGAAGCTTTCAAATAAATAAAATCATTTTTGAGAGAGAGCGAGAGAGGGACACAGAGAGAGAGAGAGAGATAGGGAGAGAGAGAGAAAGAGGAAGTGCACCTGTCATTCATACAGACAGACAAATAATAACACCTTAAGACATTATTAATCACTAATGCAAACCCTTCAGGTTTTTACCCTCACCTGGTGTGCGCACGTGCACAAACGCTTGCAAAATAATTGTGGGTATGCACGCAGGTGCACACACACATACACACACGCACACGCACACAGACGCAAACACACACTCACGCACTGGGTAGGAAGCCGTTTGTCCTGCACGTGTGACGGGTGTCCCCAAGGTCAGACTGGCTTATGACAGCAGATAACTTCATAACGTGTGTGTGCGTGTGTGTGTTTGTGTGCATGTTTGTGTGCATGTTTGTGTGTGAGTGTGTGTGTGTGTGTGCATGTTTGTGTGTGTGTGTGTGTGTGTGTGCGTTTGTATGTGTGACCCCAACACCCATCTGGTGGGAGCATCAAATACACTGGTGGGATAAGGGGGGGGCGGGGGGGGTGATGAAAAATAACAACAATGACAGTATGGAACACAAGCAGCAGAGAAAAGCCACAGGCAGATTGGAAACAACGAGCGAGAGGGAAACACACACTCTCAAACACACAAGAGTATGGTATTATGTATTGAGAGAATATTTATTGAAGGTCTACAAAATGTTATTGTTCATACACATGTGTGTGTATATGTTTGTAGTGTGTGTGTGTGTGTGTGTGAGTGTGTGGGTGTAAGCAAGAGAGCGTTTTAACACGGATGCAATCCATCGCTTGAATACTGCAGTGTCAATCAATGCAGGGTTCAGAAACTGAAAAACACACACACACACACACACACGCACACACACACACACACACACACACACACACACACACACACACACACACACACACACACACACACACAATTCACATCAAAGATGAAGTCAAGCGGGGGACACAATATGCACCTATAGAGGACACACACACGCACACACGGTCTGCGCTGATACGACGACAAGCCAACGGAGTCACAGCTCATCCTCTGTGGCACATGTTGACGGAACATGCTGGATTAAACCAAAAGTACTGTATCTGGAAATATCTGGAAAGTTCTCTGGTGTTGGGACAGAGGGGGGAGGGGCATCTTAGGGCTCGTCATCAGTCATCATCGGCCAGGGGGAAATCAAACCTGCTGAATTTTGCACAGCGAGCGCGGCTGATTGATTGATATCCCAGGTAATGATCGGGTGGAAGGCACACTTTAAAGAGCTTTGATGTATATTGATGTGATGTATATTCCAAGCCAAATCAAATCATGATCAAGGCGCTCGCTGGCGTCGTGGTTGTCCCAGTAACAATGGTCAGTGTCCCAGTAACAATGGTCCCCAACCCTCTCTTCTTTCAAATCTGCACTCAAAACACACCTTTTGACACTAGCCTTCCCAACCTAACTCCCACCTTATTCTCCTGCCTGGACCTCTTAGATCTATTACCTCTTTACATTCTAAATGTAAATGCATTTATACCGCCTTCTTCTAACCAGCGGCCACTCGAAGCGCTTTACGATATTGCCCAACATTCGCCCATTCACGCACACATCCACACCCCGACGGCGGCGTCAGCCACGCGGGGCGACAGCAGCCAGCTCGTCCGGAGCAGTCAGGGTGAGGTGGCGTCTCGCTCAGGGACTCCTCGACACTCACTAGCTAGGAGGAGCCGGGGATCGAACCAGCAACCTTCCGGTTACCAGCCAACCCGCTCTACCTCCTGAGGCCGCCCGGTAACTCTAGCCCCCTCCCTCTCTCGCTCCCTCGCCCCAGGCAGTATTGGCAGTGAATGAGTCTGCAAGCCTCTGACAGACGGCCCGATGTATTGACAGGCGGCTTGATTGATGTGGCAAATTGGCACCTTGTTAAAAACACAGCCGACACGCCCTGGAGGTTGAGGTAAGAAAATATAGTCAAAAACTATAGTCAAAACTTCCACACAGGAGTAATAAACTAAATAGTGCAATAAGATAAATGCTGTACAAAGAGTTTCAGAACAGTATACGATATAGTGTTTACAGAGGATGAGTGTATTTCAAGGCCTAATATATGATATATGATATATATCATATATTATGTATATAATATATGATATATGATATATATCATATATTATGTATATGATATATGATATATATCATATTATGTGTACAGAGTATAAATGCATTTCTTGGCTACAAACAGAGTTGTAGCCCAAAAGCTACAACTCCAGAATACCAGCAGTGGGAGAGACAAAGGACAGAGTCACCCGTCCCTGAGCGAGACGCCCTCACCCAGTGGGAGAGAAAAAGGACAGAGTCACCCGTCCCTGAGCGAGACGCCCTCACCCAGTGGGAGAGACAAAGGACAGAGTCACCCGTCCCTGAGCGAGACGCCCTCACCCTGACTGCTCCTGACCAGCCGGCTGTCGCCCCCGCGGTCGACTCCGCCGTCGGTGTGTGAATGTGTGAATGAGTGGTTGTAAGTCGCTTTGGATAAAAGCGTCTGCAAAATCCCCTACATGTAAATGTTAAGACCTGGATGCATAATAGCTTCCTCAAACTCAACGCCAACAAATCCGAAGTCCTCATCATTGGTGCTGACTCCCTCACCCACTCCACTCAGAACTTCACCCTTAACATTGACGGCATCCACCATCACCCCCTCCACCAACATCCGTAACCTTGGAGTTATCCTGGACCCCACTCTCTCCTTCCTCCCCCACGTTAACCATATTACCAAAACCGCCTTTTTCCACCCGCGGAACACGGCCCGCCTCCGCCCCAACCTGTCGACTACCGCTGCTGAGACACTCGTCCATGCTTTCATTTCATCCAGGCTCGACTATTGCAATAGTCTTCTCTACGGCGCCACCACCAAAGTCCTCCAGGCTCGACTATTGCAATAGTCTTCTCTACGGCGCCACCACCAAAGTCCTCCAGGCTCGACTATTGCAATAGTCTTCTCTACGGCGCCACCACCAAAGTCCTCCAGGCTCGACTATTGCAATAGTCTTCTCTATGGCGCCACCACCAAAGTCCTCAATGAACTTCAACATGTCCAGAACTCCGCTGCCTGTCCTCCGTATGTATGTATATATATGTATGGATATATATGGATATATATATGGATATATATATATGTATGTGTATGTATATGTATGTTTACATATGTGCATGAGCCGAATGTCATGAGTTGTCTTGCTGTGGATCGGGTGGGCGGGGCGGGGGGGGTGAGGTGGGATGGGAGAGAGCCTGGGTGAGTGTGTGTGTTGTATTGTATTGTATTGTATTGTATTGTATTGTATTGTATTGTATTGTATTGTATTGTATTGTACTGTCTTGTCTCTGTCCTTCTGGGGATCCCCCTCGAAAACGAGATGCTTCATCTCAAGGGGTTATCCTCTCTACAGCAATAAAATTTCAATCTTCATGTTTAACCTCTGTTTTTCTTTTAAATCCTAGTGTGTCTTAATACAGATCTGTTGCTTAGTTTTGACAGGGCAATATGTAAAGCGTCTTAGAGTACCATAGTAAGCGCTATATAAATCTGATTTATTATTATTATTATTATTATTATTATTAAGAAGATCCTCCCGCTCTGCAGTAGTGTCCCCGGCCGGGCCGACCGTATTGAGAGGATTAAACAGCCCGGTGTCCTCTGCAGGTGCCCCCCCCACCCCACCTCTCCCCGTTTGCTTGTTACACTCACAAACCGCATGCAGGCTGAGATGACTCATCCCACCGGAGGAGGAGGAGGAGGAGGAGGAGGGGGAGGAGGGGACCGGCGACGTAATCCCCCCCTCCCTCCCACATCTCCCCTCCGTTTCTCCTTTCCCCTGGTGGTGCTTTCACAGGCACGCATACACGCACAGATGCATACACACACACACACACGCACACACACACGCACACACACACACGCTGAGATGCACGCACACACACGCCCGCATACACAAACACGACACACGCCTGCGCATTCCTTTTCTTCCATACATCCTTTCTCCGTTGTGCATTGATGTATATTTTTTCTACGTTTCTTCTTCGTCTTTGTTTCCTTAAGTCCTATTACGGTCGTCCGCTTCTCTTTGTCACCTGGGATTGATAAGGTACATCTCACCTTGAGGTACCACACTCGATGGGCTGGAGGGGTGCCATGACAACAAAGCACAATACATATAAATATATATCGATCCATCGACTATCAACTGAGGTATAAAAACAATAAACAACATTTCTGTGAGTTTCTTCACGATGAACTTCAAATTAAAAAGATTAAAGTTTAAATGTTTTTTGTTGTTCCTCCGGGGAAAATAATGACCATGATGAAAATGGAAATGGTCCTTATGCTGCATGCTTCTTCCCGAAGAACGGATAAGAATGGCACATCAGCGCCATTTTCAACATGGTACAATTTAGTCTTTCACCCCTCAGCTCGGGGACTGCGATTGGACGGTTTGATTGGTGCACATCTGCCACTCAGTGGACTCGGTCCAGAGAACTGCTCCCTATTGGTTGAGGAATAACCACCATAAAACCATCCCATAAAAAATGTTAGGCCTAAAAGGAGGAATATCCGTTTATAAGTTTAGAACATATTTTCTGGTTATCAAGGCAAATAAACAAGGGAATGTGCAGTAAAAAGCCATAAATTGGTATCGACTTCTAAACCATAGTTTGGTTCATAATATATAGCCTAATATAGGGTAATGAAATAACTACATTTTTGAAATTCAAAGAAAATTGCTTCATTGGTTTGGAAATAAAGGTAAAATAGATAGAGAAAGTTGAGTATGAATCGATAATGAAACTTTAATTTGAGCTCAATTTCCTCTTCCTTTCCCATCTATTGGCAGTGTAATTGCCAACTGCAAACAAACACACTCTCCATGAATACAAAGTACCATGTCTTTAAGTACCACCGCGTGTATATACACACACCATGTTCTGTCAGTTCAGAAGTGAATTTGTATTTAATGTGAATGAACACAGTAGAGACTAGTGATGCGTAGTCTAGCACCATCAGCCTCAATCAATGCACCCTACGTAGCAAACTTTGTTTTCAACTGCTTTGGGATTTTTCACTCTGAACATGCCAGTGAAATGGATGAGGAAGTGTGTCAACTGCACTCTCACGCTGAAAAATGTGGACTTTGGAGTTGGAGCTACTTTAAGGGTTCAGGTCGTCACTCACAGCAGGATGAGTGACAATGAGAATGATCAGAGAAACACTTTGCTAGTTTCAAAAATAACAAATATGTCAGGCTTTTTCTTGCGGAGACTTGACCTCCAGTGCCAATCCATCAATCACCCGGTGACTTGACAATGTCACACGTGAGAATATATATCCGTCTTCATCCTGGTTAACTCAAAACGTGGATCCCCTCCTGAGTAAACACGGCGCAGGCCCATGCCGCGGCCGCGTGATCCGACACGACACGAAGTGTGCACGGCCGACATAGCCTCCAACTACAAACCACAGCCACATGTATGCAAGTGAACGCAATATTAAAGCGGAAGTAAGAGGGACTGCAGTGGGTATAGTTACTGTTGCTGCGTGTGCATTTGTGTGTGTTTGTTTGTGTGTGTGTGTGTGTGTGTGTGTGTGTGTGTGTGTGTGTGTGTGTGTGTGTGTGTGTGTGTGTGTGTGTGTGTGTGTGTGTGTGTGTGTGTGTATGTGTGTCCAAGCACGTGCTTCTGTTGGGGAGAATTTGTGTGTTTATTTCATTGCATCTTGTGTGTTGTTTCACTAGGCGTGTGTGTCTGTGTGTAATTGGGTTAGCCAAGCATGTGCCAGACATTTGTATACACACACACATGCACACACATCATACACACACCTCCTTCCCACTCCCAGCCTTCCCTCTGCGTCTCCCTCGTTCCTGCTGCTTTAATAACACACATCGACCTGGATGCTCGTACACAGAGTAATATTTGATTCAGAGCGCATTACTCCTCTCCACATCTCCCTGCTGCCTGCTCTCTCCCTCACCCCCTTTCTCTTCTCATCCGTTTCCATTATCTCTTCCCAGAGTATACCCCCGCCCCCCCCCCCAGCCAAACCGAAAAGACCGGTGTGTGTGTGTGTGTGTGTGTGTGTGCAGTTGTGTGCGTGTAAAAAACGGATTGCCTGACCTTTGTATTTTTTTTTATCCCTAAAAGGGCATATAGTTTTCGTACGGAAAAGCTCTTCAATAGAAGTAGAATCAATTTGCATGTGTGCATCTGTGTACACACACATTTACAGACCCATGCACACACACACACACACACACACACACACACACACACACACACACACACTCCCATTAGCTTGAAGTCACTTAACAAAAGAAAAAGCCACACACATGTATCCATACATTTACAGACACACACACAAAACAACACTCGTCGTCACAAAACGATGAAAATCTCACACACACACACGCACGCACACACACACCGAGCCGACACACACAGACACACAGCCATTAGCTCAATGTCACTCAACAAAAGAAAGCGTGGCCCTTCTGCATGGACCGGAGTCATTGTGCGTTCCATTAGGTAATCCATTCCACTGCATAATGCGCCTTAGTCAAAGTCATTGGCTTTTGCTCGACTTCTCTGTGCACAAGTGGTTCACGGGGTGCATTCCCAGTCTTGTCAATCACCATATCCGTGTGTGTGAGTGTCTGCGTGTGTGTGTGTGTGTGTGTGTGAATTCACTGTACAGTACAGTACAGTACAGTATACACGGGCCATACTGTTGTGACGGGTCCAGCGACATACCCTAACCTAACCCTAACCCTAACCCTAACCCCCTAACCCTAACCCCCTAACCCTACCCCTACCCCTAACCCTAACCCCCTAACCCTAACCCTAACCCCCTAACCCTAACCCCCTAACCCTAACCCCCTAACCCTAACCCCTAACCCCCTAACCCTAACCCTACCCTAACCCCCTAACCACATGCGTCCGGTGAGGAAACTCAACGGAGGTGGCCGTACCTGGATTCCCAACCCCTGCTCTACTGCACCAATTGCACCAATTATTTTTGTGTTTGCACTACTTTTGTGTTTATTTAAGTCTCAGGTGACTTTCCTTGTGATTCTCTTATAAATTGTATGATTTGATATTATTGCATTGTTGAAGGCAGCAGACTCAGGGATTTCATTGCTGTTGCTTTACTTGTCGTGAGTACACCACCACTTCCACTTCCAATACACGTCCACTTCCACTGCTGTGCCGATGACACCCAGCTCTACCTCACCGCTAAACCTTCGTCCTCTCTCCCGCCCGCTTCCCTCACTGATTGCATCTCTGAAATAAAAGCCTGGTTCACCCAAAACTTCCTTCAATTAAACAGTAGCAAAACAGAGGTTCTCCTCATTGGCACAAAATCCACTCCATCCAAAACCGACGGCTTCCCACTCATTATTGACAGCTCCTCCGCCCCGCCCTCCCCCAGGTTAAGAGTCTGGGTGTCATCATCGACGGCACACTATCCTTTCAATCCCATATCAATAACATCACCCGGTCTGCCTACTTCCACTTACGAAGCATCAATCGCCTCCGCCCCTCCCTTACCCCCCACACTGCCTCCATCCTTGGCCACAGCCTCGTCACCTCCCGCCTGGACTATTGCAACTCTCTCCTCTCTGGCCTCCCTCAAAAATCACTCCATAGACTTCAACTGGTCCACAACTCAGCTGCCGGCATTATAACAAGAACCCCCTGTATCCACCACATCAGCCCTGTCCTCCAACAGCTCCACTGGCTCCCTGTTCAGTCCCGCATTCAATACAAGGTTCTCCTGGTAACATTCAAGGCCCTTCACAACCTCGCCCCCCCCCCCATATCTGTCAGACCTCCTCCATGTTCCCACCCCCTCCCTCTCTCTCAGATCCTCTTCTGCCATACACCTGTCTGTCCCCTCCGCCCGTCTCACCACCACGGGGGGAGAGCATTCAGCCGCTCTGCCCCCCGCCTCTGGAACTCTCTACCACCCGTACTTAGAAACACTGACTCACTCCCCCATTTCAAATCACAACTCAAAACTCATCTGTTTAAAATTGCCTATTCTCTCTGATGTCAATTCCCTGTCCCAGCCTTTTTTTTTTTGTAACGGTCCTTATTCTGTGTTTTATTGATATTGTTGTGTTTTTTACTACTATTAACATTGATGTGTTTTCTTTTTTGATGTGTTTTTTACTTTGTGTACGGTGACCTTGAGTGTCCAGAAAGGCCTTCTAAATAAAATGTATTATTATTATTATTATTATGAATACGACAAATAAACCATCTTTTAAAACAGCCACATCCTTTGTTTAAAACTTATGTATCTTAAAATTAAGGCATTCAAATTGGCTACCGGTCCTGTACTAAGTTAGGAACCCCTGCAACTGAGCAATTGGAATTATACTGCAGCTGTGGTTCACCATGCACGTCTCCCTACAGACCACATGTGTGCTGGGTGAACAGGACACGATCAACGTGTTGATGGTTCAGCCAAACATGCACCGGGGCTGTCAGGGGATATTCAAAATTCTAATCTGAATTCGAAATGGAAATAAATGACAAGCTATTTACCGCGAGCAGCTTGGGCCAGCCTGGGCCCGCGCTGCATGACGGACAGGAGGGACGGAACCAGAGGAAACAAACTCAATAATTAAACAGCCGTGTTTGAAAGTCGGAGAGTTCACAACCCAACTGGGCCACAGAGAGATCTGCTCTCTGAGCAGGCTGAAGAGGCTGGCAACAGTTTGGATTTCGGTCAGTAGACAGCAACACTGTGGAACCTCGGGGCAAAGTGGTGTGCAAGCTATCAAGCGATTATTATTTTCCCGTCTTATGTCCAGCAGAGCTGCCTTGGAGCGGTCAATGTCCGCTCAACTGAGAACAAGCTGTCTCTCAGAGTGGGATTAAATGAATGATTGGTCATTTATGTTATTCTATAACCTCATTCTTAGGTTATTACCTAGGTTAGGTAATATTCATATCGGTTTAATTAAACCATTTGATAGTATTGCCGATAACAACTCAACAAAGGATCCTTTCTTGCTCAGCAAAAATGGAAAGACATTATCAAATTGCCCTCTTATGGTTATTGCGCAATAAAAGACATTCAAATCGGGTTCGAACCTCCGTTTTTTTTTTTTTTTGAAGGAATATTCAAACGTCAATTTTGGCCGTATTTGACTGCCCCAACCTGCACACGCAACTTTTGAGATACTGCATAGTTTGGCTTGCTCACTCATTGGTGAATATATAAGGGGTAGTGTACTTGATGACTTGGGAAGATTACATAAAGATACGTTTTAAAAAGTCATCATCAAACTGCACCAATATCCCACAGTATTTGCTTTTGTCAGGGAAAAAATGAAATTCCCTTACAGTGTCTAACCAGGAATGTAAACTTAAGAGAAAATAGGGTTTAAAAATAAATTGTGTGTAGTTAGAAGAAAAAGTGCCAGTGAGTGATGTAAAGCTACAAAAACAAACTACTGGCAGGTCTTTTCCAGAAGTAGATGTCCATCAATGCGGCCATTGGAGAAACAGCTGGCTGGACATTTTTGCAACTGCCGCTAGCGCAAGCGCTAGCTCAGCATCTCCAAGGTTACTGGAGGCTTAACAGATTCCTACCAGTCATTAAAACGTTAATGGGGGAATTTGTGTTTTATCAATCCTTTCATGTGTGTGTCTGCGCGCGCATTCAAAGATTAAGGACAGGAATGCATTTCCATAACCGTGTATGTTAGCTCAATAAAGCTTTATTAACATTAATGTTACGGGACTCAAAGGAGCCTTAAAGTCTTTCAGGAGAGGAGAATGTCCAACTTGTATAATGTTCCCCACGCCCAAAGCCGAGCATAAGGTATTGGATTGGAGGAAATCGTAAAAAAGAAAGTGTTGTTTCAGCAACTCCTCATTAAAGAGATCAATGGACATAGAAACCACAAGGCCTTATGCAGGAAGAGTTGTGCTCCTGAGTTTTCTTTCTTGTTGGCAATAATATCTTAATGAAACAAGCCAAAGCGACAGTTTAATTGGGACATAACAAATAAAAAGCCATTAAAACTATCACTAGTTCGGAAAAACGCGAGACCAGAAGGGGTTCCTAGGTAAGGGGTTGCTAGGTAAGGTAAGGGGTTCCTAGGTAAGGGGTTCATAGGTAAGGGGTTCCTAGGTAAGGGGTTCATAGGTAAGGGGTTCCTAAGTAAGGGGTTCCTAGGTAAAGGGTTCTTAGGTAAGGGGTTCCTAGGTAAGGGGTTCCTAGGTAAAGGGTTCCTAGGTAAAGGGTTCTTAGGTAAGGGGTTCCTAGGTAAGGGGTTCCTAGGTAAAGGGTTCTTAGGTAAGGGGTTCTTAGGTAAGAGGTTCTTAGGTAAGGCGTTCCTAGGTAAGGGGTTCCTACGTGAGCAGGGGACTTTCCCTGCTCACTACTCTGTCCGGAGAGACGAGGACGTCGGGAGTCAAGGTCTCGTCTAAGCCAGGAGCATCTGCAACGAGACCAGGAGAGAAATCTAAAGACGCTTCATTGTGGATTCGGGCGATGACGCATCGATAGAATTACGACGGCGTGATCAAATCAAATCAAATCAAATGATTATGTTATATTATTATGTTGGTCGTGTACCTGGGAGAGGAAACGTTGCCTTAATTTAATTTCAGAGATTCAGGGGCCATGACCAATTCCCTCGTTGGCCTGAGATTCCCTGTAATTACACCCCTGTTTAATTAGTCTGGGAAGAGGAGGGGAGGGGTAGAGCCCGCTCTCAATGGCTCTCACTGAGTAGAGAGAGAGAGAGAGAGGGACACATGCAGATGGTCAAATGTAGAGGTCCCTCCACCTTCACCGAGGACAAAGGGTCACTCTGTGGCCGCTGCGTGGGGAGGACCAGCAATGGAAGAACTCAGTGCTGTGTCAGCATCCCCCCGCCCCCCCCCCAGAGAATAATGAGGCTAAACAAAAAGGGAGGGATAATTCAGCAGCTGAGGAGAGCTTATGAGGGGGGGGGGGGGGGGGAGCAGGAGGGGTGGGGCGGGGTGGGAGGTGGATAAAAGATGGCCGTGTGTGTGAAGGTGATCTGTATCGAGGGGACGGCGACACTTTGAGAAAAGGTTTAATTTAAGAGTTTCTAATCGCACGGCAACCGAGCTAAACAGAGTTCTGCCATTACACTAAAGTGTGTGTGTGTGTGTGTAACATTTACACCCGTACCGCTCCTGACGAGCTGGCTGTCGCCCTGCACCGTCCTACGTCGCTTTGGATAAAAGTCCCCTGAATGTAAAATGTGTAAAATGTCTGAAAGCCTACAAGAGAACAAAACAACGCTTATCGCCAGTATAGGTCAGTATAGGTCAGTATAGGTCAGTATAGGCTGGCCACCTCTAGTCCTCACCTCTAGTTGCTACTAAATTCCGACACACTGGACCTTTAAATGTAAATATCAATAATATAAAATAAAAAATTGATATCAAATATTTGAAATGACAATTGAATGACATTTTAAAAGACTTTAAAGTCCCATTTCTCTCCCCTGAACAAGAACACTTGCTTTGAGTGCCAGAGTACCAGAAGGAGAGCACTTGTAGTTTACCTTTTGTTACAAAGGATGAGGAGAAAGACAAATAGTTATTGGGTACATCTACTAAACCAAGAGGTACCCAACAGGACCATCAGATGGCTAAAGCCCTGCTCACACTAAAGCAAAGCGACTTTTCGCCTCACGTTACCGGGTTAGGTTTGACAACCCACGAATGTTCATGCTCTCCTCTACCTGATTGAACCACTTTTGTGATTCAATCAGGTCACATGCACTCACATATGGTAGTTTGATTATAAAATGTAATGTTTTCTTATCAACACAGGTGACACATTTCAGTAACGACGCAGGGAAGACTAGTAGTGAACAGGGTTGGGGCAAGATGGTGAAAGCTACAAGATTGAAGGCAGTCCAAATGAAAGTGGACTCTTTGAATGCAAGAAAAAAAGGCAGGAAAAAAAAGGTTTTTGCCACGCAAGCAGGGAACCCTTATGATGACATGACAGGGAGCGATAGGCGGTGGAAGACCTCTGCAGTTTGCCAGCAGAACCAGTCAGTGACAGTTCCCAAGGTACCAAGACATCATGGAAAATTCTGCACTGGCGACAGTTAACAGATTCAATCTATGGTATGTGCATAATTCATTTCATTCATTTTCATCTTTGGAGAGCGAATGTTACCAATGTTTAAAACCATGAGAACCAGATTAAATACCATTGAATAATTAAATGAATATATTTCAATATTGGAAAACAATAGGCCAATAGCAACAGAAAATGCATGACCCTCACCCTAACCCTCATCTCAACCAGGTGATCGCACTGCCAACCTCAGGTCCTTCACTCTAACTGCTTGTGTCAGCAGGCGAGAGAAAAGTCAAGTCTACACGCGAGTAAAGGAGTGTGGGAAACGAAAGTCAATACTTTAACCACACACACACACAAAATTGCATGTGATCAGACCGACGCGCACTTGCGCGCACACAGAAACACAGACACGCGCCATTTTCATAAACGCATCCACACGCGACGAGTGCACCTTTCATCTGATAACAGAATCAGGCCTGAGAGAGAGTGAGAGAGAGTGAGACAGACCGAAGAGTACGCACGAGAGAGAGGGGGGGGGCCGAGGAGGCAAATCAATAAAAGTAATTGTGTTCAATGATGGACAAGACTGCCCGTGTCCTAATCAAAGCCAGCGCCATACAGGATGTCCTCCACCAGCCTTTGCAGGCACACTTAGGGATGGGTTTACACACACACACACAGGCACACACACACACACACGCGCACACACACACACACACACACACACGTGGAAGTGCCTTCAGTGAATAGAGATGGTGGGGATAAGAGGAGGAGAGAGTGAGTGATGTCGGCTGCTGTTAATAAAAAGAAGAGATCAGACAGTGATTCATTCTTTCCGTGTAACTCTTTACAAAACACTAAAGAAAAGGGCTGAACACGCACGCACACGCATACACACACACACACACGCGCGCGCACGCACGCACACACACACACACACACACACACACATACACACACAGTGAGGAATAGCGTGCAGGGCGAGGCTTTCCAGGGGCGGCTAGCTTGATGACAGCCTCAAACTGAAAGGATCCCAAGTTAACAAAAGACGACAGAAAAGAGCTTATATCCAAAACAGCCGTGGAGGGGAGGGGGGAGCAGGAGGGGGAGGGGGTCAGGGGGGGGACGAGGAGGCGGGGGGGGGGGGGTGGTACTGCTGTCAGCAGGACATTAGCTCACAGGGGACTCCCAAGGTGTGCATTTTTCCCTCTCCTTGTGGGGAAATAAATATTTATGAGAGGCGCATTTCAACTCGGGCCAAAAAGTTTAAATAAATAAATAAATAAAAGCCTGTTTGAGGATTCAGGGGAGGTTTGTCGCTAGGAGAATGGAGAGTGTTCTTTGGTTTGATTTTACCGTTTTTCTAAGTGGTTAGCTATATGCTAATAAGACAAACACTACCGATTAATCTAACGACAGATTTGTTCACTACTATATAGGCAGACAGACAGACATATATCTATATATATATATATATATATATATAAATATATACATACACACATTGACATGTGCCTGTTTGATTGCTATATTTGTGTGAAGCTGAGTAAAGAGGGTCATGTTACTGTCTGGTTCCCCTCGGCCGGCCATAACACATTAAGATATATATATATATACATATATATATATATATATATATATATATACACACATTTATACATAATATATATGTACAATCTTGTGGCTATCACAACGATATTCATTATATATAATACACTTGGTAATGATTTATAAAAAATATGAAAAGTGGTATTCTCCAGCATTTGAATCAGAAACTGATCTTTGTTGAAGATGGAAAGAGGGAGGTTAAGGTGACACACAAGAACAGCCACCATCAAGAGTGGTGATGTGGGTGGGGCGGGGGATGAGGAAGACCCCCTTTAACAAAACAGAGTTTTGTATGCTTGATTGAATGTTGAACGCTGGAGACAATCTCCGCTCCTCTCCCCCATATCCCCACACCGCCTCTCTCTACCCACTACACCCTCCCCCCTCTATCTCTATCTCCTCTCTCTACCCACTACACCCTCCCCCCTCTATCTCTATCTCCTCTCTCTACCCACTACACCCTCCCCCCTCTATCTCTATCTCACCACCTCTCTCTACCCACTACACCCTCCCCCCTCTATCTCTATCTCACCACCTCTCTCTACCCACTACACCCTCCCCCCTCTATCTCTATCTCACCACCTCTCTCTACCCACTACACCCTCCCCCCTCTATCTCCATCTCACCGCCTCTCTCTACCCACTACACCCTCCCCCCTCTATCTCTATCTCACCACCTCTCTCTACCCACTACACCCTCCCCCCTCTATCTCTATCTCACCGCCTCTCTCTACCCACTACACCCTCCCCCCTCTATCTCTATCTCACCGCCTCTCTCTACCCACTAAACCCTCCCCCCTCTATCTCACCACCTCTCTCTACCCACTACACCCTCCCCCCTCTATCTCTATCTCACCACCTCTCTCTACCCACTACACCCTCCCCCCTCTATCTCTATCTCACCACCTCTCTCTACCCACTACACCCTCCCCCCTCTATCTCTATCTCACCACCTCTCTCTACCCACTACACCCTCCCTCCTCTATCTCTATCTCCTCTCTCTACCCACTACACCCTCCCCCCTCTATCTCTATCTCACTCCCTCGTCCAAAGAATCCTTTGAGCACACCTGGCCAGAACGGAACAAACAGGGAACGGACGACATCCACTTTAGGTTCAATCCGTGCACTAACAAATCACCCCTAAACCAAAGCAGCTAGTCATCAACGGACACTTCTGTAGCATGTACTGTATTAGGAATAGGGACACACATGTAGGACAGCAAAATGGAAAAGTTACCAACGGCGACTTCCGGTGCTGGCAGGCATACACACTCTCATACACACTTACCTTTGGAGCCAAGGCCTTGCTACTAGGCTATTGGAGTTATACTGTCACACACAGTGTGTGTGTGTGTGTGTGTGTGTGTGTGTGTGTGTGTGTGTGTGTGTGTGTGTGTGTGTGTGTGTGTGTGAACACATGGCATGTCCCGCTTTTCAGCTCCAGTTTCGCACTGACAGAAGAGACCACCGCAGGGCTATTGAGTAGCAGCCTGGCCTCGTTGATGCAACACACACGCACGCAAGCGCACACACACACACACACACACACACACACACACACACACACACACACACATACACACGCACAGACAGGTCTGAGTTTACACTGGCCTATTTACATGGTAGATTGGGTCAGAGTGGTCTGCGTGTGATACCTGTGGGGAAGGAACCCCTCCAGCAGTACCGTGTGGTTGGTCAGGACAGCCGACGCGCTGCATTTAGATCCATTTGGGGCGGGGCTTGTACTTGAACTTGAACCACTGCACTTTAACTCACAGCAGGACATGGATAGGAGCTACAGGGGCCGGCACAATAAGCTTAGCTCATCCTTATCTGGTTTAACATGTTTTGAATGAAATAAGAACGTTGACTGACTTTCTGCTCTTCCTATATCCCTGTAGCCTGGTGTGGTCTAAAACCTAAAGGCTTTACATTTAAACGAGACGTAAACACTTTACATTTAAAGGAGACCTCATTACATCTAAAGGCAAGGTTAAAGGGACTTGGCGCTTCATCCAAACGGGAATGTGTGTGTGATCAACATTATCGATCGTTTGAATGTTTATTCCCGCCAGCTTGAACTTCATGACACACTCAATAATAAACAATAGTTTTAGGCAAACAAGTTGACAAAAGGGAACTCGAATGTCTAATTGAATTTCCTTGTTGTGTTTTTGTGTTTTCTTCCGAGTGCCGGCCATCTGTGCTCTGTGTGCGCCGGGTTGGGACTAGCAGAGCCCATATGGACCGGGGTCACGCAACTGGGAAGTCACGCAGCAAAACTCCACCGCCTCCTAATCATCTTTAATAGCCATCAACAGATTGCAGCTGTCGCTAGGTGTGTGTGTGTGTGTGTGTGTGTGTGTGTGTGTGTGTCAGTATTAATGGGAACTGATGCCATTACCGTTTGTGCCTCAAACATCTGCCCCCTCATTCAGATAACGAAAAGCGAACCACTTCCAAATATAGAGAACCTCATATATATATATATATATATATATATAAATATAATACATCTAATGCTAGGGACTCTCCCCGCGGGTCAGAAACAAAAGACAACAAAACCCTCTTAATGTTTTAGATTAGGACCCCAGGCATAGATCCAGAGCATAACGCTCAGAGGAAAATAACAAGTCAATGGACTGCGTTTATACCGCGCTTTTATAACCAGCGGCCACTCAAAGCGCTTTACAATATTGCCCAACATTCACCCGTTCATCCACACATTCATAGACCGACGGCGGAGTCAGCCACGCAGGGCGACAGCCAGCTGGTCAGCAGCAGTCAGGGTGAGGGCGTCTCGCTCAGGGACACCTCCACACTCAGCTAGGAGGAGCCGGGGATCGAACCAGCAACCTTCAGGTTACCAGTCAACCCGCTCTACCTCCTGAACCACATGCCTCCATTGGTAACACTTTACATTAAAGGTACATTAATTAACCATTAAACATTATTATATATATAGCATTAACATAGTGGTTAACACTAACACTATTAAATAATGTATACATTAATGCCTTAGTTAACACAAACACCCTTAGCTTGGAAAACATGTGCCCACCATTAGCAAATTATTCCTACACCACTACACTATTTTCTGTTTATTTATGCATTGACTATGCAGTATTGTTAATTAAGCATTAATTAAAGTACCCTAATGTAAAGTGATACCACTAGGTTTCATCATTGGGAGGCGAAATGGACCAGAATTAAACGATTTATAGAGAGAGATTCCCTTGAGTCGGGGATGGGTCCGTTTTATTCTTAATAAACCTTCTAATTCTGATATTTTGAAGGCAGTAAATAGCCTCAGCAGTGAGGTAACGTAGTGGTACAACAGGATAAGTCGGCCAACATTTGAATCAAATAACATAGCAATCATTTTGAAAAGTTTGTTCACGTTACATGACTTGAGAAGCTCCCTTCTTAAGGGCACTACTTCAGCTAAATTGGTATTTAGGTAATGCAACATGAGGTCAACAGGGGGGGGGGGAATTAAGGAATCATATTTCAAAATAAAAGCCAAATAGGACGTTTTATATTACACCAAAATCTACCTCACTAAAGGAACCTAATAGTATTAGTAGTAATAGTATATCTAATTATAAGCTTCCAAAGTACCTTTTGACATTCTTCAAATTAAAAGTCCCTGGCCATCACCATTCTAACTGATTGAATGCCTCTGGGACGGTTCTGGTTTTAACTCGTCCAGCGTCACGTACACTGTCTTAGAGCGCCCTCTGTTGGTAATAAGGTATATTACACGCCAAATCAAACCACCATTATCTCCCATCTGATGATGACGTAGCCAAGATAATGGAATGACTTACATAGATACAAGAGAAAATCACAGTATTATAATTTTAAATGTAGTGATTTATTTCATGCTACTGCTGTACCATTCAGGATAAAAATATCAAACACAGCGCACCCCTCCCTCACGTCATTACAGAAAAACGTTTGTGATACAGAAAAGAAAAATTATGCTCACACGCAATACTAAAAAGGAAAAACTGAATTTATAAAACGGATAGAAATATAGCACACAAGAAACTGGAGTGATTGAATACAACGTGAGCGTAATCTCAACGCACATTTTCCAAGTGGCGGTTCTATTGGAAAAGTCAGTATAGGCCCCCTGTTGTCAGACAGCTTCAGAGCTTTACATTAAGGAAGCTGATTCAGTAGCAGGGGTTTGATTCAGTAGACAATATCCTGATATACATTCATTGTATTTTTCTGTCACTTTTGAAAGAAATCTTAAAACAATCATCAGTAGTTTGAGCAAAGACAGCAAAGATCACAACAATCACCAATCAAGGGTGGCTTTCATAACGATATGCATTGTAAATAATATCAATAACTATGATAATAATAAAAATTAGTGTTTAATTGTAGCGCTTTTTCAATGCCTTTGGGGATGTTAACCCAGGATTTCTTTGTTTTTCTTTCCTTGCGTGAGTATCAATCCAACGAGGCAATAGACGTTTGCATATTTAGAAATCAACAACAATAATATTGTAAGCTTAAACCATGAGTACATAGATTGTGGTAGCGTTTCATGTTTACAATGTCCGTGAAGCTAGAACTGTATTAGCATCAGGAGGGAAATCTATCTCTCTCCCTCTATATATATATATATACTGTATATATATATATATATATGAATATTTTATACATAGTTTGTATATATAAGCTTAATGGTACGAAATGTTTTCTCACCAGTTTCATCTAGGCTGTGGTGCATCCATATTTAAAAAGTGCTGAAGACACACACTCCAAATTCTGAACCAGCTATAACAACTTGCTTTGGAAATGTTTTTTTTTGCTTTTTTTTTTTTAACCACACACACACACACACACACACACACACACACACACACACACACACACACACACACACACACACACACACACACACACACACACACACACACACACACACACACACACACACACACACACACAAAGTGCCAGTAGCCTTCAGAGATAACGGCGACCACCTGATTAAAAATTCTCAGTAGTAAAAACACACAGACGCTTTTAAAAACCATCATTTTGAAAAAGTACAGACATAAGAGAAGCGGTCCGAAGCAGCGACTGGGGCAGCAGAACTCACGGTTGGCGTACCCGGGAGGAAACACAACCTGGTTACAAGCTAGCTTACACCGAGCACGGTCACAACTGAGCGCACTGAAGCGCAGTAGCCCCAACAGTCCATTCAGTCACACTAAGTGGATCAACGTAAGCCAACAACATCCTCCTTCATGTGTGTTCATGTGTCCGTATGCACGTGTCAACATGGCTGCCCTGGAAAGGGGGGTCCCTCGACGCTATTAAGCAAGGCAGCAACGACAACGTCTACCCTCAGATAGACCGCTAACAGGCTGGTCAGGAGAGCGACTAGCAGAACAAGACCAAAGCCAAATAATGACAGCGCAGGGGGGGAAAGCTTAGGCCAATTTGAGGTGGAAAAAGGAGAGCGAGAGAGAGAGAGAGAGAGCGAGGGAGAAAGAGCGAGGGAGAGATAGGGAGAGAGGGAGTACAGGTAGGGACACAGAAACAAGACGACGACAGGAAGGGAAGAGAGGACAGAAGGAGAGAAGGAGTAAAAGACCTAACGGGCGGACAGAACGGGCGACGGGAGAAAATAAAAGATGCCGAGAGACAGGCGGGGGAGGGGGGGGGGGGGGGGGGGGGAGAGAGCGGGAGGGAGGGGGACAACCTCAAGATGGTCGCCCCCTGGAGGCACACCAACGTCCTCCAAACTCTCTCTCTCTCTTGTTGCTTTCTCCCAGTCAGTCCATCGCCCACCCACCCACCCTTCACTCCCTCCCTCCCTCCCTCCCTCCCCCCTCTCTCTCTCTGTCTATCCTCCCTCCCTCCCCCCTCTCCCTGTCTGTCCTCCCTCCCTCCCCCCTCTCTCTCTCTCTCTGTCTGTCCTCCCTCCCTCCCCCCTCTCCCTGTCTGTCTGTCCTCCCTCCCTCCCTGTGACTCACATCTGGGGAGACGAGATAGCGACCAGAGCCCAAAATTCCCCGGGGGTGGGGGGGGGACGGGGACATTTCGTGTGAGGGCGTCTGTCTGTATCGCACCCTGCTCCGGGTTTACACACACACACACACACACACACACACACACACACACACACACACACACACACACACACACACACACACACACACACACACACACACACACACACACACACACACACACACACACACACACACAGGGCCGTTATCAGCGGGACTGACCTCCTCTGCAATTACACGTGAAACTAGGCAAAAAAAATAAAATAAAGAACAAGTACGGTAAGAAAATGAACCACAAAGAACTGAAAAACTCAAGAGCGTGTGCGTTTTCTTTCTGCGCATGAGTCCGGATTCTTCCACCACTGAATAATTCTACATTCAACACACTCGCAGCATCTCCTACCAGTAGCTGTGTGGAGTTCCTCACCCCTTGCTCGCCCTCCCTCCCTCTCCTCTCCTCTCCCTCCCTCTCCCTCTCTACCCGGGCAACGGGATAGGATCGCGACCGGGGGGGGGGGGGGGGGTCGACTGAGCTGGACGGAGGGCCAGAAGCCGTTAAGACTTTAAGACTCTGGGGAGCAGCGTGAGTTCCCCTTCCCCTGACGTTAGTCTTTGGTGCGCTCCGCTGTATGACGCAATGAGGCCACGAGGGGGGGGGGGGGGGGGGAGAAGATCAAAGAGAAGGGGTCAGGGGGGGGGAAATCACCCTCGAGGCGATGGGACACGTCGTGTCACTCACACCAGGAAAGGACGACTTGAGATATACCTGAGAAAGAAAAGGAAAGGAAACAAGGAAGAGGGGGAAGAGGGAGGAGCGGAGAGTGGAACTCGGGGGGGAGGAGAGGGAGGGAGGGAGCCTTTGTTGCCGTGTTTAAGACAAATAATTAGCCAACGTTACAGTGGGTTGCATCAGCCCCACCTCCGTTTAGCTCTCTCGCTCATTCTTCTTTACATTCAGCATCTTCTATCAAGTGGGCCAAAATGAAATTAAATAAAAAAGGACATTCAGACAAAATCGGCGTCCATCGTCCTTTTCATCGTGAGAACAGTTAATCAAAACCCCAGACAACACACACACACACACACACACACAGACCCAAACACGCACAAACACCGTTTTCTTCTCCATCGTTTCCCGTTACCCCCTGCTGGCACCTCGGTCTCAAAGCACCATCTGGAAGGTTTGGTTAAGGCCGGCTTGTTACCGTTGTCAGGCTCTAGATTGGGTGTCTGGGGCGAGAGAGGGGCTCCGCTGTGAGCGGGGTTCGGTTCGTCTCCTCGTTTGTTTATTTCTTTAAGGGGTCCACTCAACACACACACACACACACACACACACACACACACACACACACACACACACACACACACACACACACACACACACACACACACGCTTTTGGTTTAAAAAAGACAGTCTGGCAAGCAGCAGTTGTTGGGTTTGCGTTGGCGTCGTTCGCCGTGAGCGTTTCGTGTCGTTTGGCCGCCGGCCGGCCGGGAGCCGCCGAGCCTGACGGGCGAGCAGACGGCGGTCGGCGGGGACGGAAGAGTCGTGACCCCGGCCCGCCCGCCGCGCTCCCAGAGAGAGAGAGACTCGCGCGGGAGGAACGGGATGTGTTGTCGCGTGAACTCTGAGGGGGACGGCCGCGGCGGCGGGGGGGGGGGAGCGGCGAGCGGGCCCTCTGAGCGGGGGGCGACTCAGTAGAACTTGTCGTCGATGCGAAAGTGCGGGCGCGTCACGTCGTCGGGGTTGAGGAACACCGAGATGGACTTGCCCGGGTTCTCCGTCACCAGCTGCTGCAGCCGCTGCGCCAGCCGGTCCTCGCACGGCGAGATGATCCCGTTGGCCGGCGCGTGCCCCGGCGACCCGGCCTGCCCGTTGGCCCCGCCCCCGCCGCCGCCGCCGGCCAGCAGCGCCGCCGCCGCCTCCTTCTTCAGCTGCCCGGCCTGCCGCGCCTGGTCCAGGGCGGCGCGCAGGTGCTCGGCCGGGTCCGAGCGCACGTGGCCCAGCTTGCGGGCCAGCAGCAGGGCCTGGCCGTCCGACAGGTGCTCCAGCATGTTGCACTGGGGCAGGAAGTAGTTGGGGCAGTTCTTGCCCAGGATGCAGTGCGCCAGGTCGTCCAGCAGGCCCAGCAGCAGGCGCCCGGGCGTGTCGCCCTCGGGACAGGACAGGTAGGCGGCCGGCAGGCGGTCGCAGGCCCAGAAGAGGAGCGTGCGCAGGTGGTAGGGGCTGAGGCCGGTCCGCGGCCGCGACAGCAGGCGGGACAGCACGGCCTTGGAGGCCTGGAAGGCCTGCGCCATGGGGAAGGGGATGCACTTCTTCAGCTGCACCTGGAGGGGAGGGGGGGGGGGAGACAGGGAGGGAGGGGGGGGGAGACGGAGAGAGACAGGGGGGGGGAGACAGAGAGAGACAGGGAGGAGGAGGATGGGGAGACGGAGGGAGACAAGGAGGGAGATAGAGAGAGAGAGACAGGGAGGGAGAGGGGGGAGACGGAGAGAGACAAGGAGGGAGATAGAGAGAGAGAGACAGGGAGGAGGAGGATGGGGAGACGGAGAGAGACAAGGAGGGAGAGAGGGGAGACGGAGAGAGACAAGGAGGGAGAGAGGGGAGACGGAGAGAGAGACAGGGAGGGAGAGGGGGGGAGGGGGGGGAGAGAGACAGGGAGGGAGATAGAGAGAGAGACAGGGAGGGAGAGGGGGGAGATGGAGAGAGAGACAAGGAGGGAGATAGAGAGAGAGAGACAGGGAGGGATAGGGGGGAGACGGAGAGAGACAGAGAGAGACAGGGAGGGAGATAGAGAGAGAGAGACAGGGAGGGAGAGGGGGGAGACGGAGAGAGAGACAGGGAGGGAGGGGGGGAGACGGAGAGAGAGACAGGGAGGGAGGGGGGGGGAGATGGAGAGAGACAAGGAGGGAGATAGAGAGAGAGACAGGGAGGGAGATAGAGAGAGAGACAGGGAGGGAGGGGGGGAGACAGAGAGACAGGGAGGGAGGGGGGAGGGGGGGGAGATGGAGAGAGAGACAGGGAGGGAGGGGGGGAGACAGAGAGACAGGGAGGGAGGGGGGAGGGGGGGGAGATGGAGAGAGAGACAGGGAGGGAGATAAAGGGAGAGGGACAGGGAGGGAGGGGGGGAGAGAGAGACAGGGAGGGAGATAGAGAGAGACAGGGAGGGAGGGGGGGAGAGAGAGACAGGGAGGGAGATAGAGAGAGAGAGACAGGGAGGGATAGGGGTGGGAGAGAGAAAGATGCCGACAAAGAGAGGGAGAGAGAGAAACAACAAAGAGAGAAAGAACAAAGAGAATGTCAAATAATGCCAGATGTCAGAAAATTGCTGAAAGCTGATCAATAAATGACAGTTAATGTGTTAAAATTCAACAAATAAATGACAACAAATGAACACAAGTAAATTACAATTAATGGATAAAACCAAATCAATACCACATAAAAAAACATTAAAAAAAAAAAAACATTAAAAAAAATGAAACGATGAAATGAATCTCCAAAGCTAACGGCACGCGGCGGGCACCTCGCTACGGGAGAAGGCCAGCCTCCACTCGCGGTCGGGCCGGCCGGCCAGCGGCGAGCAGCAGGGCAGCAGGTAGAAGCCCGAGATGGCCTCCTCCTCCGTGATCTTGCCGTCCCAGAAGTGGTTGGCCGTCAGCCAGCCCTGGGCCACGGCGGGCCAGCCCCGGAACGACACCACGGGCACCAGGTCGTACAGCACCCGGCTGGAGCCCGCCTGGGGGGGGGAGGAGAGGGTCTCAATGGATGGTTTTACCAGAGACACTATAGAAGGAGGAGACACATCACTGAATAAATCACCCATTGAAATGCATGGGGAAACTTCGTAACGCCAAGATGGCAGTTGTTTGCACGTGTCCCGCCTCTTCCGGTGCCGTTGCTCCAATCATTTTGCAGGTCCTACGCGGCCACGCTTTTTGCGACATTTATTATTTTCAATCAGGAGGGAAGAACCAGCAGCTGGAGCGGCACAAGCAGCATCGACTGGAAAACTGACTACCTGTTATCTTGTTGGCTCAGCAGCAAAAGCTAACTTTTAAAGCTAACTTGCTGTCAGTGCAGTGCCGGTGTCGTTATGCCGTAAATGAAAACTGTGTCGTGAAGCATTGCGCATGCGCAGTCCAAGATTACCTGTAAGAAAAAGGGCTTTTAAAACGTTAATTTGATACAAAACCACCAAACCCTTTCAGCGATTTTAGTCTGTTTTTCATCGTGATTTCAAACATGTATTTTTTATGCCCCTTAGATCTCGGAAAATGGAGATCCAGCTCTCTCCCTATTCATTAGACAGGGCCCTGGTCTTCTTAAGACCAAATAGCTGCCCGAAAGGCGTGGCCAAGATGGCCGCGAGTGAGAGGACTTGCCTAGAAGGACTTTGGTTTTACTGAAATACTACTGGGCTTGTTAAAATGAGCAGGGTTTACATTTACATCTACATTCAGGGCATTTAGCAGACGCTTTTATCCAAAGCGACTTACAATAAGTACTAGTAGTAGTAGTAGTAGTAGTAGTACTAGTACTGGTATTTGTCAGAAGAAAGAGAAACAACTCGCTGTTGGGACAGTAAGGGTATTCATAGAAACAAGTGCCCAACAAAGCTAGCTAGGATAAGACGATACACAATGCTGAGTACTTTTTTAAGTGCCAGGACGTAAAAACATACAAAATCATCATCAACACTTTTAAGGAGAGAAGCGCAGAGATGTAGCTGTTATTAGAGGTGTCTGTTTTGTCTGTCTGTCTGTCTGTCTGTCTCTCTGTCTGTCTGTCTGTCCGACGGCTTCCCGCTCTGTGCGTGCGTCGCAGACGACCCCAGGAAGTGCAGTATCGAGTGAAAGGTGTTCAGATCTACCGTACACATTCATTAGTAGTGTGTTACTACAGCTAAGGAGTACACACCGTGTAGCGTACTGAGAGGGGACCGCTATTGACCGTTACACCACCCAACGGCATGCTGGGTAGAGCACGCTCACTAAAGCCTGTTTGGGAGCAGATGTAGAAAGAGAGACCAGAGATGCGGCGACGCAGCGACGTAACCTTCGGAACGGACGCTTTTGTTCCAGGAAATAGCCTAGTCCCAAAAAGCTACATAGACGGATCCCAAACGGACAGCTGTCTCTAGGTAGCCTCTGCGTGTAGGTCTGTCCCTCGACTCTCTCGACCACCACTCATCTGCCCCTCACGCTGGCCCTGGTGTGTTCTCCAGCGGTCCAGGGTGGAGCTGGTTGGCTGAGCAGCGATACAAAGCCACCAGACTGTTCAGAGCGGGCCCGTTCTGGACCGCCGCTGCACTGGTTGATACAGTATACAGTACAGTTGATACAGTATAGTTGATACAGTATACAGTATAGTTGATACAGTATACAGTATAGTTGATACAGTATAGTTGATACAGTATACAGTATAGTTGATACAGTATACAGTATAGTTGATACAGTATAGTTGATACAGTATACAGTATAGTTGATACAGTATACAGTATAGTTGATACAGTATACAGTATAGTTGATACAGTATACAGTATAGTTGATACAGTATAGTTGATACAGTATACAGTATAGTTGATACAGTATACAGTATAGTTGATACAGTATACAGTATAGTTGATACAGTAATAGTTGATACAGTATAGTTGATACAGTATACAGTATAGTTGATACGGTATACAGTATAGTTGATACGGTATACAGTATAGTTGATACAGTATACAGTATAGTTGATACAGTATACAGTATAGTTGATACGGTATACAGTATAGTTGATACGGTATACAGTATAGTTGATACAGTATACAGTATAGTTGATACAGTATACAGTATAGTTGATACAGTATACAGTATAGTTGATACAGTATACAGTATAGTTGATACAGTAATAGTTGATACAGTATAACGTAGGGAAAAATGAAACGCTCAAACATGTCCTTCCGAAACAGTTCAAGAAAATACTGTCATTGCTTACAGATTATGGATTAGAGTTGCACGCTATTAGACGATTCTTTCATTCATTTCTTTTTAACAGATAATTTGCCTCCATTTCATTGATTGTTGTCATTTCATCAACGGCGTCACTTCCTTTTATTACATCTACAACACCCTAAGGCTTTGTCTCCGCTGTCATTCCCTTCCCGGGGACAAACACGCTGAACTGCATTATTTCTGTTTGGGTATCCACAGTCTGGTGCTTAGGAATGAGCGGGTTGAGGTGGTTCATCTGGCGAGGACGCCCACCGGACGCCCACCGGACGCCCACCGGACGCCCACCGGTCTCCTCCGTAGGGAGTCGTTCCAGGCACGCCCAGCGGGGAGGAGACCCCGGGGAGGACCCGGCACTAGGTGGAGAGATGGTATCTCGTTGAAAACGACATGAGAGAGAGGAGGTGAGTGTGGAGGGCTCGCCTGGAGGATGATGGTGGTGAGGGGGCCGTTGCGCTCCAGTCTCTCCGGGACGGGGATGCCCCTCTTGGGGTTTCGCCGCAGCTCCTCCACGGCCTGGCTCACCACGGCCCAGAACCAGTCCGTCACCAGCGCCGGGGAGAAGTAGCAGCCGTCTAGAGACTGCGGGGAACCGGGCGAGGAGGCGGAGCTTCTGCCTGCAAGACCAGAGGGAGGGAGGAGTCACGAGGGTGGGGCGTGGCCGACCTGACACATCAGACGATCATCACTTGAGAAGTGTTGAACTTGAATAGGATTTTGGCGTAGAGCAAGCATGTAGCGAGACAGGGAAGCATCAGACATATCAGGACATGTGCAGATGCATTTTAAATCACCACAGATGAATAATTATGAGTGGTAACAAATACAATTTGACAAATTGGATGTGTTTCTTCTTGGGGTGTATTTCCTGCCCAACTCTTCATGAATAAAGCATAAAAATGCAAAATAAATTCTCAAAAAATGTAAAAATATTACATTGATATGTATCGATTCTCATATCGCCTGAAGAAGCGATATTTTGTCCCACCCCTAGTCTCATTTCCCTGCATCATTTAAAGCTTCTGGGAGAGCTTTAGGCTGTAGGAAAAGTAGCGAATTGTAGTAGTGAGTTAACAGACTTTGATGACCATACGAATAAATGTCATTCCTTTAATCTCTTTAACGAGGGAGAGCTAGTAGCAGACTGTTATGTTATGTGTATGTTATGTCCATTGTTTGTTTATCGCTCTACTACTCTGGCTTCCTGAGATTATGAAGTGATACTCATAAATGTTGAAATGTTTTTCAAGGGAGCCAAGTCTTATATCCTGGTTCTCATTGGTACAGGGAGGATGACACACACACACACACACACACACACACACACACACACACACACACACACACACACACACACACACACACACACACACACACACACACACACACACACACACACACACTAAGAATTGCTGTCACAATTCTGGTTCCCCATTAAACCAGATCACATTAAAATAAGTGAGGAGTGTATCGGTGTGTCGGCCGTGGAACCTCACACAAAACACATTGTTGCTTTGAGTTAGGGGGTGTCTGCGCTGCCGTGTACAAATCATGCGTCTCTGTTTCACAGCCAGACCGCCCGAGCAACCAGAGGCTGCTTTGCCTGCGAGCACACCGACCGTCTTCAACCACCTTTGAGGCTTTGTGTCCAAAACCCACTTGCCTCCAAACAAAACGCCAGGAGCAGAATAACAATTGAGCAACAAAGACGAGAGTAGAACAACGGTGTTTAATTCACGACAAGCTTAAAAGCTGTTTAGGGACATTTCCGTTTGCAGGGAGAGCTTTGCCTGCTCCCACCACCATGGATAGGACACGCCCATTCTGCAAGAGGAGCGTTCACATGGGGGCAGCATGCTTCATCACCGTCCACTACCCTTTATTCTTTAGTCATTTGCATCCAGCTTTATCTAAGTGCTTCATGTACCCTTAGATTACCTTGATAAACCAAGTGTGTAATTTGGTTAGATTTCACATATGGTTTACATAAGGATGAGTGAGAGGTGGAAGATTCAAGGCTGATTTATATGGGTAGTTATGTAGCACATATGGCTTATAAAGATTGTCTATGAATCCAATCTATAAGGGATTTATGTTAATGAATGCTAGAATGATATGCATCCATAATTCTCCCGATCGTTTGCTTGCTCCCTTGGTGATTTTTAGTAGAGTAGAGAAGCGAAGTTGAGGTATAATCTGCTTCCAAAGTGCCTAGTTATCTACCCTAAATGGGTCTGGAGAAAATAAATAATTGCATTAAACAGAAGGGGAGTGCTAGGGGGGAGAAACATTGAATAACTCATTATAACTCATATTAAATATACAATTATGCTGGCTGAAATTAAGTCGTCAAAAACCGATTTTCAGATTTTATACTAATTGCATGCAAAGACCACTTACAACAATCATTGATGGTTATTCCAAATACTATCACTTATGACTAGAATCCTCATTTATAGAACAGGCCCAGTGACGTACATAGATCTAGTTTTCTGCCGTTCAGGGTTTAAACCTAGAACCTTTGGGTTGGGTATCACTAACACTAACCACTACTAGAATATCTTGCTCCCTGTTGGCCTATGAACGGGGGGCGGTTGAAACCTTTTGAGAGTGACTCTGTGACTTAGGCTTAAAGCTGCAGTAGGTACGATTCGAGAGTTAAAACATTTAAAAACATCATTCTCGGCCTACTCCGGTGGTTTCGCTGCCTTGAGAAGTGTAGCATTTGGAAACGGGTGATTGACAGGCATGAATGAACTCCCTGAACGAATCAGGAAAGAGGTGCCCTGATTGGTCAATAAGTAGCTGGGAGATGTCTAAAATATAAATTGGCTGATAAGGAGGCAGGTGCCGTCAACCTCAGAGAGATATACTCACTCACTTGTAGCAGACCGACAGCTATAACCTTTCTATAAAAAATGCCTTGAACTTAAAGGAGAATTTCACCGTGGAGACATGAATCTGTATTGAAAGTGGGTCATATATGTAGTCGAATAGTAACATAAATTTCTAATTTGGTGCCTTCTTGACCGAGAAAAGGCAGGCAGTGACTTTTTGGCGCTTGTGGATTGAAGACGACAACTCCCACAATGCCAATCAGCGTTCACTCCCTGAGGGACGTAACATAACAGCCAATCAGCGTTCACTCCCTGAGGGGCGTAACATAACAGCCAATCAGCGTTCACTCCCTGAGTGGCGTAACATAACAGCCAATCAGCGTTCACTCCCTGAGTGACGTAACATAACAGCCAATCAGCGTTCACTCCCTGAGGGACGTAACATAACAGCCAATCAGCGTTCACTCCCTACGGTCCAGAGTGAATGCAGCAGGAGGAGAAAGTGATTGTTGCCGTTTGCGGTCTCCCGGAGCTCTATATCTAAATAATATAATAATATATAGGTATCTATATAATATAATATATAATATCACGGCCAAAAGCTGTGTGCGCCTTCGGATGATATTATGAAGACTGCGTCGGGTTCTCGGACGTCTCTGGTCCTTCCACAACAAGTAAAGACTCGTAGTGGGGGTTACCCAGAGTCCTGCGTGACCCACACAATTTGGATGAAACAGGTGAAAAATAATGTACTGTGTGGGACACGGGTGCGGGTCGGGTCGGACTCCTGACCAGCGCGGGTCGGTCGCGGGTTTTGCGATGGCGAGCTAGACTTCTCCGGTGCTGGATATGTTATTCAGGAGCGGAGGAGTCGACTAAAACCGTCCACAGTGTGGTCGATGTGCTTTTTTTGCAGAGCAATCTAAAGCACCACGCCAAACACCAGGTAGTGTAATTCCCTGTGTTCCATCTAATGTGTCGGTTGCAGGCGTCTATATCAATTTATAGCGAGTCTGGTCGGGTGCGGAACGTAATTCGAGGGTAAAATAACACCTGTGTATTGATTCTTGGCCATGCTGGAGAAGGAATTGGGGAAAACAACTTTGGCTTTGACTCTCTAAGTCCAGATTGAACAACGACTTCAGATTGATGTGGAAGGACCTGAGACGTCGGAGAACCCGACGCAGTCATTTATTATATCATAATATCATCCGGAGGCTTTTGGCCGTGATATTATATATTATATTATAGATGTCTATATATTATATTATATTATTTAGATATAGAGCTCCAGGTCTCCCGCTGGAGCTCCCAGAGTGTTCTTTAATATCTTATAGAACACGGCCAAAAGCTGTGTGTGCCTCCGGATGGTATTATAAATAAACGTCTGCGTCTCTGGTACTACATCATTGCTTCTTTAGCGCTGGTGTGATCCTCCGGTCACACGGTAATAGGCCTGCACGATAAATCTCCATTCACCCCTGTTCGCAATTTAAGTTTTAAATTACTTTGATTCTCATTTTTTTTTATGAGCCGACTGACACACGGTAGACAGTGTTGTGTGTAACGCGTTAGGTAACACATAGTGTTACCTAACGCACGTAACTTAGTTACACGTAGTTACACGTAACTACTGAAAATATGGTATATATGGGAAAAATACTAACGAAACGTAGTTCCTTTTTCAATTCGGCGCAACGTTACTTTTCCCAGGGACAGATTTGACAGCGATACTGCCTTCTCAGGCAGTCTGCTATTACTCAAGCACGCAGCCGCGCAGCAAGCACGCCTGCGTCCCTTCACAAGCTCTCATTCCACACCGTACGAGACAGACACTGGCAGCGTGAAGCTCTCTGCATCTCAGACATCACTTCCACATGTACTTTCCAAAGCTTACAACAAAAAAAAAAAACAGCGGTGGAAGGAGATACAAACAAACGCCGTCACTGGTTACCTGTGTATGGACTAGGGCTTTGACTCCGAACTTCATTATTCGAATATTTAAAAAATATCTAATATTCAAACGAATATTAGGCAGGAATTAATATTCAAACCTTTTATGGGCATTATTTTTTGTAAACGGGACGTAGACTGACTAATTTCATGGATTCCTGTAAGACCAGGTTGCCTTAATTACATCTGTTGCATATTTAAGGTGAAAAGTATTTTGATCGCTTATTAAGTTCACCCGTTGCTTATAATGGTTTATTCGTTTCCCAGTATCATTTCCTTAATTTAGAAGACAGTTTTGTTCATTTTTAAATTGTAAAATAAATAAAATAATTTTTTGAAGTTGCGAGTTTTTGAAATTATTTGAAGCGAGTCGAGCTGACCTTGCCTGCTGTACCCACGGCCCAAAATAAAGAACAGCAGAGACAATATCCTTAATTCAAACATGCCGTTTCATTTGGCCTCAATTGGCTACGGATGCAAACTTGGAATGAACATGCGCAACAGGGATTTCTAAAGGTTACTGTATAGTGGCGGAGACTGCAGGAGCTGAAACATCACTACGGTAGAGCTAAGAAGGTTCTACGAGCACTTCAGACCAACCTTCCGACGTACGAAAGAGATTCGTAGCAAAGAACGTTTCGGGAAACACGCGAAATGTTAAGGTAGAACTTAAAGAAGAGGTTACGAATACCGGCGCTTTTGCGCATGGTAATGCTATGTGTGCGGTGCGCCAACTCCAGTAGGAGTAAGGAAATAACAGACGCAATTGCTTACGATCTAGCAAAAGATATGGTTCCAATAAACACCGTAGAACATGACGGATTTCGAAAGATGATCCATACATTGGACAAACGCTACTCAATACCCTCCCGCAACTATTTTTCATCCGTTGCACTGCCAAAAATCGTGGCAGAGAATCGTGATCAATTCTAAAGTAAAACATCGGGATTCTGTTTTTTCCCTGAATCCTGCAGGCCTACACAGTAACGTCAAAATCCATACTGTACACTTACACTTCCTGCTTTAAATTACGCAAAAATCGACATTTTGCGTCATTTAAAGCAGGAAGTGTTAGAGGTAGATACGGAGCTCTCCCGTCTCAGGGGAAAATGAGGGAATGATGCAGGACCATTCAAAACTACGACTGGGTTTCTAACGATACAAAGCTTAATGCAAATGGGTGAAGTGTCCCTTTAAGCTCTTAAATTAGGCTTCAGGTCAGGTCTGTACGCATCTTGTCCGAGCGTCAAGGCCTGTCTAAGTCTTGTCTAAGTTTGTCCTGTCTCGTCTCGTGTGTCTGATTTGTCAACCATGGCAAAAACTTAATTGTCTTTGTGATTACAACACAATTGCTGATCTGTGATGGCCTCATAGTGCGACCAGTGACAGATGGAAGGTTACTCACCTACAGCCGAGCAGACCTGCTATCACTACGGGACTCTTCAAGTAACATCAAGCCCGCGGTGGCCCTACCCAGAAAAAGGGGCAAACGGGGAGGAACCCGAAGCAGGATCAGAAGACGTCCCTTCAAACCACCTCATCCTGGCAAATGTCCGGTGCTTCCGCAACAAGGGCATTGGGGGCCTTCAAAGACGTCCGCATCATCGCCCTGACCGAGACCTGGCTGAATGGATCGTTCTCCGACAACGAGGTAATCCTGGACGGCTTCACCATCATCAGGCCGGACAGAACGGCTCAGTCAGGAGAGATGCGGGTAGGGGGGGTGTATGCTTTAACATCGACGACAGATGGTGCACTAATATCAAAATCCACCAAAAGAGATGCACGCCCAATCTGGAGATGCTGACTGTGAACCTTACGCCCCCACTACCTCCCCCGAGACCCCCCCCTGTTGTGACTAGCTGTGTCTAGTCACAACATCCCCCCAAACGATGACACCAAGACTGCATCCGAGCTAGTAGCTAAGACGCTAACTCGATGCTGGCTAAGTACCCGGGGGCTCCAGTGCTTCTCATGGGGGATTATGACCGCTGCAGACTGGACACTGTTTTGCCATCATTTCAGCAGTATGTTGACACCCCCACCAGAAGGGATAACATTTTGGATTTATGTTACGGTAACATAATCAACGTTTTCCAGACACGCTCCTACCCGCCACTCGGAGGATTACGTTAAGTTAAGTTATCCTTTGTTGTCCCGTTCTGGGGGAAATTCTTTCTCTGTGTTACGGTGTCCAGAAAAATATAACAGCAGCATTCGGACAACCGAACATTAAGAGTCTGACGACAGGGTTTTAAGGGGAAAATTAAACGTTTTTACTTGTTGGAACAAGGATCTTTTGGTTCCACATGAAAGGAACGATCAGTAGAACGGCCAAGGTGGTTACGACATGACAGGCAAGAAAACGATAAAGAAAAAACCCTCACGCTCACTAGCTGGGTGGAGTACCTTACCTGGCTGCCGAGCCCGACGCACAAGTCGCGGAGCGGACAAATCAAAACAGTGCGTCTTCCGGTAAAGCGGTAAGAAAATAATAGTAACAAAGGTAAGGTGTTGAAAGCATTCAGTAATGATTTACAATGTTACAACAAAAGTACAATGTACAGGTGTGCCAGCCTGTGCTCAATTGGAGAGAGAGAACCACGGAGACCCTGTCGGAGACCCTCTCCGTAGCTCTATGTGCGCATCCAATATTTTTTAACTATCCGTCGACGCAACAGAGATGGCAAGGGCTGTGATTGGTCCTCTAACAAAATCATTTCCGGAATCACATTTCCCGGTTTGACTTTGCACCTTATTTACTTTGCACATTAAGGACTAATAAAACACCAAATAAGATTTGCTTTGAAAGCTTTGGAAGTTTAGTTTCAACACTATTTACATGGTTAGTAGTCAGCATATAAGATCGATCGGGCGGCGAATTGCATTGCGTATCCGACATCCCGACGGAGCACTGCAAATGCTTGAGTGGTGCTTCCGTACCACACCATTTCGCTTTTGTAAAGATTGCAACTAACACACTTTTTAGCTTTATGCATTGTAAATTGCTCCCACACGTTGGAAGATTTCTGTCGAACCGTTTTCTCCGGCTCCGCCATGTTTCATGTCCAAAATACAAGCAGTGGTCATGGGGCTGCTCCATTTTGGAAAAAATGAGAATCACGATTTTTTTGGTCAAGATTGAAATCACGATTCTTCAAACGATTATTTTTGAGTTTGAAAATAAAATGCATTTAACTTGTCTTGAACTTCAGAATCCCCAAAAAAAAAAAAATATATATATATATTTTTTTTTTTTTTCAAAAGAATCATCCAACTCGATTTTATTAATTAATATTAATCGAAGCAGGACTTCGAGGTAACACTCCAGCAAACATCATGTCTGATTGCAATATTGGTCAAATGCTGACAACTCCAGCCGCGAGCAGATTTATCCCAACTAAATCCACACAAGCCATCTCGTGCCTTAAACAACAGCAGATGAAACTGTTCCAGACTGTCAATCATGCACGCGTGTTGTGGGACACGAAAACGAAACCGAAAGGCATTTTTGGTGGACATTTAAATATACGAAGTATCATCTCAAAGACCGAACAACTTGAACATTTACTGACGGACTCTAACATCGACTACCTATGCCTCACAGAGACTTGGTTAACCCCTAAAATCCCCTCATCTGTCCTCACTGTCCCAGGATATAATGTGTACAGACGGGATAGAAGTAAAGGAAAAGGGGGAGGTGTTCTCATATACGTGAAAGACAGTATTCAAAGCCAACAAATCGCTATTCCTGAAAATACCTTGGAATGCGTGGGGATGAAAATTACTTTATCCCCTCAGATGTCCTTCACTGTTTTTGCAGTTTATCGCCCCCCCACTGCCACAACTGATTTCTTTGATTGTTTAAATGTCATCCTTAAACAACATGAAAAGACGGAAGTTATCCTTATGGGTGACTTCAATTTAAACTGGCAGGATAAAAAACGCAGAAAGAAACTTAAAGATATAGCCAAAACATTTCAGATGACCCAGATGATATGTAAACCCACTAGAATAACAAAATCTTCTCAAACACTCATAGATTTAATTTTTACAAACAAGCCAGACAGGATTAAAAAGGTGTATAATCTTATTACTGGGTTATCAGATCATAACCTTACTCTGGCTTCTAGAAAGTTGACAAAAGTACGTTATAGAAACGAAAACTCAATGAGGGAAAAATCAAACATGCCTTTTATCTCCCAAAAAGACATGGCCCTCATTGAAAATGAAATAAAACAATTAAACTGGAATGACACCATTGGTAATATGTCCTGTGAGGAAGCTTGTACTGATTTTATGTCAACTGTTAAAGATATTCTTCTGAAATACACAAAAATCAGGGGCAAAAAAACAAATACAAAACGAAATTTACCCTGGTTTAATAGTAATCTCTGGGAGTTAATGAAAAAAAGAGATGCTTCACTCAAAAAGTTCTTGAAATCAAAACTGAGTACTGATCACCAGATTTTTAAAGGTCTCAGAAATAAAGTCACACAACAACTTAGAAAGGCTCGAGCTAATTTTTTCCTTGATATTATTAGTGATGCAAAAGGAAACTGTAAAAAATTATGGAAGAGTATGGACAAGTTACTTGGAAAGGAAAAATCTACTAATAGAAGTGTTAAGCTTAAGATAAATGGTTGTATCCAGAATGATGACCATGTTGTTGGTAAATGTTTTAATGATTATTTTATAAATTCAGTACAAGAACTGAGTGGGACCTTTCCAAAAGTCCAACTCCCACAGTCCTTGGCCTGTGATGACTTGGCCTTCAAGCTATCTCCTATTGATATGGCGAAGGTTGAAAAAATTATCTCAACCCTGGCAAATAGTAAAGCCAAAGATATACATGGTCTTGATACAGTATTTTTAAAACAACATAAGGCCATTATGCCACCTTTAGTTATGATTATTAATAAATCTATCGATGAGAGCTTTTTTCCTAGTGTGCTTAAACCTGCCATAGTTACCCCTGTGCATAAATCTGGTGATAAACAGGTGATCAGTAATTACCGACCTATCAGCATACTCTCAGCCATCTCAAAGGTCATTGAAAAGGTCGTAGCAGAGCAACTAGCTGCACATCTGGATTCTAAGTCCTTTTTACATCCAATGCAGTTTGGTTTCAGAAAGAAACATTCTACTGAATCTGCTTGCTGCTACTTCCTTGAGGAAATTAAAACCAGCCTAGATCGGGGAGGAGTGGTGGGAGCAGTCTTCCTTGATCTACGCAAGGCCTTTGATACAGTAAATCACGAGGTGCTGTTACATAAATTAAAAAATTATGAACTTTCTATCAATGTACATAACTGGGTGAAATCTTACCTAAGTGGTCGACACCAGTGTGTACGAGTGAATGGTACACTATCTCCATTTCTAGCATCCACACTGGGAGTCCCACAAGGGTCAATTTTAGGGCCGCTGCTGTTTTGTTTATACATTAATGACTTGCCTTCTGTCTGTCAGGATGTTAACACTATAATGTATGCCGATGATACTGTATTGTATACTCATGGGAAAAATGTAACAGAGGTGGCTGTGAAATTAACAAAGGCAATGAACAAGGTTAGTGATTGGTTATACAACTCATGCCTCACGTTAAATGTGGAAAAAACTGTGACCATGCTCTTTACAAATAGGTGTAAACTTAAAAGTTACCCTGATATTGTAGTAAATGGGCAAAAAATAAAACACGTAGAACAATTTAAATACCTGGGGGTAACGTTAGATTCAACACTTAGTTTTAAAGGGCATGTCAAAAAGCTGAGTAACACGTTGAAATATAATTTAGCTAATTTCAGATACATAAGAAATTCTCTCACCCTTGAGGCATCAAGTACATATTTAAATGCAATGATTAAGCCCCATTTTTTGTACTGTGTTACATCCTGGTCTCAGGCATGTAAAACAGTTACAAAACCACTAGAGTTATTGTACAAAAGTAGTCTTAAGATCCATGCCAAAAAACCACGGCATTACCATCATTGCCATGTACTTGCCAAATATGATATTTTGAGCTTTGAAAACTTGATTATACACTCAAATGTTTGTCTACTTCACAAAATTATTCATAATGCTTATGCCCCCCCTCTGAAAAAGTTTGTGACACTCTGCTCTGAAAACACAGTACGTCTAACTAGATCTGCTACGAGGGGTGAGTGTAGTATTCCTCAACGTAGAACTCAGTTTGGCAGCTCTTCTTTTTCATGTGTGGCCATGGGTCAGTGGAATGTCCTTCCCACAGAACTTATTCTATGTACAAATCCTCACACATTCTCATGCTTGTCAAAGCGCTGGTTACTAAGTAAGCAAGTTTGCACACATTGTTGAGTATTATGTGAGTGTGTGTATGTGTCTGGCTATGAGTGTGGTTGAGGATGAGTATGATTGTTATCTGTGTATTGTATGTGTATGTGTTTGAATGTGTGATGAGAGTGAGAGAGAGTGTATGTGTTGTTGGTCTCTATTGTGCACTTTATGATTTGGCGCTCCTGTTTCCGTGCTTTTATTTTATTAGTACATTCTGTCAATTTTTTAAATATTATGGTTATTATGTCTTATTTCAATTAATCTTAATATTGTATCTGTTTAGCACTTTACCTGCCCAGGGACTACAGGCGGAAATTAGCAATTGTTGCTATAACCTGGCTCAAAGCATCTCTTCTTGTTTTACAAGATTAATGTTTTTTTTTTTGTGCACTGTCCCTGTTTTAAATAAATAAATTCAATCAATCAATCAATCAATCAATCATTAATTTGGAGATCGTTTGACCCAAGAATCGAAATTGTGATCAAAATTTGATTAATTGCACAGCCCTAAGTGGTCGCTCACACTACAGCGTGCGGAAGGCTCGCTGTGGGCGCGCATGAAGCATGGACCTGTCGGCGTCGGCTTCTGTAAACAGTTCCGCGCCTACGAGTGACGTATTAATAATCACGCGACTCAACGAATCGATGACTAAATTTGTTGCCAACGCTTTTAGTAATCAATTTTATCGATTCGTTGTTGCAGCCCTACATCAGTTGAACATCTTCTTCAACCGGTTCGACACAGATGACCACTCAGAGGAGTGTCAGACAGCTGGACGCACTAACCCTGCTGGACCCAAACGACCTAGCCCCCTTCTCAGAGGATGATGTCAAGCGGCAACTGAGGAGACGCAAGCTAGGCAAGGCTCCAGGGCCTGACGAGATCCCAGCAAGCGTGCTTAAGACCTGTGCCACTGAACTTTCTGCAATAATCCATCAACTCTTCTGCGAAGTCTACCATCAATGTAAAATCCCCACCCCCTGGAAAACAGCCACGATAATCCCAGTATCCAAGAAACCACGACCCAAAGAACCCAATCACTACCGCCCCATCGCCCTCACATCCATCCTGATGAAGTGCCTGGAGTACCCACTGCTACACACCATCCTGCCACACATCCGCTAACGCCTGGATCCCCTCCAATTCGCCTACCAGGCCAGGGGAGGTGCTGAAGACGCTGTGGCCTGCATGCACCTCCTCCTTCAACACCTGGATTCCCCCGGCACAACTGCCAGGATCCTGTTTGCTGATTTCAGTTCGGCATTTAACACCATCAAGAGACACCTAATGATCCAGAAACTGCTCCACCTCAACGCCCCCCCCTGCCTGATCCATCTCTTCCACAACTTCCTCACCAACAGACAACAGATCGTCCGGGTAAGCACAACAACCACACCTGCACCCACCTCCAACACAGGAGCCCCGCAGGGTTGTGTTATATGCCCCTTCCTATACTCAAATGACTGTACCAGCCCCTCACCCAACACCTTACTCCCCAAATATGCAGACGCCACAGCTATTCTTGACCTCCTCACAGACACTCACTCAACCCAAGAATACCTCAACACAGTCTCCCACTTCATTCAGTGGTGTGGAAAAAAACATCTCAAACTCAATGTCAGTAAACAAAATAAATGGTTTCCAGCTCTCCACAACCCTACCACCCCATCATCAACAGCAACGAAACCGTAGAGCCAGTAGACCGCTTCAAATACCTTGGATTCATAATTGACAATAAGCTCACCTTTGAACACCACACAACAGACATTCACAAAAAAGGAAACCACAGACTGTCAGCAGTGCACACGCTAAAAGGACTTCATGTTGCCCCCCATTTACTCCTACTACTGTATACCAGCATTGTTCAACCCATTTTATTATACTGTTCCACCTGCTTCTACAATATGCTCACTGTAAAAAATCTGATAACCAATACTGACAAAAATCAATAATAGCAATAGTCGACAATGAATTCCATTGTCGACAATTGTCGCCAGACGTGTTTTTCCAACGGAGTGAGGCATCTCACTTCATTACAATCTCTGCAGAGAGTCGCACATGCGCAATAGCGTCTCTGCCGAGCGGTAACGTATGCAGAAATGGCGGCGTCCTACACAGCAGCTACACATACCAAAACTTCTAAAGTTTGGGAGCATTTTAGCCTGGATACGGTGAATAAAAAGATTACTTGCAAGGTTTGCAAAGCAGACCTTGCGTATACGGCAGCACCTCGGTGATGCATGAACATTTAAAGAGAAAACATGTCGGACAGTTGATCGAAACGGAGTCTGACTCGCCTCGGTAAGATTCAAGTAACATTCAAGCCAATACGTTTTGTTTTTCAAATAAAATTATTATCTCGGTGGATAACCGCGCCCGCGGTGTGGAAACCGTGTGCTTAAATCCATCCCAGCGCCTCATCCGAGCAGTGTTTGTAATAACGCTGTTTAAAATAACGGCGTTAGGTAACGGCGTTATTTTTTCAGTAACAGGGTAATCTAACTAATTAATTTTTCCGTTGTTACAACTCTGTTACTGTTACTGACAGTTAAATGCGGTGCGGTGCGTTACTATGAATTGATTGAATAAACTGTGTAATCCGAACGCACCCCTGGCTGCACACACAAACTGCTAGTGAGGAGACAGGGTTTAACAAAGAGATAAGTGATTATGATTGGCTAAGGCAGAGTCGTGTTTCATGGTAGCCAATCGGAGCCAGTGTTTTTACACACAAGCCAGGATACGCATGCCACACGCACACACAAACACCAAACAGATTCGATAAAGCAGTAGAAATGGCGAGTCCGGAGCAATCCGATGAAAAGTTGGCATTTTCAAGGTGGAGATATAAGCACTACTTCAAATTCGTTGAGGTCAAAGGCAAGAATGTGCATGTAAAGTGAACATTATGTCCAGGAGCAAAGACTTTGACGACATCCGTTGTAAGCAACTCTAATTTAATGAAGCATCCCACAACGACATACGCATCTACAAAGCTACTTTTTTTTTTTATAGTAACGCAAATAATTATTTTCCCTGGTAACTAGTTACTTTTATTATAGAGTAATTCAGTTAATATATATATTAACTCCATTATATATATATATTGAATAAAAGATGCATTTTTCATTGAAGTACCCAACTTTCTTGTGTTTATTATCATTTGCCACATAATTAAAGCAACCTCATGCTAAATTTAAGAAAAATTTAATAATTATCCGATTAGTCGACTAATCGTTTCAATAGTCGGTGACTAATCGACTATTAAAATAGTCGTTAGTTGCAGCCCTACACTAACGGGGGGGGCCTCAAAGCAATATGATAAAAAACTGAACGTTTTTGAAAGACGCTGAAATTGGTTTTGCAGAAATGAACAGTGTGAGAATAATAAGGGGGATTTTTATCATACAGGCATGTAACTAGGGATCGACCGATATGGAATTTAGGGCCGATACGATACCAATATTTTTCCATCAGCCTTAGCCGATGACCGATACGCCGATACCGATTTTCTTGAGCCGATATTTGGAGCCGATACTACCCTGGAAATGGAGTTCTCATGAGAGCACAATTTGAATTTGCTCAGCGAGTCACTCTGGGAACGAGCGATATACTCACTCCCCGATTGCCCTGCTCCAGAACATTAACCAATCACATCGGTGTATCTGATATAGGCGGGCCAAAAGCGTTGCTGTTTTACTGACCGGATACGGCAAGATTCTTATCTATTAGTTAGCTCCGCTGGTCAATAAAAGTATCTATCTATCTGGTCTGGATACGTCACCCCTTGTATTCATCTAATTGCTCGTAGTGTTACTCAATTGCGTGCAGTGATATTTTCAAATGGATTCTTGGTGCCGCCCCTCGAGTAGGGCCATTTTCATTACTCTATTACCTACATTACCTCTATTACCTACATTACCTCTATTACCTACATTACCTACATTACCTCTATTACTTACATTACCTCCATTACCTACAGCTTTCTAGATGTGGGTCTGGATTTCCAGGCTAAGCCGACACTGCTTTTGCACCCTCAATTTGCATCATAAAAATGAAACAATGATGATAACAAATGTTCTAAGTCTCAAATTAAAAGTGGAACATTTATTGAACTGAATTTATTGTCTGTATATCATGCCGGGAAGAAAAAAATAAAATAAATAAAAACGGCAGATACCGATACACGTAAAAAAAAACCGCAAATATCGGCCGATAATATTGGCCAACAGATACATCGGTCAATCACTACAGGTAACCCTAATATTCTAGCAGTACCCCCAAATGCAATCATTAACCCTAAAGAAGCACTGTCCTACCCAGCTCCTCCTCGTAGCCGTCCTCGTCCTCAGCCGGGTGCAGCAGGTTCTCCTCCTGGCAGCAGACGCTCCAGCGGGCCAGCGTGGCCGAGTCGCACAGCCTCAGGCTGAGCCACGAGTGGCAGGGTGGCGAGCGCCGCATGTCCAGCGTCACCGGCTGGTTGCGGTCGTGGAGCTTCAGCGCCGGCACCAGCAGGGTGAAGTCCAGGTCAAAGTCGGCGCCCTTGGCGTAGTCGCCCAGGTCCTCGGGGTTCAGGTCCAGCACGCCCTCGCGGGCGCCGCCCGACAGCAGCAGGTACTCGTTGGCCACCGGGAGGCGCTGGTCCACCTTCTGGACCAGACCTGAGGGGGGGAGAGAGGGCGTCCCTGTTAGGCACCTCCTTTTGCATGCATGGATGGATGGATGGATGGATGGATGGATGGATGGATGGATGGATGGATGGATGGATGGATGGATGGATGGATGGATGGATGGATGGATGGATGGATGGACGGATGTAAATGATGGCACCCATTGCACTCCTGACCATCCCTGGAAGGAGGGATCCCCCACTCTGCGTTCCTCCTCAAGACCTCTTCCTTGCGCATTAAGGGAGTTTTTTTTCATCCTCTGGGGTTAGGGGGGCTAGGGGTCAGGGGGGTGTCATAAATGTAGGGCCTGTTAAGCCCTTTGAGACTGTACCGGTGATAAAGGGGCGTGGCAAATAAAATTATATTGAAGCTCCTTTTAGGAGTTTGAGTGGAAATTGCTCTCCGAGACAGATATCGGGGCGAGGGGAGCGGGGGAGCGGGGTCTTTGGGATTTGGATGTCTTAAAAACACAGGGAGATGAAGTGTGTACTTTTTGACCTGGTTAGCTCGTTTCCTCAGCGAAGAGTTTGAGTTGGAAACTCGTACATACGGGAAGAAGTACGACACATGTCGGATGTCATCAGACTTATTTCCAGTGGGTGACACTTTAAATGCCTTCTTATGCTAAGTGACATCACATATTCTAACCAATCAGGTTAGAATTTGCCTCAAATTAAACATTTCCTGGCCATTGGTGCACTGCCACTTCATAAATGGCAACTATAAATCGCACTTTAGTCCCCACTACACACAGTGGGGATCAGAAACAGTGACTTTAAGAGAGTAAAATCCCGGAGAAGTAAACAGTAAGCTGTGTGAATATGTTATGGATCAAACTGGCCTGGGTTAGTCTGATGTTCAAAAGGTCCCAGTTGCGAGACCACTTACAGCCAATGTAAGGAAGACATTTAACCGGTTCTTCTATGACCATTTGGCATTAAAAGTAGGCCAGGAAAAGCTGAAACACCTTCTTCATTAGTTGACTTGGGGGGGGTAACCACTTTTAGAGCGAGCCACAGGGAGACACTAAATCACAAGGAAAACTTGGAGATGGTTGAAAAAGAAAAAAATAAATTGGAACCACTGACACTTATTTTCCACACATACCGCAACCATGTCAGCCTAAGCTTTAATCTCTCCTGAGTAAATAGAGAAAATAGAGGTCTCTGCACAACGCCCCCGTTCTAGAAACTGTTCAGAAGAGGAGAGCCCCCGAGCCCTCGAATCCTTTGTACGGCTATTTAGCTGTTGTTGTACACTTGTGGCCATTGGGAATCCCGTGGGACCCTTGTTGTTGCTCACCAGTAGATTGTATGTCGCCAGTTTAAGAGACACACTGCTGGCCAACGACCAGAATCAGCCTCTCCTCTGAATAAGCTCCCGTAGCCGTTAGCAGGAGTAAGGGAATGTCTGTGAGAGAGCTGATGGCTATGTTGTGTGTGTGTATACATACATACATACATACATATATATATATATATATATATATAGGGGTGGGTGGATTTAGCCATGTCATTTTGTGAAGCAAGAGATAGCGAAAGTGAAAGAAGGTGAATCTGTGAATGCCGTGTTTGACTGGAGGAAGAGCTGATGTACTAAATACATGAACCACCATGAACATTTGACACGATGATTAAAGGAAATATATGACAAGCGAATGAATGTAGTGTATCATTCAAGGGAATGAAATAAAGGAAACATCTTTTTATTTCACCCTGGCACAGAAAGACTATTATCTACCAATATTGTAGCTACCACGGTTGTGCCAAAAAAGAAAATGTGTGTGTGTGGGTGTGTGTGGCTGTGTACACACAAAAGTGAATCATTGGCGCAAAGTCAGACTTGTCACCCCTTTCCACTCTAATTGATTAAAAATTGCCTTGAAGTAGTGCAACCATCCGTCCTCTATTTTGGCCTCTTTTCAACTAAACGCTCAACACACCAAGCCAATAGGAGGCTGAACTCAAAGCACCGCTGCATGCATTATCCTCCCCCAACCGTTACTCACAGCCAAGCCACCGGCGAACATGACTGCAGACAGGCCTCTGTCTTCAATCACCGAGTGGGATCGCATCTGTTCTTGCAGGGGACACGTTCCCCCCCTCCCAGAACCCACGGAGGAACCCCGCAGAGTGAGGATGACTGATCTTCTTTCTACTTAACGTCAGACAAGACAGTGGCGTTCAGCAGGGGAAACGCCGTGAAGTCAGCGAGTCAGTGAAGTGGAAACCGCTCTTTCCGAGACAGATATCGGGGTGAGGGGGAAGCGGGGTCTTTGGGATTTGGATGTCTTAAAAACACAGGGAGATGAAGTGTGTACTTTGTGACCTGGTTAGCTCGTTTCCTCAGCAAAGAGTTTGAGTTGGAAACTCGTACATATGGGAAAAAGCGTGACACACGTCTGATGCCATTTGACTTATTTCCAAAGAGCTGCCCTGATCGACAAAACCTTGACAACAGCACCATCACTGGTTGAACCCTGGCTATAACAAGGGACACTTCCAAAGGGCACAATCACATGGCTGACACTTTAAATGCCTTCTTATGCTTATCCCTCTTATGCTTCTTATCTTCTTATATCAGTGACGTCACATCATTTAACGAATCAGGACCCCCTGCCGACAAGGGATGGGTCCAAGGTCCTCTGTCTCTACCCACAAGGGATGAAACATAACTCAAGGATATCCTGTGCCCAGAACAGATGTTTGGCTCAACTTTCTGCGTGTGTGTGTGTGTGTGTTATCTCATCAGTAATGCAGTGCACAATACTCATTTAAAACCTTTTGCGTTAAAGACAAACTATACATTTATATTTTGCAGTTTAATGTCTAGGCAAGACAATCTAAGGTATATTATAAAATCATATATCAATATGGGTTGCATAGGAATCATTGTCGTCAACATTAAATTTGTTTTTAATTACATTTTCAAAGCCCTGTATCCTTCGTTGACCCACTTACACGTACTTCCCAATATTTACGTTGTTTTGAGTGTATTTCTGTCAGCACATAGCTTATGGAAGTAAACAGCACCAAACATTGTAAAAAAAATTGTGAAAACACCAGTGCAGATGGGAATTTAGAGGCCCAAATTATGATGAAACCTGGAGATGTGATGGATTACCAAAGCAGAGAGAGAGAGAGAGAGAGAGAGAGAGAGAGAGAGAGAGAGAGAGAGAGAGAGAGAGAGAGAGAGAGAGATTTGTATTTTTGGATAATTTAATTGTATTATTTAAATAGACTGAAGGGAAAAGAGTGAGAGACAGTAAGAGCAAAAGAGATGAAAGAGAGACAGATAGAGATGATATTAGTGAGCTTTGGGCTCTGCGATACTGTTCACCCCCTGCCTGGTGATTTCCCCATTTGTCTAATCTCCAACGCTCATGAATCGGGTTAATAAAACGAGTGAGAGGGAATAGGATGACGGATGTGGAGGAGAGGAGGAAGAGCACACATAAGGAAAAGGAGGGAGAGGATGGGAGTGAGGAGGGGAGAGGGCGCTGCTTAAAAGAGAGTGTTATCTCTGCAATGGCGCCTTCAGAGGGGAAAGTGTTTAGATAAGGAGGGAGGGGGTGGGATGGAAGTCAAGTGTGTCAATTTATGAGGCTGCTGCTGCTGTGTTCGGTTTGCTGTGTTTGAGGCCGTTCCAACACAAGCCAATCTGTGGTTGGATGGTGGTGGTGGTTCGGCTTAATCAAGCACTTCAAGTCACTAGTTTCCCCACTGTGCACTTAAAACCCCTGCCAGTACTCTTGTGCACATGTAAGAAAAACGGGGGTGGGGGCGGACACACACACACACACACACACACACACACACACACACACACACACACACACACACACACACACACACACACACACACACACACACACACACACACACACACACACACACACACACACACACACACACACAGGTTTCACAGTTTAATCTCATAATCCTATAAGAAATGTCTCTTGAATGGTGATTTCAAATAGAGAGAACTTATTTCCGCATAAAAAAACACTTTTGAGTGACAAGCAGACCAGAAAGTTTCTGCGCTTAATACATGCAGGCTGAGAATCACAGGCAAGAACAAAAAGTATGTGCACATCTGAAATATAACCACCATAACCAGCATCGGACTATTTGTAACCTGTTGCTGGCCAGGGGTTGGATAATGTCTTCCTTGGGACTAGTAAAAATAGGGTTCAGGGTTTTAGGGTTTAACTTCAAAATCCTACCCACTTCTAACACTCACTGCCTCCCTGCAGCCATCGAGCAGTGCAGCAATAGACACACGTTGATTTGCTTTTTCGTCCTCCGTAAGTTCAGCTATTTATCGGTGTACGTTTGTTTGGGATGCCGTCCTAAATATAGCCACGGAAAGCTCCAGAAAACGGGATTTCATCAGAAGAGCCGCGGACGTACTTCAGAGGTCTATTGCACCAAGGATGGAGTGTGTGTGTGTGCGTGTGTGTGTGTGTGTTGGGGGGCAGCTTTCATTTTGTGGAGTCAGTATCCCGGGGGAGGGGGGAGTCCCTGCATGTCCCCGCTACAGAGCACTAAGACGGGGCCATGTGGGAGACTTACCGAGGCACTTCCAACATTTGGCAGCAATTTTTCCCGCAGAAAAAAATAAATAAAAAAGTATGTTGTGTTCCATGAAATGCTCTTTCTCGAAGCACAAAGGGTCAGGGGCCTCGCTCTGGGGCCATCTCGTCCACATCGTCTTGCGTTAAACCAACCAACCAAGTTTTTTTATTTCCCCTTTTTGTTCCATTTCCACTCCTGATAATCCTGAACATGCAGTTGATTAAAAAAAGAAAGAAAAAAGGACTGGTGATTAGTGATAGTGATGTGGGGGTTCGACTCCCGGCAAAAGGTAGCGGGTTCGATCCCCTCAGGTCCCTCAGCGTACCTATTAGGTGTCCTTGAGGAAGATGAGCTCCTGTAAGGTTCTGCCGTGGTCATAAAACACGTGGATGTAAAACGCCCCGATGTTAGCGGTGATGCTGCTCTGACGAGCACCCCTCGCCAACACCCCACTCCGGCTAACATCAGGACCAGACTCCCCCGGAGGCGGCGGCGGCGGCGGAGAGGTGAACTGCTGCTGCCGCCCGCGTGGCGTTCCCGGGCCGCGCGTCGAGGCGGTGAGATTAGCTTGAAATAGACCTCCACAAAAGGAGGCGGACACGGACACGCTCCGGTCTAATCCTGTTGGATCGATGTCTCGCGCCGCTGCGTGTGATGCGTGAGCGTGGGGTTGAAAGTAGGCCTGTCGCGATAAGCCATGAATCAATTAATCGCACGATAAATTCAAACGAGACGATCATTTTGCCGTCCGCGATAAATAAGCTTTTTTTTTTTCTTTTCTTCTCTCGTGTCTCTCTCTCTATCAAAGAGACTGGAGGACAAGAGTTTTCACTCCGGAGCGTCGGTCAAGACAGACCGCTCTGGCTTCCTTGGCGTAACGAGGGGTTAACCCTCGAGTCGTGTCAGTCACTGGTCGGCCGCATGGTCTCTGTGTGGGGAGGCGGAGCCCGGCTATACGCCCGTCTTCCTACACATTCTCCGCCAGAGTGCAGCATGAGAGAGCCCCGTGAGGAGCAGCAAGCAGAGAAAACGCTAGTTGAGAATTGGAGGAATGAAACAAAAAAGGAAAAACAAAGATGGAATTGGTTTCAAAGCCCAACGTGACAGCTGCCGTGTGGGAGCACTCGGGGTTCAAACCGAGTGACGGCGGTGAACCACTTCACCTGTGTATACCTCGGTATATCGCATTTGTTGTAAAATGGTAGAAACTAAACGCTCCAATACAACAAACATGCATCTGCACCTAAAGCATCATCATCAGATGCAGTTTTCCCTGCTGCGGAAAAATAATACAACAGATCACGGGACGTCTCCTTCTTCCCGACAGTGCACAGTCACTGGGGCGTTTAGTCGACAAACAAAGTACAAACAGGACAGTTCAAATGGTGACAGGTCACTGACAGTTGTAGTTCGCTTCATGTAGTTTTATTTCAATTTTATTTATTGTTTTTGGTTGTTTTGTTTATTTATTTTGGATATTTAAAATGTCTGCCAGTTCCAGTGTTCAATATTCTTTAGAAATAACAGTTTATTGATCTTTGAAAGGTTGTACTTGCATTATTATGCCATTATCATTATATTAGTTGAAAATAGTCTCAAAACTGCAATATTATTAATAAGCGATATTATTAATATCGCTTATCGCAATAATTTCTGGGACAATTTATCGCCCAGCAAAATGTGTTATCGTGACAGGCCTAGTTGAAAGTTCTGTGTTATATTTGAGAGCCTTATTTTGAAGGGATGTGTTGGTGTGAGTTTGTCATTTCAGCGGGGTCATCGCGGGGGTCATCGCTGTCACGGGTGTGGAGCCCGGGTTTGCCTCGCTAGCCACTAGCCGTGGTAGGATAGCATTAATTTCAAACTATACCTACTATTTCAATCTTATTACATGTGTGGTATAACATTGTGCACATGAAACACTAGACCAACAACGCTATTTCAGGTACGTTTGGGAACTAAACATTACCATTACAGTTCTACCAATGACTTTGAAGACAAGACATCATGATCAGATGTTCCTCACTTTCTGCCTGAACAAATTAAATATACAACATGATGCTGTTGGTGACATGTGTTGCTTGTTTCCTATATTAATGTTACTTTTCTTATGATAATCATTGTGTACCGATTATAAAATGATCTTAGTTTGCGTGACATAAGCTCTGCGTTATATTGGAGTTTGTTTTAAGAAAAGACGCAACAACGTGTAAATACACATCACTATGGAGTTTAGTTTGGACTAGTTATGAGTGAAGCCACACCGTTTGTTAATAAGTTAAGAGGTAAATGAATGTTGAATAAATGAAACATCACTTTAACAAAGGAGAAGGGATCCTCGGGATTCATTTTTAATGGAGTCAGTCAATCAACACACTCTCTGGAATCAGTCAATCAACACTCTCTGGAATCAGTCAATCAACACACTCTCTGGAATCAGTCAATCAACACACTCTCTGGAATCAGTCAATCAACACACTCTCTGGAATCAGTCAATCAACACACTCTCTCTGGAATCAGTCAATCAACACACTCTCTCTGGAATCAGTCAATCAACACACTCTCTCTGGAATCAGTCAATCAACACACTCTCTGGAATCAGTCAATCAACACACTCTCTGGAATCAGTCAATCAACACACTCTCTCTGGAATCAGTCAATCAACACACTCTCACTGGAATCAGTCAATCAACACACTCTCTGGAATCAGTCAATCAACACACTCTCTCTGGAATCAGTCAATCAACACACTCTCACTGGAATCAGTCAATCAACACACTCTCTGGAGTCAGTCAATCAACACACTCTCTGGAATCAGTCAATCAACACACTCTCTGGAATCAGTCAATCAACACACTCTGGAATCAGTCAATCAACACTCTCTGGAATCAGTCAATCAACACACTCTGGAATCAGTCAATCAACACACTCTGGAATCAGTCAATCAACACACTCTCACTGGAATCAGTCAATCAACACTCTCTCACTGGAATCAGTCAATCAACACACTCTCTGGAATCAGTCAATCAACACACGCTCTGGAATCAGTCAATCAACACACGCTCTGGAATCAGTGCGCGAGTGAGTGTGTTGATTGATTAAGCAAAGAAGTTAACGGGAATACCACAGAATGTATGGATAATACATGACCAACGCAGATTTAATCCAACAAATAACCAAATATAGTAGTCTTGTGATATGCTTTGTGCGTATCCATATGTGCATGCAGAGAAAAGGACAGCTACTTTGTTCACGGGTCCACTACAGAGAAGCTGAGTTAACAAATAATGAGTAACTCCTTATCGTCATTATTGTATTGTGTGTGTGTACATAGAATAAATAGTTCAACTGATTTACTGGGTGTGGCTTGGTGTGATCGCACTAAGTAGGAGGGGTGCGAGGGAGTGACTAGAGGTGAACTCTGAACATGATAGTCTCGACCGACTCTGCGGTCCTGACATCGGTGGGGGGCTATTATCCAGTGCATTTCCTTTGCACTTCAAAAACCCTATTTACATAATATCTCCCCTTCAGTTGAACTCACTTTGCAATAAACATACCTTGAATACAAATATGATGCATGTTTGTGTTTTACCCAAACGTAGAACGGTAAGATAACACCTGGGGGGATGTTATTAAGTAGTATCAAGTATAATCCAATCGGCTAGGGGTTGTTTATTGTTTTCTGTTTGCACGGGTCAGTCCACTGTCAAGGAGGCAGAGAAACACCACAATATAACACCCACGAAGGTATGAATATTCACAAACAAACAAACACCTCCACCCACACACACACACACACACACACACACACACACACCTCCACACACACACACACACACACACACACACACACACAGGGGATTCGAAGGGGATGCAGCAAACACACAATACCCCATGAGGCGCACAGCAGGACGCAGGAGAAGAGGAGGAGGAGGATGAGGAAGAGTAGGCAGACGAGGAGGAACGGAGGGCGAGGGCTGGATGGGCTGGCTCCAATATGCCGACGCGTGTCTGTGCGCCTCCCTGCTGTGTCGGCTGAGGCCTAGCGGGTGGCGTCAGACCCGAGTGGCGGGCAGTGACACCGGGAGGTCACGGGCATGTTCTCCGTGCTTTCCTCACACATGTATACGTTAACTCAGCAAGCGCCACAGCAACAAATAATATGTACTTAAACAGGGTAAATAAAGGCTCTCAGATTGGCTCGGTCGGATTGGATACAAATGGCCTGGTTTTGTTTGTTTGTTTGTGTTTGTGTGCCCAAGACTGTATATGTGTGTCTTTATTTTTCCCCTCAGTTCTCCGACAGTGTAAGGCCCCAGTGCAACTCCAAACTCTACAGAAGGGTGGCAAAAAAAATCTTTCAAAGCACATGTGCAAGCACAGGCACACACTCACACTCAACGGTATAATGAACCACCAGCGAGGGTCCGGCAGACCTAACAAGGCCACAGGGGGGAGGAGGGAGGTGGTGCGGTTCTCTGGTGGTCTCCAGCACATCCTTTAGCCCATGAAACACCATCCGCGGACGGACAGAGTGAATCACATCTACAACAAACAGGCTATTCATGGCCTTGATAGAGAGAGAAAGAAGAGAGGAGAGGAGACGAGGAGGGGGGGAGGGGAGGGTAGGGTAGGGAAAGGAGAGGGTGGGGAGAGGGAAAGGAGAGAAGATGGAGAGAAGAATGGATAAATAATGTCCTGCACTTCTACTGCTGTGACGCCCGAATTTCCCATCTGGGATTCATAAAGTGGATCTCATTCTCGTCTTCAAATGCAAACGCAAGAGAAAGAAATAGGGAAACACTATAGTTTGAAGTCACAAAGGAGGAAAAAAAAAAAAAAGCATACATTCGGGGTAAAGCATTAATTTATTTTGTGACTGTTTCTGCTCTGATCGAGACCTCTTCAGTTGAAAGAGAGACGACCACACTGTCTTGTGGGCGATCGAATGATCAAACTGAATTAACTCAAACCCTGCACGGGCTTTTTTTACACGCATCAATAATAGATCAATACTTATTCTAAAGGCGGCCGTATGCATGGTATGAAGAGCTCCTCTGTCCCCATCAGTATTGTAATATGTTGGAGGACGGGGACAAATTAAAAAGTAGAACCCCAAGTCCATCAGTCACATTTTGCCAGAGGGGATGGAGGGAGAGATGGAGGTGAAGAAGGGAGATGGAGAAAGAGCAGGAGTAGGGTTCATTGACTGTAATAAATCCTCATGCGCTGCTACCAGTCAGAATGTTGAGTGGAAAATAATAGCTTTGCCATTGATAGAACCATTTGCTGTTTATTCCGTCTTATCCAACAGTAGAACTGACTTGCATACTAAACACACATGCGCGCACACACACACACACACACACACACACACACACACACACACACACATAAAGAAGACTAACACTACTAAAACAACTACTAAATAACACTATATATCTGCCATCACTACCGGAGCATCAACATCTACTGTACCACGATTGTGTCTGCAAGCTAGTGTGTGTGTGTGTGTGTGTGTGTGTGTGTGTGTGCGTGCGTGTGCGTGTGAAAGTGAAAGTGAGAAAGTATGAAAGTATGAAAGTGTGTGTGTGTGTGTGTGTGTGTGTGTGTGTGTGTGTGTGTGTGTGTGTGTGTGTGTGTGTGTGTGTGTGTGTGTGTGTGTGTGTGTGTGTGTGTGTGTGTGTGTCGATTGGCGCTGAGCCTTACCAAACACTGCCTGTCTGATATGTACCAAAAAAGACGTGATGAATCTCTTTGTGGTGTATGGGGTTGGGAGTGTGGGAGGAGAGGGAGCTGTGAACCTGCCTCACCTTGCATCAAATGACTAGCTGATAGAAACAGCGGTCAACATCAAGGCCTGATCACGTGGCCGAGATTTGATCCAAACGGATTTGATCAAACTTTGGAAGCTCATTCCAAAGATTCTGCAGGACACCTTTTGTTAAGAAGGAAGGTGTTTCCACATCGCTGCCCACCCAATGGTAACCGGCTTTACCTACAAACACTGGTCATGATCTCCTTGGATTGACCGCTGTGTGTGCTCTACTTCAGGCATCATGACAACTAAAAGTAATGTACCCCCCACCCCCTTAATAATTGACAGCATTGTTAGACACTTTGGTTATAATTAAAAGGGAATAAAGTGAATACAAATGTTTTGGCCTTCAGATTCACTATAAACTATGACAGCATATTATCAAATATAGTTTCAATGCCATTCAAAATAATAACATTTTTCTATTCTGATAATTAATACATGAAAATGTCAGATGGGACTCAACATTTCAATGCGCCACCAGGATACTTAGCTCAAAGTCTGCATAATATGCAGAAACAATTCGCTTTCATATCATTTCTACTTTTCCCAAAACTGAGTGGCTAGAATATTTTCCCTGGGGTTGGAGAACTGTTTGATACAAATATATTGTTGACGCTATCAACAGCATACATAATTTCACAAAGTTGAGCCCCTCTGTCTCCAGGGCGATGGGGTCAGTTTGCCTTCATAGGACAAAGAGGTTATTGTTCAAAAAGTTTCTGTTAAGAAAATGGAAAGAAAATCAGTTCACTTCTCCTATAGACAGAATTGGTAAACCCTGCACGATATTGACTATTACAACAATTGAATACATTTCGTCATGCACAGTAACAAGTCAAGAGAGTCAAGTTTAGAGATGTTTTCGTCCACAGCGACTTACAGTGATTACAGAAAGCACAGGACATGGAGAACGGGTAGGGGCTAGGCGTCTCGTTGAAGGACGGGTCGACATTGGGGACCAAACCCGGAACATTTGGGGTGGGAATTTCAGTGCAGAAAAGACGAAAGACGAAAAGTATTGAATTGTTGAATTGCGGAAGAGAGAGAGGGGGAGGTCAAGAGGTGGGACGGAGGTTAGGGAGAGAGGTTAGAGAGGGAGAGAGAGCAGGAGGGAGGGTGGGAGGGAGAGAGGCTTAGGGTGGGAGGGTGCAGAGTGCCACCTATTGGAAAAACATGCACACTTCACCTGCAAGTGGTATGGGGGTGCATGACCCTACCACGACCGGGTACTAGAGGGCACTGGGTCCACATGTTAACACGCCTTTGTATTTCTGGGTTGTACTGTATTTACTTTTTGTCACATGGAACATGTTATGGAGTGTTGTGGAACTTTGTGCATGAATGAAAATAGGCAGATTCCTTGTGAAGCAAAGAGACACACTGCAGTAAAATGCAATAAAGCCCAACTCTCTGAAAGGTTATGACGAAAAAACAACTCACTCGTTATCATTTGTTTTCAATACTTGCATGCTTGGCCCTGAGAGAAAGCTGGATAATATGCACACGTGAAGCAAGGTTAACCAAGGCCATTCGCATTAATCCGTACACCCCTCCTCTACTTTCTACAATGGTACATCCCAGAATGTCTGACTTCCATATTAACATCAAAGTACTCGACTGTCCCAAATGGAATTTCTACTGGACCGGAGAGAGTGGGGGTTTAAAAAAAAAAGAATGGGCCTATATTAAAACAAGCTAGAAACACATTATCAAATCACATCAGGCAATTATAAATGAATGTGTTCTCACTTTAAATTGTGTTCAATTTCCAAAATGTCTAGCAACAGGAACAGTCGATGTATTAGGTACACTGCTGCATGGTATATGTAGTGATAAAGAAAAAATGTATTGAATATACTACCATTGTACAAATACCCTAAATATATATTAGTAGAGACTGATGACCTACTAAAATAGGCTGAATAATCACTTACGTTGTGTATACGTGTGTATGTAGACTAAAAAAGATACAGATAATAATTTGATAATTAACAATATTAGTAATTTAGTAGTGTTGACTCATTGTCAATTGTAACCCTGCGCACCCAGCAGCCATTAGTAGAACGGCCTCATAGAGCCATGCTCCTCTCTGCCTCAGAGCCAAGCCCTGATAGCCGCTGTCTGGTGTTTCTGATGCAAGCTCCATGGGTTCATGAGACCATGTGTTTGTTTTCCGTCGTAATGGAGCGGTGGCGGTGGTTTTGGCAGTGAGACGTGTGTTTTGCGTGCAATGTTTTCTGATGTGTCTGAACGGCACTTTCTGAATACGGTTGCCAATCCCGACCAAAATAAGCAATTCTGAGTTCTACAGTTCTACAGTTCACCCACACACTCTGACGGGCACTTCCAGCTATGGCACTGCACCACGTCACTATATACACACACTTGAGGGCGCAGGATCATTGGACTCCCAGTCGAAAGTTAACGGGTTCGATCCCCCACCATGTGAACAGCCTATGCACTTGAGCAAGGTGCCTAACCTGCTCCTTAGTAACTTGTATGGGAAATCATCTGTAAGACTGTTTGATTATGTAAATAGTAAAACAGATATCCATTTCATAGTTCAATGGTTCAGAGGCATGATGTGATCATTGCTTTGTGAGGCTTGCAGCCACAGTTCTCCTCTCAGACCTGTCAAGCTGTTATTGCCAAAGAAAGTGGAAGAGCAATTTGAAGAGTTTTCTCTAGTGTATCATAACTAATCAACCGTTATTTCATCCACTATTTCACAATTTCTTCTGAGACCTGATTTATTTTTGATGCTTGCGATACACTTAATTTCATAATTCAATGACACATTGCCTTTCAACTTCTTACTGGGCTTCTTTGCATTCGTCTTGCCACGATAGCAATAGTTCTTGACAGAATAGTTCTTGACTAAACTGACAAGGAGACACTGAATAGTGAGCATCAAACTATCGTACGAGTCATTTTTAACACGTTCGTTCCACGAACCAGCAACACATTCGCGGCATACCTATCATCTCCTCAACGCCGTGTGCCTCCCCCCCCCCCCTCACCAAGCCGTCCCCAACGCAGCTCATCCTGGTGCCTACCTAGCATGTTGAAGATGAAGTCCTTGGCCGTGTGGACCTCCAGGGCCGTTTGGTCGCCAAAGTCCCCCTGCTCCAGCAGCACCAGCTCAGACGCCTGCAGGGACAGCTGCTCCAGTGTGGCCCCCGAGCGGAAGTCCACCTCAGAGGGCCTCTTGACGACGGCCGGGGAGCGCGGCGCCACCGCGCTGATCAGCGACTCCATTGGTCAGCGCCCTGACGCACGGAGAGGAGGGACAGTGGTCGGGTTATAGGCCTGCAAGCTGAAGGCCAGACAGGGCAAGACCAAAGAGGGGTTACTGTTTTGGCCTGAACTTTAAAAGTGTTTGTTTGTAAGAGTAGGTGTGTAATAACTGGTTAATAAGTGGATTGCAGCTTTTCTGTCGGATATATATTCTGATATAATGCCGATTACATGGCTGGGTGGATTTGCGGTGTGGTCTAATCTTTGCCTAAGTGCTCAACGGCCATTCTGCTGAGGAATGCCTAACTTAACTAGTATAGAAGTCATGCATCAGAACCCACGGTTATTACTGAGTGACTTTGGAAAGCACTGCAACCTTTAAACACACTGGAGACTTCCTGAAGACCACAAGACAGGTCAGTCTATTGACAATCCCATCATAAAGTAAACCTATAGTGATGTTTATTGACAGCATAAGCATGGAGTTAAATGCATCACTGTTACTGTAACACTGATTCAAACCGGCCACACAGTCCAACTTTAACAGTGAAACCTATTTCAAAACCGGATCTAGCTACTTTGAGTAGTGACACGGGTCATGCCCTCACTTTACCAATTAACTAGGGCAATTAACCAGCCAGCTCTCGCGAGACTAGCAACCAGGCTACCAATATGGCTAATCACCCTGCCTTCCTGTTCAATAGGAACCCATTTCCACCAGCAAATCATAAACTCAACATATAACAGCGTTATTGTTTTTTTCAGCTCACTCCTCAACCAATAATAGATATATAGATCAAATTAATCGATAGAGAGCAGAGGAATTTTACACCTGGTTTATTAGCCGGCTAGCTGTATCATGATAGCTCTCCTTGGCTAACATGACAGGTGGGAGGGCAGGGATTAGGACATAACACACACACACACACACAGTTGCACAAACGCGTATCCACGCACATGCGCGCGCATGTGCGTGCACACACCCACACACACACACCAGCGCGCACACACACACCAACGCGGGTGCATGTGCCCGACTAGCTTGGTGACACCTGGTCTCAGTAACAACTAATCATTACCTATATTAGCTTAGCATTACATCGGTCACGTTGCGCGATCACACACACCCTTTTTCTTCCACAGTGTTGCGAGAGAAGGTTTCTTCGCTATCTGCGGGGTTTATTGTTTAATCCGCTTTCTTCAGCTGTCATCTCCAACAGGTCCCCGACGAGGCCACCTCTCCCCCGACTGGACCCGGAAGTACCGGAGCCAGAGAGCATCCTGGGAATAGTAGTACCTGCAGACTACCTCTCAGAATACTAAGAGGATTGGTTTGAATGGTGAGGGCGACTCATCAGGCTAGTGTGTGTGTGTGTGTGTGTGTGTGTGTGTGTGTGTGTGTGTGTGTGTGTGTGTGTGTGTGTGTGTGTGTGTGTGTGTGTGTGTGTGTGCGTTTGTATTTTTTTGTATATGTGTGTGTATGGTTATGTGTCTGTGTGTGTGTGGGTGTGTGTGTGTGTGTGTGTGTGTTTGAAGATTTGTGTGTATGGTTATGTGTCTTTGTAGTGTGTGTGTGTGTTTGAAGATATTTGTGTGTGTGTGTGTGTGTGTGTGAAGATATTTGTGTGTGTGTGTGTGTGTGTGTGTGTGTGTGTGTGTGAAGTTGTATTTGTAATTGTATGTGTGTGTGTGTGTGTGTGTGTGTGTGTGTGTGTGTGTGTGTGTGTGTGTGTGTGTGTGTGTGTGTGTGTGTTTGTTTGAAGATTTGTGTGTGTGTGTGTGTGTGTGTGTGTGTGTGTGTGTGTGTGTGTGTGTGTGTGTGTGTGTGTGTGTGTGTGTGTGTGTGTGTTAGCAGCCCAGCAGGGAGGTGTGCCTATATATGAGTGCCCAGTTTATGGTTGTAAACATGACACCTGAGGTGATAATTCAAAACACCTTTCCAAGTCCACTTACAGACCAGAATTTTATATATATATATATATATATATATATATATATATATATATATATATATATATATATATATATATATATATATATATATTTATTATTAACAGTTATACAGTTTTATATTTATTTTGTAAACAAGACAAAACAGAGCTGTCAGACAAATAAATAGTCCAACTTATTTCAAGATGTTACATGGTCAGGTATCACCAGAATACAGGTAAAGGATAAGAGCGTCACTAAAAAATATAATTAACAATAATATGTCAGTACAATTATTTATCTTAGAAATCTGTTTTATATTTGTAGTGTATTCTCTCCATCTGTATGATCATCATTTCGTGGAGCCATTTCCGAAAGCAGGGGGGTGTAGGTGATTTCCAATCTAATAGAAAACATGTTTTGGCCGCTACCATACCCAGCATTAATGACTTCTGTTCCTCAGATATATATCTTAAAGCCGACTCCGAACCTCCAAAGAAGGCCACTTCTGGATCAGGAGGAATGTCCTTTTCCATCACCACTCTGGAATATTTCACCCCAAAATATTTGTAGATGAGGACAGAGCCAGAAGAGATACAGGTGTTACACAGCCCTGCACATCTGTCACACAACGGGGACACCGATGGATACATTAAGTGTAGTTTGGGTTTTGAATAGTGGAGTCTATGAATGACTTTAATGAATTTAATCAGTTTGTGCCAGACATTAATCAAGCAAGCTTGGATTCTAGTCAGACTGTCATTCCAAGTGTAGTCAGACACCTCAAGATTCAGCTCAACGGACCAGGCGTCTTTCAGATGGTTAGTGGATACGGAGGCGGCAAATAGACGCACAAAGTGAGATATCAGGCGCTTAGAGTCTGGAGGAAGCTTCAGCAGCTCGTAGGGTGGTGGGCCAATCTGGCATTGTTTCAAAGTTTTAATTTTCTTTATCTTTGGCATAGTGCCTCATTTGAAGATAACGGAAGAAGTGAGAGTTAGGGATGTTCCGTTTTTTTCAGCTGATTAAATGAAGCAACCTGTTTTTTAAGTAATAGCAATTCATTTATGAGGGATGCTGATGAGGTTTCAATGTTTAGTCCAAAGGGCGATTGTTAAATGACATCTCATCTGGAAATCAAAGCCCTAGCATTGGCTGCCCAATAATCACTCCTAAATTCGGCCTAAACCTCCTTCATTTGTTGGCTTTTGCAGGTGCACTTTTGATATGCGATGGGCTTTATGTCCCCATACAAATGGTAATATAATGGAATCTAGATTCTGAAAAAACTCTAAAGTAAGGAAGATTCTGGAATAAATACAAAAATCTTGTATTGATATTGTATTGATACGGTGGTATGGAAGCATATGTTTTTAGGTTTTTAGGTGTGTTTCTTATAGGTTTACACATAAAAAATGTACTATACAGAGTAGCTATGAATAAATATATATTTAGTATTTGACATTCACATAACTTGATGACCTAAAGCCATTTGATTAATGTATTATCATATAGAATATCCCCACTTAAATGTTCTATGTACATCATATGATAGTAAAGTGGCCTTCTGTATAGTGACAAACATATTCTGATTTATCCATCTAGTATTTGGTAACTATACTATAAGCTTTTAAAATGACATGGAGGCACCAGAGACCACTTAATACGTTCTTCTTAAGTGTGTATCGGGCACCTGCTCTGCCAACTGAGAGGTGACTGCATCCAAAGTTCTTCCAAAGTTATTACAATCGTTCAGAAAAAAGAATTATAAAGCGAAGAAAATATCACAATTTAAACTCATTTTCCCATTTCTTATCCCCCTTTTTATTCATGAGCAGCTGGGGGACATGATTACACACACTGTGTGGCCCTGGGAGATGTGGGATCAGGGATACGATTGAGTCCTAGTTTTTGCAAGTTTTCAGGAACCTGGACTCGTAAACCGGCGCGTGGATATTTCCCTCGGCCTGGCAGCTTAAATCAAAACCTAAATGCTTCAATCTAACCATCAGGACAGCAGGAAACCCATATCGTGCAATTGCTATTTCTGATTGGTTCAAATCGGTGCCAAGTGATGTCACCTGCCACAGAGCACAGAGCATTTGATCCAATCACAAACTGAGAATGCAATAACCGGTGTTTCACCAGGGGGCGGTGAGTGTGTCAGTAGTAGTGCTGACACATTCAGGGGTTGGAGTTGGTTTGGCCTGAACTCGTGTTTTCAAAATTGAATTGTTAAATTCCTAAATTCCTATTTAAATTGTGTTCTTTTTCTATACATCCTGCTGTTTATTGTGCTATATACGATGGAGCATGTTAATGCTTGTGTTTTGCTTGTTTTCTTTTGACAGGAAAGACAGTAAATGAAACATTAAATACACCTCTAAAGGTTTGTTGGGTAGACCTGTTGAGTTTGAATGCTTTCATTTGGGATATTTGTGAAGGATTACTTATGAAATCATACTCTGGAAACCCATCGTTGCCAGAAATTTTAAAAAACCTTCCAAAAAAAGAGAAATTTTGAAATCCCAAAAAATTGGAGGGACATAGAAGAAAATAGTTTTGTCACACACGCGGTGACGCCGTGGTCCCAGCCAAATGGCGCCACTGGGTGAACACCCCCATGTCCACGAGATAGCAGGAACAGTGGGTGTGATCACACATTGCTGTGTCTCCACAGCTGGGGGAGGAGATTTCTTGTTATCGCCATGGCGGCGTTGCACAATGAACCCACCCAGCTTGCCAATCTTTCTTTTTTTTTTACTTACCTCCATGCTTCATTGACGCATGAAAGGCTTCAACGGAGGCCCAGATGGGGGACTAAATGATCAGAGACACATCGCTCTGTCATCCACCATCCGTCTATTGAGAGGCTTCAGTCCCTGCTGAAGTGAGGGAGTAATCTAGATTGTGTGTGTGTGTGTGTGTCTGTGATAGCGGTAACCATCCTTTAAGTAGCTTGAAAGGTCAACAGTAGGGGAAGTGGGTTGTGGCAACACTTCAAATGGCAATTACAGTCATTGTGTGAGCTGGCAGAACGTGACATATGCCTATAAGGGAACGGTTTTGCGGCTCCTTCTCGTGCATTTGTGTGTGCGTGTGTGTGTGCGTGGTGTCTTTTATTATTTTTTTATAATTCATTTTATTATTTTCATCAAAAGGAAATACATATACCATCATACGGTGTAATTTCATACTTCAATCAGCATACAATTCCTGGTAGTAACAGTATTCCTCTACTCCATATGGTTTTAAACCACACTCATGCATGCTCACACATCCACGTATATACCATTTATTCCCTCTCATCCACATATCTTTCGCCTTTTAAACACACAAACCCAAACACACACCCACACAGTTTGTAATCCAAACCCACCCACCCACTCCCAACCCCACTCAACACACACACGCACACACACACACACACACACACACACACACACACACACACACACACACACACACACACACACACACACACACACACACACACACACACACACACACACACACACACACACACACACACACACACACACACACGGTTCCCAGCTCTCAGTCATCACACCTAGTCCTTAGCTATTAAATTTACAAGGCTTCATATAAGTCCTGCCACACCTTGTTGAATTGTTGCCTTCTGTTCCGGTCCTCAAACATTGATTTTTCTATACTTAAATAGTATTTCATTAGTCCCTTCCATTGCTGTAGCGATGGGGCCTCTGTACCCTTCCAATCCTTTCAAATTATTTTTTTATATACTAAAGAGGAGAAAATTACCATCCATCCAATATTTTTGCGTGGTGCGTCTTTTAATAGCATCGCTTTAACACAATGTTTGTGTCTGTGATTAATACTTTTCGCCACTCCCTTGTGTGTTCTGGATCCGTCTTGGTAAGCGTGAGGTCTAGGGTTGATGACTCATGAATAGACATCAGGCAATGGGTTTTATATTCCCCACATCATCGTGAGACAGCCAATTCAAGTTTCATGTTTATTGTAATATGCACATTTCATAATGAGCAGCAGGCAGAAACAATAATGGAAATGAAATGCTTGAGTTTGCTCAACAGTGTTTGATTATATATATATATATATATATATATATATATATATATATATATATATATATATATATATATATATAAATATGGCTGAAATCTTATTAATCTATTATTATTAATCTATTATTTTTAGAAGTATTATTTCAGAGTTTCTCTTGTGGGAAGTACAACGTATCTTATTTGAAGTGTGAAGAAGAAACCTGTTCTAGCCTGTTTGTCCCAGCAGCTAGCTAGCAGCCGTCACCCCCCTCCTCCCAGTCAGCCGCTGTATCTCCGGTCGGTGAATGACTGATGGCTCTCGGGCTAGCAGTTCTTCACAAGTCCAATTTGAGCCCAGATACCAATCAAACAGAGCGGCGCTACGACAGGCTGCCGATGTAATTATATTCCGTCTGCCCGATATCGGAACGAGCCAAGAGGGAGGTGTTTGCCTAAATAATGTATTCATGAATAGAGAAATAAAAGAGCGGAGAAGCTTGTGAAGTTAAGAGAAGAGTTCCCCCGAGGTACAATTAACAATATCTACCCTTGGTTTATATGTTTCTTTCCCTTTTTCACAGACGCCCACAACAGCCAAAGACACTCTTGTCTTGTGGAGTTAATTTAGAGCATAAAGCTACTTCACGGCCGTGTGATTGCAAAGCAGATCCTTCCTCTCTTTCGGTCAATAGTAGTAGTGTTGGTTTTATTTTTTTAAGATTTATCATGGGAGCATTTGAAACAAAAACACATGGCGCTCTCGCTTTTTCACACGTGATGGAACCAACGCACAACCGTGGCATTGGATGAGCCGAGGACAGCAGGATATACACAAACAAGAGCAGCCGAGGACGACTCTTCATTAAAGTCTCCCCCAGACAAGTGGGTAAAATAAGATGAGAATAAAAATCTGCGGCGTGAAACCATGGCTTAATTTAAATGCTCCAGTCCATTTGCGGGGGATTGACTCTCAGGGCTTGTGGCAGTGACGTTGGACGCACAACATGTCCGCCACTGGTGAACATGTGACTCAGAGTCAGGAGTCTTTCAGCCAACACCACATGCCCATTCTCACACCTCTATATTAGGAAAGTGTGTTTTTCGACGCACCCGCCTGGTTCTCCAACAACTTCATGTGTGGCGATCAGGCCTATGGTAGCTTGTTTAAGATGAGGCAGATCCTCGCTTTCTACAGACAAAGAAAAATCAGAAATCGACAGGAGATTGCCATTTAAAAAAGATGAGAAAGAGCATCAAAAAAATAGGGGATCAGGCCCACGTCTGATTTCACTTTCTCTTTGAGTTGTCAAGATGAGCCAACGTATGGTGCATAGCTATAGAAAGGCCACAAGTAATTGACTTCTTTTGTGTTTCGCCACTCGTAGGATCAAATGATGTAGGTCATGAAGACGGTAAGCAGTGAAAGGGCTCAAAAGGAGAACAACCGTTCTGAGTGATTTTGTCTGTGTTTATTTATAAAATCCAAGAAAAACAATATTATCCATCTGTTCAGTGGGCGCAGCACAGTAACTATACTCAAAGAGTAGTTCCCCAGTAGTAGGGTCAGTACACCACATGTGGTTATTTATTTAATCAAACTTTATCTAATTTGTCACAAAATACACACACACACATTCAGATGAAATGAGATAAGGTTGAACCCGGCAAGTCGGGGCAGAAATCCAGCGATCCAGGTTTGTATTTTTTAATAAAGATAATCCCTCCAAACAGCCTTATCTGGCGGGGACACGTGGGGGACGGGCGGCGGTCCCAACCCACCGCCCTGTGGGTGAGCTGACAGACTTCAGAGGACCAGGGCCAGCCAGCCGGCGATCAGCGCCATCCCCCCAATGGGGGCTGCCTTGCGCAGGTCGGAGGTTCCCATCAGGGCCTGGTGATACAGGGGCCCGCAGAAGAGGCCCATGCCCGTCGCCAGGAGGGCCCCCGCCTGGAAGAAAACCAACGGCCATTTAGCAGGAGTCCTTTGGTTTAACGCAACATACAGGCCATAGGATGGAGTCCTTATTAAGGGGATTCTAGCAGGTGATTTCATCCAACAATGTGTTCAGGTATGTCCTTCGCAGGTTTGTAGTGAGGTGATTTGCTCATGGATGCTTAAGGGGACGCCACAGACATCGGGGATCAAACTCAGAACCATTAAGAGTCCAACACTAACTAACACAACTAATCATGTGTTCACTATCCGGTCCCAACCAGCGCAGAACTAAACAGTGTGACAATACTCAGTAAAGCTGTTTAGATGGTGTATTTACTGAGCTACATATTGGTCTTGGCAGGGACATGGATGCTATTTATTTATTTACTTCATTCAGAATAAACAAGTAGGTTCAAGTAGAAGGGGTTCCTTGTAATGCTGGAATGTTTTAAAAAAATACCATGAACAACATTGTTTAACATTCAAGGAACAAGGAAATCAAAGTTTTTACAGCCACTATGTAACTGGATCCAAAAGACACTGACTTCCTCCACACAGCAATAAGACCGGTTCAGAAATGAAATGTTGCTACTGCCCATAAAACTGCTTTACCAAAAACGCACTGTGCCGACCAAAAACCGCGAGCCCAAATCGTGTTATGAACCGAACCGTGAATTCTGTGAACAGTTCCACCCCTAATATTTATTATTTTATCTTGATGTCATGAAGGAGCAGGAAGGGGTTTGACAACATTCTCAGGAGTGCCGACAAGTGTCCGACTGTGGAGATTAAATTCAGTACCTTTCAGCTGTGAATCCAACACCCTAGCCACTACAATATCCTGGTCCTGTCAATCACTTACATGTATTGTTGGTGCTCCCCGTCTATTTAGCATATTACTCACAGTAAACACGTAACAAATAACCGCTTATTCCTAGTCTCAGGACAGCGGAATGCTTTGACGCCTTGCTCAAACGTGCACACGCATCCATGTACACTCATACAGCCGGCGATGGCAGCTGTAATGCTGTAATGGCAATGGTATGGATTCTACACACACAAGCAAGAGGCGGAGTGAGAAGGCTACACTGCCGGGGTACTTGGATGTGAAAAGGACCCTGGAGAGAGCAATGCCCAGGGCTATCGAGGTATCAGGCCCGCTAATAATGCACTCACCACGGCGGGCTTTCCACAGCGAGAAGCTCCCAGCAGAGCCAGACTGTGGTAGAAGTGGTACTTGTTGGCTGTTTCATAAAGCTGGGGGGGAGGAGAGAAAGGACACACACAGAGATAACGATGCATTCCCAGGATTAAATTATTGAAATGTTTTGTATGTGAATACAAAACAGAAATGTAATGTAAAATTGAAATCCTGTGACTAAGAGCTGTCTTTTTTAGTAAGCAGGCAAAATCATTATTGGATATTTGTAAGACGCAATGGATGATCAAATTTACAAGTAATCATTATAGTCCATAGCTACATACTAGTCATTAAATTAATTCCATGAGGCCTCTATCCTCATGGATTTGAATATTATTAAAAATGAATACTACTACATGTTTATCAAAAGTATTTCTGACTGAATAAAGTTTAATCCAATCACGTGCACGTACATTTCTCTGGTAATCTTCAGGGTCTTTGTTTTTGAACCCTAAAGTGGGAGCAGAGGCAGAAATTAACAACAGTCAGATCACCATGACCATGGAAACAATCTGCAATAAAAAAAAATGGCCATGTGTTAACACCATGGCATAACATAACGTGTACCGTCAAAAAGACCGTATGGAGACAGTACCGCACGGGCATCTCCAAGGGCGTTTATAGCATTATTACAACCATAATAATACATTTATATTCAGTATTACCGTGAGCTCCATAAGCCCCGGCGGCTACGGCCGAAGCCCCCGCCAGAGCAGCGACCCTCTGTACGACAAGAGACGCGGTCATGACTGCTGTTATGGTCGAGCTGCTTGCGGAAGAGAGACGGAAGAGCAAAGGAGGACACTATGTCCGTTCCGGAAGTCGAAGCAGGAAAGTACGTCCGGTTTGCGCGGTTCACAATGTGCTTGGTTTATTAATAACAGTTTAGGCGATGATGAGTTAGTATCGTCATGGTTTGTCGATTTTTTTTGTTGTTGGAAGATTCATTATGCGTTTTTTAGTCAATGGTGGTATTAGGTTATAGCATGTGAGAATAGTAAATCGGTGGTTTGTCAAACGTGTGTATTTTATACAGCCTCTGACACTGGCCTTCTGCTAGTTTAGAGTGGTTGGTCCAGTTTTAACAAGTGTGCCCTAAAGTCAGTATGTACGTATACTATATACTTAAATAGCCTATCACAAAAGATAAATGGCCCATGCTGCGAATTATCAGTGGTATTAGCATTACGATAGACTGTGTTATGATTGAAATCTTTGGATTAATTGGGAGCCAAATACTAAGCCAAAAACATATCCAACAGGAACGGAGAGAGACAAGCAGGGGGGCGGATTAACTAACCCTAACCTTGCCATAAGCCCATTTTCTCTAATTCAATAGGACAGGCAAACATGCATGCAGAATCCGATTCACTGCAAACACCGGGTGTCTATCAAGGAGTCGCAGTGGGGGAATAGGGGGCGGGGCCAACGGACTCGAGGTGACGGGTTTCAGGAACGGGAAGCTGTAGACGGTAGGTAACTGGTTTGACCTGGCAGACCACTTTGAATGGACCGATGAAGCGTGGGGATAGGTTCCTGGACTCCGTCCAAAGAGGAAGATCCCTGGTAGAGAGCCAGGCCAGATGGTTGGAGGGAGCCGGCCCGTGTCTGCAGTTTGCAGGCACAGCCCAAAGCCCGTTGAAGGGCATCGCGCCCCTTTGTCTATGTGCATTGGCAGCGGTTGACCTGCAACTGAGGGTACCTCCGTATCCTTCTCCGTCTCTGGGAACACGGGGGCTGGTAACCATACTGACACTGAAAGGGAGGGAGACTGGTAGCAGAGCTGACCATGTATTGTGTTATTCCCGGGAGATGTTGGCTCCAGGTCGCCAGGTTTTTTGAAGCGTAGCACCTCAGTATCTAGATCCTGGTTAGGGTTAGGGTTAGCCAGACAACAGGCTGACAGAGGCGCCGAGGCAGGTGGCAAAGGCCCTCCAGAACGATTTGAGGACCTCGATCCGACACAACGTCCTGGGGAAGGCAGTGGATACAGAACACATGTTGTACCGCCAGCCCGGCGATGGGTTTGGGGAGGGGAAGTGTGCTGCTTTGGAAAACCGGTCACCAACAACCAGAATGGCTGTGAATCCCTCCGAGGGGAGAAGGGAGGAGATAAAGTCCAGTGCAATTTGGGACCAAGGATGTTTGGGAATAGGTAGGGGATGGAGGAGACCCCCTGCGGGCTGGCGCAAGCTTTTCCTCCTGGCACACACAGTGCACATAGCAACGAAGACCCGCATGTCTGCCTCTGCTGTAGGCCACCAGAACCTCCTCCTGACAAACTCTAGGGTCCTGGGGACCCCGGGATGGCTGGTGAGTTTCGAGGTGTTCACCCATAAGAGTAACCCAGCCTTGGGAATAAATTGTCTATTAGGAGGTCCTCCTCCGGGGTCTGGCTCATTGCGTAATGCCCCAAGGCCTGGTCACATAGCCCATGACTGCCCAGCATCAGTATCAAAAACCACTGGCTGATATGGATGAGTCAGGGGCATCATCAGTCAGTCATCCAGCACCCCCAGCCCATATACTGTAGCTCTGGTCAGGCAAAGAAGGAGACACATCCTCCATGCTACACTGACACAGCTTCCCAGCACATGGTCGAAACCAGTGGCAGCTGCTGGTCTTTCAAAGAGGGGAAGCTCATTTTCGGCCTACATCATATAAATTGCCAATTTATTTATCTGTACATTTTGCTCTCTGTTCCTTTTCAAGGAAATGCTCTGTGACCCTGTCATACCAACTAGCTGTCTTTTCCAGTGACTCGACCAGTGTCCTCTCAATGGCCAGCAGAGCTAGGCTGCTTAAACAGCCTTGGCCCACTGTGTTACGGGTGTAGGACTTGAGCCGCTTTAAACAGGAGAAGCTCCTTTCTACACCTTCAGATGTAGCTTCAATTGTGGCCACTAATGAGAACAGTTTGTGAAGCTTCCCCTGTCGTCCTGCAAGTTCAGACCTCAGGCTCCCTGAATCAAAGTGATGGCCAACTACCAAAACAATATTAAACTCGAACAAGGAAATGTGGGAATTCTGTTAAACTGAAACAAGGAATTGTGTGTATAAGTGTATGAAATGTACGATGAAAACTGTCTAGCAATTTCACCAAGCAAATATGAAGAAATAGTTCGCCGTTTGTCTTAAGACTCGCTTGCAAAATCCGCAATGGGACTGAGGACTAAAGAGAGCCCCGGCGACGTTTTATAGTTCAAAATCGCTGTCAATCAAACGGCTCAACGTCTTTCGCAGACCCTCCAATCATCACACAAAACCCCCAGAGAAGCTGAGCGTCCGTGGGAGGGACATAATCGCAGCATTATCCAATGACCGTTGACTTTCGACGCACTACAAAAGGCTGTTCTATGCAGCCCCATTGAAGTCGATGGACGCTGAGCTTCAACAGGCAAATGCAATGTGATGACCTGCAATAATCAGCTGATTCTGAACGAACACGTCTTTTTAGTCAATGAAATGTTAACATAACAGTATATACGTATTTGACCATTTCATTTTTGAAATTTTAGGGGAAGCCGAGCTTCCCTTGCAGTCTTGGAGAAATCGCCACTGGTCGAAACCAATGCCCATTATGACCGGGACGCCCCAGGAACAACGCTGCATCAACACGGCCAGCACTTACCTTAGCTGTGACCGCTTAACCCGTAGTTCCCCTTTCTGCCGAGACGACCGAGGCCATCTATGGCAGCGCAGCAGTAACAGTCTTGACTCACAGAAATAGCATCATTTTAAACACCTCCTCGACTTCGCCGACACCTTCGCCGCTCATGATGAGGAATAATGCCACACCGTTGAGATTCTGCCCAGCTCAGCGCACACATTGGCTTGCCCTCGCATAGCAACATTTAGTTGAAGATAGGCACTACTGGAGAGATCCAGCTCTCCGACAGACCATGGGTGGCTCGGGCATTCTAGGGGAAGAAATGGGACGTGGCTGGCGTTTCTGTGTGGACAACCAACACTGAAATGCAATCTGTAAAAGTCCCTTACCTTGAATCGACGAGGCCCATGACCACCTCGCCAGGTCCAGCTGGTTCGGTTGCCGTGTGAAGCGGCTTCTGGCAGGTGGACCTAACCCCCAGTGTGGAGCAGAAGAAAGCTAGCTATCACCGTCATCGAGCATGGTCTGTGGCAGTTCCGTCAGCTTGTCGGCTGAGGGATAGTCTCCAGGAGGTCCATGGCGGACTCTGGGTGCGGCAGAAGAGGGGTTACGACACCCGGTGCTGGAGGCAGGTTTTCCTGCCAGTTGGCTCTCGGGCATCATTCTTTTCCATATTCGGAAGGACAATCTCATAAAGATTGTGACCCATATAGGCTACACAAAACGTTATTTTTCCTGGGACTTTATTGAAGACCTTTTATTTAAATGAATTATTCATGAGTGAAACCAATTATCCTTTGCGGTGTATTTTGTATGAATAATTAAGTTGCTCCCATTTCCAACGAGAAACACGACGGTCACCACCAATTTGCCAAATAATAGCTTAATTAGAGAGCTGTACAATCTGCCACTTAGATAATTTCTTGCATTTTCTTGGAAAACACAAAAACGAATTCATATCTGAACAAAAAAAAATTGAAAGTGAATCTCACCAAGAGAGGGCGCTGTTTGCAACTATTTTGGTGTTCAGCAAACAGGATCGATTACAGGATCGCTTTACGTTCTCTCCAATCAACATATTGGAATTACACCGGTCACGCTACCTTACCCAACACTTTGTCTCTGTCCTTGGCTGACATAGACAAAGCATTAACACAATGTTTCCTGTTCACAAGCTTTAGTGATGTAAGTAATTAAAACAAACCATTTCACAGTGCCCTGTAGTATAGACCATCATCATCATCACCATTGTGCTGAGATAAACCCATCATATGTGTGTGTGTGTGTGTGTGTGTGTGTGTGTGTGTGTGTGTGTGTGTGTGTGTGTGTGTGTGTGTGTGTGTGTGTGTGTGTGTGTGTGTATTCCATCAAAACCAACAAGAGAAAGAAACAGTTGCACACATTCTGAATGGATGCCATCATTACAAAGGACTGCATGTGGCCAGGCATGACCGATTGGTTGACCTGGTTGCAAAAGATCGCAAAAATAAATCAAGGACATGACTGTAAGACCTTTAACCATAGTGCTGTTAAAATAACTTGGTTCCATCACAATGTACCTGATAATGATTATTTTAAAAACATGGCAAACAATCATTGTCATTGACATTGTCATTGTAAATTAGACTGAAAACTGTAGTCATTATTGAGGTGGGCTGTTGCTTTGATTTGTATATGGACACCTGCTACTACACTAAGCTACTGAAACACCAGCCACTGGTGAGTCGTATAGGCCAACTAGGTTACCAATGTCAACTTATATCATTAATCTTTGGAAGCTTAGGCCATATTCACAAAAATGTGGTTAGAGGACTGCGGTTGGGGGGATTACTAAAGAAGGAAGCCAAAAGATTGGCAAAATTCTGCTCTGTATCAGCCACCATAGGTAGCATGAGAATCTGGAGGCAAAGATGTTTTGTTTATCCTTAAATGTTCGGTGTTTAATAACTTAATTTATCATGTAGGCCTTGCAGAGGCCTGTAGCTTGATGAACCAAATGATCAGTATTTCTTCCCAAAATGTTTGGATCTTTTTTCCCCTCTTTGTAAATGTGGATCCAAATAAAAGCATTTAAATGTGTGTGTGTGTGTGTGTGTGTGTTTAAATGACATTTTTCATCTTACTAAACTATATGGGTCAAGTAAGATAGCACACTCAGACTGTTCTATCTGGTGTTTAAGGTACACAAATCCTCTATGTTGTTGTCATGTCCTTACCCAGATATTTGCTTTGTTTATCTGTGTATGTGTGTGTCCCCGTGCATGACGGATGGGTGTGCAAATGCACATCGCAATGGACACACATATGTTGTCTCCATTAGTGTGTTGTTGTTTTTTTACAGGAATCCATCTTCATGGCGCCGGGCGCTTTAACCTGTCCTACGTATCTCCTGGTCGCACATGTGCCCCCGTCACGCTTCACTGGCCTCCAGACAGGCTACACATCCAGGATGATGTTCCCTTCTTCCCCTCTTTACCACCACACCACATTACACCATCACATACCCAGTAGACACACACACACACACACACACACACACACAGGCAACACATCGCATAACACGCACGCAGACACACAAGTACACAAACACACACCACAAATATGCTGCATACACACACCACACATTAAAGGTTCCACTGTAACATGCACAAACACACACAAATCGCACACGTAATTGCACACACACACGCACACACGCACACACACACACGCACACACACACACAAACACACAGGAACTGCTGTAACAAGCTGGTACCCGTTCACGCATGCAATCGTACAAAAATAGCATCATAACACACACATGCATCACACACGCATAAACAAACACACACGGTGGGACAGGTGATGTTCCGTCTGGACCCGACCAAGGGCAACAGGGAAGCACAGCTTTACGTCTTGTTCTCCCAGACAAGGGGCAACGTTATATAAGTCCAGCAGCACCTCCAGCACCAGCAGTCTGCCCTCAGAGAAAGGACCATCAATCTCTCTTCCTCACCTGTCCCCCCCCTTCTCCCTTCAAGCCACAGGGTCCCTGCCCACTAAATCTGTGTGTGTCTGTGTGTGTGTGTGTGTGTGTGTGTGTGTGTGTGTGTGTGTGTGTGTGTGTGTGTGTGTGTGTGTGTTTTATTTTTATTATTGTGATTGAGCTCCCGTTCAAGAAAACCTACTCAATGCAATGTACAAAAAAAGGACAGGAAAAAAAAGAAAAAAGCAGGAACAAAAAAAACAGAGAAAATCAAGCAGGACAAGCAGAACATTGGTTATTTTAAGCCGCTGTGGTGCAAAGTGACTGTGACGACGTGACAGCACGACAGCCTAGCCCCGCATCCATTACATGCATTCCAGTTTTACCTTTTACCAAGTGCCAGCTCTGAGACAATTGCATGGCAAGACAATTAACAAAGAGATGTCCTCTTTTTTCCCCTTCTCCAGAGCTGGGATGGAAGGCGTAATTCCCCTTTTTTCCATGGGAAACAAAATCCAAATGCCAAGCTGTCCTGAAATCCATACACGCTGTGCCAAAATCTTTTTGTTTTTAAACCACACAGCCCTGTGTGCAGACCAAAACAACCCATTGAAGCTGCATTTCAGTTAAAACCTATATTTCTTCCTCATTGTTAAATGGTCACACTATAGCTTACATAAATAAAGACGGAATGTTTCAGAACGCGCCATCCATGGTGAATTAACCTCCGCGTTCTTTCGTACTTCCCATATTTCTGAAATACATAGTCCCCAGAGCAGAGTGTGTGTTGGTCGCGCCGAAGAGCGACTACACACTCCAACACAGTGTGTTTCAGCACAAACATCCTGGTGCCAGTTTATATTTTACCTGACAGAACCAGGGCCCCATTACAACCGTCAATGCTGAAATGAAGTGTGTAAAAACTTGGCAAAGCAGCCAATATTACAGTACAGAAAACCTGCCACCACTTACTGTTTGCTGTGCCCTGAAACAACGTGACTTATACCAATAACGACATCCCTAGCTCCCACTAAAGTTACTCAGTCACCTAATGGGGTCCAATCGTCTGTGTACAGCTTAAATGCTGCCTTTTACGTTGAGAGGTCCATTCACTCAGCAGAACGCATCACTTTGTCGACAGTTAAAAGCTGTTTTGGGGCCGTCACGCCTCTACGTGCCCACTAGGGACGCGCCTACCACTGCCTTTGATACATGCGCCAACCTTATCAGTGGAAATGTATCTCACCTGTCTTCAATAACGTCGACCAGAAAACCCCCTCGGTGTGCTCCTTCACTTGCTCAGTCGATAGCGTGTAAGGAATCTATTTGTGTCGGTGAACAGCTGGTGGATTTCCCTTTTGTCATTTTCTCCTCTCATTGCATAGATTCATTTTCCACCAAGTATCTGTCACCAATTAAATGTAATTTATTTTTGTTTGCGTTTCAGAAACGTCTCCATCAGAAAATGGATTATTTTAGGATTGTGTACAATATTCACTTCAGTGACTAGCAGAGAAACACATGGAGAATACCAGAGTTCATCACGGCTGGGGAACCCTTTTCAGAGCAAATCGTATTGGGCCACCAAACAAAACCAGGAGGAGGCTGTTCTAAATGCAGCTGGAAACACAATGTGAAACTAAATGTGTACATGGTGGCACAACATGAGAGAGAGGATTTACTGTTTGGTCATTAAAGAACAGGTGGTGGTGGGGGGGGGGGCCTCACTAGACTATCCGATCGGGTACATGAACATAACTTCACCCATTACATTGAAGATTTGTGGAATCAACGTTTCATGGAATCTATCCCTGATTCCAACACCACCACTGCCACACGAGCCGACTGCAGTCTTGAGAGTGGTGGGTGTTGCTCGCTGTACAAAGTGAAGGGCTGAAATTAGCCCAGTTGTTAAGCTCATCTGCATCTCTCTTCAAAGAGGATCAATGTAAATTGGTGGGGGATTTAGCCACTGGCAGCAATTAGGGATGGGGGGGAAGGAAAAATCACAGCTTGCTAGAGACACTTGGTTGTGGTGATGCAAAGTGAATGTTTTTTTTTGCAGTGAAAACAAGTTTGGTTTTTATTCATTCTCGCATCTAATCAAATTTTGTTTAATTAGCTCTGAGTGGGGTATCGCCAGTTTCCCTCTTCTTTTTTTTTTTTTTTTTTTTTTCCTTTTTGGCAATACATAAAGTATTCTAGAATAACAAATCCACATGCCATTAGGAACACACACACACACACACACACTCACATAAGCACTTGTGTCAATACACACACGCACACCCACAGACTCCAACGGACATATTCAATCATTTCATGCATAGAAATGTGTACACACACACACACACACACACACACACACACACACACACACACACACACACACACACACACACACACACACACACACACACACACACACACAGGTAATTGACGCAATTTAAGTATTTTTTCTGAAATGACCATAGGACACGTCTTAGGTTTCCTAGATAGGCCACAACATGCTTAGTCTAACGACGGCCTGTCTGTAACCACGGGATTTGTAGTTCCTGAGTCCTGTTAGAAATCATGAGAAACTGTCTGATGTCGCCCGAGACGGCCCCACCTTCAACAGCAGCCATAAACACTGCATCAAAACCTCAGCTGTTTCCTGTCTGCTCTGTGATGCGTGTGTGTGTGTGTGTGTGTGTGTGTGTGTGTGTGTGTGTGTGTGTGTGTGTGTGTGTGGGGGTGTGTGTGTGTGTGTGTGTGTGTGCGAGCGGGGGAGGGATAGAGAGAGAAGAGGGATAGAGAGAGAGAAAAAGAGGGAGAGAGAGAGAGAGAGGGAGAGCTTAGGAGACAGAATGAGGATTACCAGTGGAGCATGGGGTATATTAATCAGAGTTGTCACATGCCGTGTGTACCGGACAATTGATGATCCAATCACAGCTCGGCGTCGTCCCAGCGGCCCGCCGTGACGCTGCGTCATCTGTCTCATACACTTTGCCTTGCTTAACTCTCTCTCTCCCTCTCCCTCTCTCTCTCTCTCTCTCTCTCGCTCTCAATCGTATGCTGTCTTTCAAACTCAAGCTTTCTGAGTCGACTACTCCGCTGTTGTCTCTCGCCCCTGACTCCCACTCACGCTATCTCACGCCAGCTCCACCTCTTACATGAACACTCTCTGTCTGTCTCCCTGTCTGTTTACATCCATCACATCCTCTCCCTGTCTGCGTGTCTGTCGCTCCTACAACAACGGCAACGCCCGCCTGACCCTCCCGTGGTCCATTTGTCGTCCTGGCTGCCGCCGCTGCTGCTGTTGTTGACGATCAACATATCCCCGTAAGATGGATGGAAAGTTAGGCTAGTCGAAGGCAGAGCGATCCGTCCATCCGTTAACGTGAATGGAGGCGGTGAGCGTACATCATCCACAAGGCTGACCGCCACTCATACGACCATCACCGTCCCTTAGGGCGGGGGGGGGGATACTGGGTATGGACGGATGGCGCTGTGTGCCTCTCTCTGTGTAGTGTCCTTACAAATAGTTTAGGCGACTTCCCCCGAAGAAGGCGTCAGGTGCGGTGTTTAGACCCTTGCGTCGCGTCAGGTGCGGTGTTTAGACCCTTGCCGTCGGGGGTGCCTGCCGGTCAGCGGGGGGGGGGGCCGAGAGGCCTAATGATAAGACGGGAGTCGGAGACAGTGACTGCCGCTGTTCACTCAGGCCCCCGCCTCCATAAAGCCAAGGTTGCAGAACGGCGCGCCGCAGGGCCGGCAGACCAGCGAGCTGTCAATCTGTTTGTTTTTCGACGCCGTCCAACCGCGTTCCCACGCTGATCGTCAATACCCAATTAGATGCCTTGGATAGCCGGTGCCAGTTAGTCTTTCTAACCAGAGTACAAGAGTGTCGATGAATCTTAAATGTTGTCACAGAAACGCATGACCAAAAACACACAGTGACAGCCAACAGAGAGAACAGTTCAGCGCGCCTCAGTGAAATATCTACGTCATGATCTGATTGGATCATCTGACTGTCACACGTTATCAGATAAGCTGCGTTCACTTGACATGCGGGGGCGGCATTTGGCTCAGGAGGTAGAGTGGGTTGCCTGGTAATCGGAATGTTTCTAGTTAGATCCCCGGGTGTTGCTCGGGTTGTCCCCGAGCAGGAGATCGCACCCTGACTGCTCCGGACGAGCCGGCTGTCGCCTTGCTTGGTTGACTCCGCCGGCAGTGTGTGAATGTGTGCATGAATGGGTGAATGTTAGGCGTTAATTGTAAAGCGCTTTGAGTGGCCACTGGTTCGAAAAGCGCTGTAGAAATGCAGTCCATTTACCATTTACCATTTACATGTGTTCATAAAAAGGAAACTCTACTCTATGAAATGCAACTGTTGCTGAAAAAATGACAACTGCTCGCTAGCTTGGCCACAGTGTCTTGAGACGTCAGCCTGATGTTATTTGCGTTAGTATGAGTAGTATGACTACTAGTTTGACTACAGTAGTCATTGGTATGACTACTGGAGCCATCAAAGCGCCCCTCCATGTCATTGTGTAAGTCTATGCTAAATAAGTGTACTTTACAGAATTGTATTAGCATTTAGCCTGAAGGCAAACGAGAGTCATCAGTGGATTATACATGCCTTTAATTCATGACGGCCACACACAGAGACGGCAGTAACCTCGCCGATAATCATGGCGACGAGGAAGTATCTCTCCAGTATTTTTCCGCTTCAGATTTCGCAGTGGCCGAGGTAATGAATGGAGAAATATGTTGCCGGCTTCAAGGATGATGTTCTAATATTTCTCGGCTGAGATTGGTAGAAATTGATTTTTCTTCACTATAATCTCCTGCTTGTGAGGTGGAAATCGTGTCTGAATTTGGAGGTCAGAATAAGGCATTAAAATTAAATCAGCAGGATCAATCTATGGACAATTTGTTAGGTTTATATAATATTAATTACCGCTGTGGTTCTATTTAACAGAAACAGACAGCCTTCACTTCACCCTACGATGTTATCATTTGCTGAACTTTAACTGCCTCTGCTTTACTGTCACTGGTGATGTTCATATCCATTACAAGTCATTTCACAATGGACCTAGTTTGTTACCTCACACATGGGAGTACAGCAGAGATGAATGGTGGATGGCTCCACCCATGAGTGGAATCATGTGGTACAGTCCACCGGATGGGCATGCAGGTGGATCTCTGGAACAGGTACCTTTTAAAAACGTGCACCAAACATGTGCAGGTAAGGTGTGAAAACCCTTGGGTGGCCTTGTCGTGATTTCACTTTAATCCACTAATGGGCTTTAACAGATGTGGTATTTTTGGAACGCATTTGCAATTTTCTGCAAGCGTTGTATTTAAATAGGAGCCCAGCACGGCACTGTCAATCTATATACTTTACTAATTGCAATCTGCTATATCTGCCTTTACAAACTGAATTTTCTGTGTCGCTCACTAGCCAAATCTAATGGCTAAGAAGACGTAATTAGCTGTGTCAAGTTCAGAGGAAAAACAACAGGAATGCATTAGAGGAATGACAATTACATTATGAAAACTGAATTCCATTTACATTGCACTTCTGACTAAGTACTGTTATTGTTTCTTTCTCATCTACTTGTTGAGTTTTGTTCAAACGTTATGTGTGATATTGTCATTGCAGTCACCCCCCCCTCCCCCCCCCTCAGTCTCTCCCTCTCTCTTTCTCTCCTTTGTTTAATATGTTTTAAATTATAATAAACCATCATCATCAGCTCAATCGACAATTTTTTTTGTCTTCATCCTGAATCGAATTGTTTTATGAAGCAAAACGTGAGAAACTCAAATGTCAACCAGTGAGGGAAAGTCCCTCCAACAACGTCCGTGGTGGCAGCCCTCTAGGGAAAGGCCCGGGCCTGTGACGGTGCCACAGTAGCTTACTGTTATAATGACCATTCATTTCTCTTAGCGCCAAATCTGCTCTCCCCGCCCATCTGCCTGAACTCTGGGTCCAACTGCTGGAATCCATCAATTCCACGTTATTAAATATGTAACTGCACAGCAGGCAAAAACAACTCTGCACAGTTGTTGTGGAATTAGGCCTACCCGCTGCGGTCCCGATGAATCACCGGTATTAGCCTCCACAACTGGTTTAACGGTTAATAGAACCCATGGCCGTACGGAGACCAGAGTGCCATTTATTTGACCGATTTTCATCCCCGCTTGTCTCCAAATTAGATCTCCGTAACAACGGCTGAAAAAAGCATTAAACAATAATTGCCTCAAAACAATTTAGATAGGAAACGGTCGCTGGGCGATTTGGGCTACGATGACGGGAGGCCGCGGATGGCAACGGCGACGTTCCCGCCGTTAACTTTGTGACAAAGTCGCGTAACGAGCAGAGAGCAGGGAGATAAGCATGTCATGCTAGGATTGTAAATGATTTTTATTTATTTTTCTAGTTTGTGAGAGAAACATGTCCTGACAAACACACACTAAGTGAATGAGTATCAATGTTCAATTAGTAAAGCCGGCATGACGGCTAAGCACACCACGTCAACTGTAAAATAGTAACCTTGTTGTGGTCGTTTTACAACCTTACTACGCGTTACCACGGCGACTCTCCTCTGAGTGGCTTGCCCTCAATGCATCTCACTTGTTCAGCTCCATTGTAACTCGAATGGAGTCAAATAAAAGTGTGCACGTTGTACTTTATTCCATCTCACTGCGATCCTCGTGCATAGTGAAATATTTCCTACCCGGGCCTCTTCACCCACACACGCAGACACAGATACACACACGCTAACATACACACACGCGTGTTCACACACACATGCACCCACACAAATGATGTGTCTAAATGTAAATGCAGGCTACTTTAACAACCTCTCAACTATCAAGCAGAGTGTAACTACATAAATGTAGTACATGTATGTCATTTTACTGAGAAAAACAAGCATTGCACAGATTAGATGAGCAGAGGATGGGAGGGAGGAAGCAAGGGGGAGAGAGGGGGGAGAGAGGGGAAGAGAGGGGGGCTAGATTGGACCGATGACACAACCGATCACTTAGATCGGCCCATTGTTTTTCTTTATTGAAACTGGGACGGCCAAATCCCATCTTTAAAGCCCACCCCTGTGGGCATCCTGCCTTCATTAAACAGCGTATCTTCAAATGCTAAACAGTGCCAAAATGGATCCGACGAATTGCAAGGGAGTCACAGGGAAATTGCGGGACAAAATAAGACAAGGGTGTTCAACTGACCTCATCTGAATGAACCTTTATTCCGGTGTTTGGTCACACTGTGGACATTTGTGTGAATAGAGTGATAACTGAATTGTTAAATAAGTGCGGGCTGTTATGACCGCGCTCCTCCCTGCGGAGCCTAGTCTAGGTAGGTGTCCGGTAAAGTCAGATGAATGCAGTGAAGTGCGTTAGGGCTTAACAGGGTCCTGTAGCCACCGGAATAGACAGAGAAACCCAACGCGGGCGCGGCGCCACCACTTTGCCAGGGCTTTGCATGCGGGCGAAAGATTGTGGTGGGCCGGTCTGGGCCAAAATGCAGATTTTCTGTCCCAGTCCAGCCCTCGGGGGAGAGAAGGAGGAGGAAGGCGGGAGATGAGCTGTAGTAACGCTCTGTGTGGGTACTACAGACAAAGCTTTAGGTCCTGAAACTCCCCACGCCTTACTAAAGAGTTCTCTC